>NC_065416.1:5587105-5897500 GCF_024362695.1 Pectinophora gossypiella | reverse complement strand
TCATGATCCTTTTTGCATAACGTTTTTTAGCATAATAGTACTTTCCCATAATAACATCTAAGAATACTGGTTTGTTAAGTATAACTTATTTTTGGACTAATATTTGTTGGTATAAATTTGATTCGCATATAAATAGGTATCCATATTATTTTTTGTCATAATTTTTACAAGGCATAACAGTAGGTTAGGGTGCGGCGGGGGTGGCCCTTGGGCCACCCCTACGCCGCCAGCATTTGTCTTACACACGAAAAGTATACTGAATGATGACCAACAGCATGAAATAGTGTCAAAATATATAAAAAGTCAGAATCAAGAATCAAATGCAGCCAAGGAAAAAGTAAGTTTCAAAAATGTTCAAAGTTGTGCCAAAACTTTTGTTATTCGGAGTATAGTTTTTATGCTTATATATCATTATTGACATTTATTATTATGCTTATAGTAGTTATGAGTTTCAAAATTATGCTTAAAAAGTTATGACAAATTAATACTATGCGTAACTAATAATAGGACAAGTAACTGTATGCCATGGTAAATTATTACATAAAATTTTATGAGTTAAAATAGAGAACCTAGCTTGAACCTGAGCCCATTTTTATAACAAGTTCTATTGAATGGACATTGAGTACGTAGCAACTGAACACTTAACTAACCCGAAATTAAACAATTCCCTCACGATGCACTAAGTCCGCTAAAATATTCATGGCCATCGCGCCCAGCTGCACTTATAAGTATGTAATGTGATGCAGACAGATCCGTTTGCAATTAACCTAATTCCACTATCTCCTTTGATTTACATTGAATGGAATACTTGAAACTACTGTGCTTTTACAATAACGCAGTTTAACATGAAAAAGTGCATAAAGCACCAGCATGCGTATAACAGGATGGTCAAGAAGCACCGTAACCGAAACCGAAACTGATGGATATCCGAAATAAAAAACTATTCAATACCGATAAGCATGAAAGTTTCAGATAAGTTCGGATAAGGGCGGTTTCTAAATGAGACACCGGACCAACGCCTTGTTCTCTGCATTGTTTATTTTTTTTATTGCTTCGTAAGTAGTCAACAAAAACAAAATGCGTTTCTCGGTAATTCCTCACGATGTGTTGATAATCATGATCCAAACATGAATTCGAAAAAAAATCCGATAATTATTGGTTTAGGTCTATGTTGGATTCAAACCTGCGACAAAATGAAAGGCAAACGATCTATCCACTGGGCTACCACGGCTCTTCTTGGATAAATAACAAATATAAAAAAGTAAAAATAACAACCAGAAGGTCAACATAATAAGACGACTATCTGAGTATACACTCCATTATAACAGCACAACATTAGTGGGAGTGCTCGACCCTCTCTAGTAGAGGATCGTTGCTACAAGGTAGGTAAGAGAGAGTGAAGAGTTCTTACGCACCCGCGTTACACTGCGTGCCCTAGTTCTGCTCACATTCATAGGAATGGCGTGGCTTGAAATTGTACTAAATACACAAGAATGAGAAATGAGGAGCTCGGTGGCGCAGCGGTAAACGCGCTCGGTATGCGATTGTTGAAGTTAAGCAACTTTCGCAAAGGCCGGTCATAGAATGGGTGACCACAAAAAAATATAATCTCGAACTCCTCCGTGCTTCGGAAGGCACGTTAAGCCGTTGGTCCGGCTGCATTAGCAGTCGTTAATAACCATCAATCCGCACTGAGCCCGCGTGATGGTTTAAGGCCCGATGTCTGATGGATAGGGATCCATCCATAGGGAAGGCCCGTGCCCCAGCAGTGGAGACGTTAATGGGCTGATGAAGATGACACAAGAATGACCAAAATGTTACGTAACGTTCCCAAAATGATGGACTTTTTTCTCAAATTTAAATTATTTTATTGTTGGACAAAATAAAATTCCATAGTTGTTAAAAGTGATTTATTCTGTATTAGTACGAGTGTCATTAAATTATTATAATAATTATTATCATTACATAAATGTTCGTCAAAACAAAAATTACAAAATGTTAAACAAACCTTAGAAGATAGCTCAATAAATACTGTGGTGTAATATATGAGAACCATATTGAAACCATATAGAGAACCGGAGGGGAAATATAATTATAACCTGCTTTTTTATAAACTTTTGTGTTTGGATTGGTGAGAATTTTAATAGTACGAGTTTTATGCAGTATATTAGTTACTTCATAGTACTAGGCCACCGGATACGACACGATTCATTTATAACAAACATTACACAAGGAAAAATTGAAGAGAAGAGAGGAAGGGGTAGACCTAGGATAACATTTATGAAACAAATAAAAGAGTAGGTGCAGGTCGTGTCGTATCGGGAAGTGAAGGTTTTGGCGGGAAGAAGAGAGGAATGGCGATTACTCCACCGACAAGAGCGTAGCTCTTAAATAGAGAGAGAGAATATAAAAAATAGAACTTATTAACTCATTAACTCTATGTTACATTATGTGCATGCAATGTTCTCCTCTAAGTAATAAGGCAATTTGTAAAGTGTATCGTACTCACTGTTGGAGAACCAAATAAATAAAATAATAAATAAACACATTCTTCTCAACTAAACGTTATGTAAACATAGGTCAGTATAGCTGTAACATTTTTATTCAGAATACAGGATTATGCAAAATTGAACGTTATCATCAGTAAGAGAGGGTCGGTGCTTACCGGCGCAGACTTTATTTAACGACGTCGATTCACTGCATATTTCCTACGCCATACAATGGCACTGTTGACATGCAGGGGTGGCAGGTACCCGTCTTGTTATTTGTTCACTTCTAAAACGGGAACCTACGTAGGAATGTATTTTTGGCAGGGAGGATATTCATAAATAAATGCCCGTAAGCAACTGAGCGGAATGAGAAGTTGATGAAAACCTGCTTTTTTATAAACTTCTGTATTTGGATTGGTGAGTTTTACGCAGTTTATTAGTTACTTCATAGTACTAGGCTAAACATAATAACATACTTTTTGGATGAGTATGTAAGCTCAAAGAAGACCAAAATTCTTCCGCATAGCACGCGCTGTCAGAGTATTTACTTTTATATTAAAAACAAATCAAAAACGTGTTTATTATCAGAAATAATACGAAAAAAAAGAAGACATATGTTTAAGGAAGGGAACATTATAAATTTAATAAAATGATTCAGAGGTTCCCAAATGGAGCCTGTATCTTGGGAAACCGTGGACAGGACTTGTATCCCAAGTAAATTTGGCGCAAAATTTATATAATATGACGTTTAAAATATGATGACATCATCAGAAGTGGTCGTATTCGGCGCGTAATGCGCGTAATGCACTGGACGCCATCTGACATCAAAACAAAAATCGACCTTCTCTGTTCTGTAATAGTGATTATAATTCCGTCATCATCATTATCCCGTTTTTCACATGGTCCACTTACCTAACCTGAAGATTTGACAGGTCCGGTTTTTTACACAAGCAACTGCCTGTCTGAGCTTCCAACCCGCGAAGGGAAACCCAACCCAATACAGATTAGGTCACATACCTCCGAAAATGTATTTTTCGGGAATTTGAGTATCCTCACGGTGTTTTTCTTCACCGCTGAGCACCTGATAATCATAAAACAAATTCTACAATCATTGGTTTAGACCTGTGCTGGATTCGAACCTGCGACCTCAAAGTGAGACGCAAGTGTTCTACCAACTGGGCTACCACGGCTTCTTCATAGGTGATTATAATTCCGTGTAAAACTAAAACATCGTACAGCGCCTAGGACATGATCTGGCTCTATCTTACGGCTACTCGGGTAGTAACATACAGGGTGTTAGTGACATCGTAACGAATACTCAGGGGGATGATTCACGCCATGATTCTGAGTTAATATCAAGTGGAATTTTTCTTCGCAAAATTCATGATTTTTTTTAGTTTTTTTTAATTATTTTCAATTCTATACTTTTGCGATGAAAAATTCCACTTGATATTAACTCAGAATAATCAGCTGAATCATCCCCCTCAGTATTCGTTACGATGTCACTTACACCCCACACAAGTACATACGGTAGCCATACAAGTAGGTATGGGTGTTAGTGACACCGTAACGAATACTGAGGGGGATGGTTCAGACCATGATTCTGAGTTGATATCAAGTGGAATTTTCAGTCTGAATATTCCTAAAAATTTTTATGTTTTTTTAAATTATTTCCTTTTCCATACTTTTGCGACGGAAAATTCCACTTGATATCATCTCAGAATCATGGCCTCAATCACCCGTCAAAGTTTTCGTTACGATGTCACTAACACCCTGTATATCTGCCTATTAAAAGTACACTGGGCTAAAGAAAAACATTTTAAAGAAACAAACCAAAAACACAGAATATAAATTGTCAAACCTTTTCTAGACCACGACGAATACAAATCGGAATAAAGTATAATAAACAGAGACAATATTTATAGGCTGTAGTGGCAGGCAATCGTGCCCTCTTCGCGCGCTCACTGGCCGTGAACAGTTGACAACACAGCACACTAGTACTCTTGTGAATACCGATTTTCAGATTTATTATGCGGACCTATTACGTGTATACATTATAATTATACAATAAGTCTGAACATCGGCATATACAAATGTAGATCTTAGTAGATCGTATCGTGAATTATATTCTAAATAAAATAAAATCTAAAATTCAAAAGGTTAGAAACACCGGCTTTTATAACCTGCATGACTGTTAACTTTTATCAAGCAATGATGTAGTTTGTAATTTAGAGTAGTAATTACATACACGTAGCAAATATCTACGTAACTGCTACGACGTAGCACAAGACTACGAAATATGTATATTTATTTACATAGACCCATAGAACATACTTTTTAATATAGAGACATGTTTCTATGGTGCAATGCCTATAACCAATCTTCTCCTCGAGATTTTTTCTTTAACAATCTTTTTAAAAGATCCGCCCTGTTAACCTACGGAGCATTAGGGAATGACTTTTCTACAAAAGGAAAGTTGCTCATTTCATTTTTAAATTTATCTAGAGTATATTTGTGTTTATTTTGATTAGAATTTGAAATGATTGATATTTGGATCGACGTTCTCACAGTGAGTGGAAATTTTCTCCCCCTACGATAACAAATGCTGTAGTATACTGTAACGGAACCAACCCCAATAACCAACAGGGGATTCAGGGTAAGGCTAGGTGAAACAAGGGTGGCTGGTACATCATGCGATGGAAGTGCTTCTGACTACCCTGATAGGAATAGAGGTCGTAAACATATGTTCTATTGTTATTACTTTTTATACAAATTCCAAAGAATTTTACACCATGGGAATTCCATATTGCAGGGTAGCAGAAGGGGGGGGGGGTTATTACAATACTAAAGACTAACAATAGTTTACAACATCTCATCATCTCCCTAGCATTATCCCGTGTTTTAACAGAGTCCGCTTACCTAACCTGAAGATTTGACAGGTTTGGTTTTTACAGAAGCCGCTGCCTGTCTGACCTTTCAACCTGCGAAGGAAAAGCCTGCACAATACAGGTTAGGTCACATACCTCCAAAACGCATTTCTCGAGTATATGGGTTTCCTCACAATGTTTTCCTTCACCGCTGAACACGTGATAAGTAATCATTTATAATCCAAACATGAATTAGAAAACTATAGGTTTAGGCTTGTGCTGGATTCGAACCTGCGACCTTACAAAGAAACTCAAGCGTTCCTACTGCAAGTACCTTCTAAATATCACTATTCGGAAGAATTTCAAACAAATATACCTATTTTCATGTTTCATACATTTTAGAGAGTGTTTTACCTTAGTCTGGTTTTAGTTTCTAAACTTCTATTTTATTGTGCACATTTGTACTTTGCTTAATAATGGTGAAATAAAACCACTTAGGGTCATATCTCACTAGGACACCATCGCGGTAGGCAACAAGACATCAGATGAAGGTGCATTGTTCAACGGTATACATTTTGTTAGTGGTCGTGGTTTCGCCAGTGTTGCGCTACCACGGTGTTCTTGTGAGATAGGACTCTAAAGATCCCAAAAATGTATAGAAATTTATTTAACCTTTGATTATAATTATGATTACACAAAATATTATAAATATTGTAATATTCTTCGAGGATCATTTTTAAGAACAGTAATAATCCTCTTCTCAAAAATCAAGCACATAAATCTACTTGAAGTGGATAACAAATTACATTTCCAAGCCGTCAATTTAGAAGATCGCAAAATTAGATATGAGAGAAAAAAATATTTTCCACTTGTAGACAAGAGCGCGTTGTAATAATCCACCGGGGTTTCCAGCGGGGTAGGACCCCAGCAAATATTTTTACGGAGTGTGAACGATCATTTTAAAAGGTAAAGATTGTCAAGAGGGTGAATACGCACAGAAAAGATTACTGTCATATTTTAGAGGCCCCAACCCCTAAAAATGATTAGGTACACAAATGTATATTTGTAAAATGACTCTCGTTTATTACGTAGTGCCCCATTATTAAAGATTATCTCTTTCCAAATTACATTTGCAATTTTCTTCTTTATTCTACAGTCACGTCTTAATGAAATGGAAACTAAGACTTTGTGTGAAAAAAGCAATTAATGAAAGCATCGTCAGCATTTTCTTTCATATTTTGTAACTAAATGACAAATTACTCTAGCAGCGTTCGAAGCAAATGGATAGTCTGCTTGGTGGTAAATAGGCGTGAGTTTATTATTTATTTAAGCAAATTGAACAGACCCACAAGTCTGTCTACAAAACCTCGATTTATTTCAACGAATTTAATTGAAACAGGTAAAAATTGAGACCACCAATTTTCTTGATTTGACTTTTGCTAGGTTTCGTCAACAAAAATCACATTCAAATGTTAGTTTTCAAAAAGGCGCTTACTTAGTTTTCCCTATTAGGCGACGAACCTATTAGAACGGCCTCCGTGGTCCAGTCGTTGAGCGTTGGGCTCACGATCCGGGTTTGAATCCCGGTGGGGACAATCACAAAAATCACTTTGTGACCCCTAGTTTGGTTAGGACATTACATGCTGATCACCTTCGGAAGGCATGCTAAGCTGTTGGTCGCGGTTACTATTTACCGATGTACTCGTAAGTGAGTAATCGTTACATGAGCCATGTCAGGGGAATTTGGCGGCTCAATAATAACCCTGACAGGGCTGATGAGGTTGGTAATTCACCTCACAACCCACACGATAGAAGATTAGGCGACAATTATGTTCTTTATTCGCTCTCGATCCAGCATAGACGCAGCTGCAACATGACATTTTATTATCAGCCGAAAATTGAGACTCTACGTACTTAATAATTATTTAAAACAACTGCAAAATCGCTAACAATAGGAGATTCTGAACACGGTACCCTGTGCGGGTATTACTAAAAGATGAAAAGGGTTCAAAGCGATTAGTTCCGCGTCACTCGGCCCTGTTTAATTATTGCACACATTTATTTACACATTAGGTTAATGGCAAAAACAAGTCCCTCATTCGGGATAAATCGTGTGTGTATCCCGTGGCCCTATCCCATAAGTACGTGGTTACCATAAACCTACTAAAATTGTGGACCGATGTTTCGAAAAGTTTTACCAGAGTAGGTAACAGTGTAATTAGTTTGTTAATGTGCCGTCCAATATGGAACTAAATGTTTTTTTCTTTCTTTCCAATTATGTGAGTGGTAGGATTAGAAGAGGAAGGCTTAGGTGTACATACCAACGGCCTTCGTGGTCCAGTGGTTGAGCGTTGGGCTTACGATCCGGAGGTCCAGGGTTCGAATCCCGGTGGTGACGTATCACAAAAATCACCTTGTGATCCCTAGTTTGGTTAGGAAATTACAGGCTGATCACCTGATTGTCCGAAAGTAAGACGATCCGTGCTTCGGAACGCACGTTAAGCCGTTGGTCCCGGTTATAACTTAACTGATTTAAGTAAGTAGTCGTTACATGAGTCGTGACAGTGGCCTTTGGCGGCTCAATAGTAACCCTGACACCAGGGTTGATGAAGTTGGTAATCCACCTCACAGCCCACACGATAGAAGAAGAGGTGTACAGTCATGAGAAATATAATGTACCCACTTTAGGACTCTGTCGCACTAACATATTTGACATTTAGTGAGACTTACAGTTCACACAGTTGACAAAAAAGTTAATGTGACATGGTACCAAAGTGTATACTTATTAATGCTCGTGACCGTACATACCGCGATCAGATCTAGGTTGTTTAAAGAAAGACCAGGTTAAGAGTATTCTAAATCAGCGAACATGAAGTATTTGATGAGAGTGGAAGAAGCGAAAGTGGTGTGTCAGGAACGTAGTAAGTAGAATTCAGTGGTCTCTGCCTACCCCAACGGGAAATAGGCGTGATCATATATATATGTATATAATTATAGACAAGGAGACACAGTGTATGCAAAGTCATTAACAGTTTCAATTTTGACTAAACTACGCAGATTTGAACTTGATTAAAACGCTTTAAACCTAGCATAAAACCAACACATGTAACTTTACTGTAAATAACGCCACTGTTAACACTTTCAAGGACAGAACGTCTACGGACGTTCCGATTCCAAGGTGTCATACTAACTATTATGAACCATCAATGACCCATGGTCTCTGTTCGTGAAAGGGTTAATCAGTCTTGTATACTCCATTCCTCGCCAGCTATATTTAAGTCCCATATAATAGGGGGCGAACCTTTACATTGAGGAGTGTAAAAATTCAATATAAGTAATCCTGTAAAAATCTGTTTTATCTTTGCGCAGTCCAATTTTCTCCTAGTTTATGGTCACTGCAAAGGCTTGTGAAAGGACCGTGGTCATTTGTTACATCGTGTATAGTTATTTTATCCGCACATTCTTTGACACAAAGAATTCCTACCGTTGTTCAAAAGCTTATCTTCCTTAATAACATTAGGGACGAGAAGTCAAAAGTGATTCGCCTAATGGGAAATTAGTTTTCCTTTTTATTCAAATATTCGTGCATTAGCGAGATTAGTATACATAGTAATAACAATAATAATAAAATACAAGGTAAAACTATAGTGTACTTGTAAGGAACTAAGAACATTGGCAAGAGATCAGGATCGAGAGCTGAGTTCATTTTATTTCTTCATAACTTACCTATTATTTTATTTGTGACGTGTCTTATTAGATTGGCTTTGACGTTTAATACATAGCCTAGTGTAATCGTGATCTATACTGCTTTGAAATCGGCACATATCGTACCAAAATGGAAAACATATGACATGAACAAATAACACAGGAAAAATATTTTTGTAAGTATCTGAAACAGATCGCTGAGCGCAGAAAACTATGTATATAGCAGTCATCAAAACAAATTCAAAAGCAATCAAAAATAGAGTTGAAAAACAGTGCGATACGTACGTACAGATATCATTTCTCATATAAAAACATTCGCCCAACTCGATTGTATGTTTTGATCAAGGAAATAAATCTAAAAAATGAACCTGCAAAAAATATTGTCGATATTTTCGTCTTTCTTTTAAGCGTTTCGAAACTTAATTAGCAGTTGACTGTTCATTTACCCTAGAAAAAGTAAAGAAGTTCCAATTTTAAATCGTTGAGAACTCTAAAACTCGATTAGATAATAATATAGCTTTTTTTAGATATATTATGTAAGTACAAAGTTTTGGCTCGGACATCGCGTGTATGATTATTCAATTTAGGTACTTAAATAGGTAAGTACCCTAAATAAATTATATTGCCAAGGGTACTGCATAGAATTTAATTCTTCGTCGCGATGCCATATTGTTGAAGCACGATCCGAATTTGATAATTAATCGTCCCTATGAGTAAAACGTGACCTCTCGTTTGTTGGTTTCAGACATTTTTTGACAGGAATACAGGGGATCCTGGTGATAAATTAGGGATCGGCACTCTATCTTAACTTGTATGACAGTTCGATTACTTTAACGCGGGCGATGTTGTTTTTAAACATCTAGAATCATAATTTTTCGACAACTTCTTGTTATGGGAATAGGGGACGGTAAACACACAGAATAAAATTATCTATCCATTTTCCTTTGTTTTGTTGTGTTTTTTTGTGTGTTTTGTTTGTACCTTTTTTATTAACATATAAAGAGTACGTATTTATGCAACTTTCGCGATATATTATATTAATTTAATACATTAATGTATTTTCCGAAATTAAATATCTTTTTCAGCCAGTCGCTTCTGTAAAAAACCGGACCTGTCAAATTTTCAGCTTAGGTATGCAGACCCTATGGAAAACGGGATAATACCAGGGAGATGATGATAAAATAATTATCTTTATCAAAAAATAAATTATTAATACCCCATACTTAGTTTCCTCCAAGACCAAACAGATTTAAAACCAATTAATCAACCACAGTTATGACATTATGACATGTACGAAATTGGAGCGAATCGATTAAAAATATTAAATTACTCATGCATAGGTCTCATGAAGTGGCAAATAACAATGATTGTCCCGGCATAACAAACAAAGGGTTCAATTTAATTACAAACTTGAATATGGAACGATGGCGAAGTTTGGTGACTGTTGTCGATAGAATTATACACTGGATTCAATATGAAGTTCGTTTGATGACGGTTCGTGCGGGAATTTAATCAACCCGCTAAGATATCGGGGACTTCGGAGTAATCACTTCGCTTACTTATAGGGATGGATAGGGATGTCAGTCTTTGTTGGTATTCGTTAGTACTTTGGTGATATGATATACATATTAGTTAAAACTGATATTAAGTATTCACCGTATTAAGTACTAACGGCCTCCATGGTCCAGTGGTTGAGCGTTAGGCTCACGATCCGGAGGTCCCGGGTACGAATCCCGGTGGGGACATATCAAAAAAATCACTTCATGATCCCTAGTTTGGTTAGGACACTACAGGCTGATCACCTGGTTGTCCGAAAGTAAGACGATCCATGCTTCGGACGGCACGTTAAGCCGTTGGTCCCGGTTACTACTTACTGATGTAAGTACGTAGTCTTTACAAGAGTCATGTCAGGGGCCTATGGCGGCTCAGTAATAACCCTGACACCAGGTTGATGGGGATGGTAATCCACCTCACAACCCACACGATATAAGAAGAAGATAATATTATTATAGCAGCTACTACCCACTGATACTTAACAGAACTTAACAGGGTATTACAGTATCTAATACGTATTGACACGTCTTATCCCTAGTATAATTTAACGTTTTGCACTTTGACACTTTGCCCTATTCACGCTTATTATATTGTGCCCTGAATTATTCGTCCAAATTACTCCATGTGAGCTGAAATATCGGATTGTTGGGTGTTCCACATCACGAGCGATTCGCATCACGAAGTGAATCTCACAAATGTTCTTTTTGAATTAATCTTCTGGGACCACGGTGAAACACACCAATACAAATGTCGACGTTGTGATTCGGACTACTTTAAAATTTAAGTATAACAAGAAGTTAGAAAGGGAGTCCGAAAAAGACTTAAATAAAAAGACGTAAATTGACCGACTGAAACAAACACATTTAAGACATAACAATTATTATTATTTAACTAGAACAATAGCGAAATGCCACATCTGTGAATTTGGCCACCGAACAGCTGTACAGGTCAACGTCCGGGTTGTCCTGGACCAGGGTGTTAAGCATGATGAGGAGCTCGGTGGCGCAGCGGTAAACGCGCTCGGTCTGCGATTGTTAAAGTTAAGCAACTTTCGCAAAGGCCGGTCATAGGATGGGTGACCACAAAAAAAACATTTCGAACTCCTCCGTGCTTCGGAAGGCACGTTAAGCCGTTGGTCCAGGCTGCATTAATAGTCGTCAATAACCACCAATCCGCACTGGGCCCGCGTGGTGGTTTAAGGCCCGATCTCCCTATTCATCCATAGGGAAGGCCCGTGCCCCAGCAGTGGGGACGTTAATGGGCTGGTGATGATGATGACCAAATTGAGTTTAGTACGATCTACTGTGAACCGGCGTATGTGTAGGAAACAATTGAAGAGCGTGACGGCGAGTGAAATATGTCAAAATCGAAACAATTGGAAATTCACGGTCTCTGCTTATCCTAGCGGGAAATAAACATGTCATTTTTGTGTCTCCCCAATCGCTCTTAATGTGAAACGCCCAAATAACCTGAAATATCGATATCGAATATATTTTATTATTCCACCACTGTTTCATTAGCGAGAGATAATTTTAATTGATTTTGTTTATTATACCTCCAAGTGATTGTTCACGCGTCAAATATAATGATCTGATAATTTGTATTCATTACGACGGCATTTGCTTCTTCAATTTATTAAAAGCATTTAAATTATATTATAATTGAAGTGTTAAGAGTAATGCCAAGTAAAAAAATAACTTTCTATGTGTGTGTGTTTGTGTGTTACTTTCTTTGCTTACCCCGGTAGGAAATAGGCGTGAGTTTATTTATGTCTGTGTGTATGTAACTTTCTATGTAAATCAGTAGAACTAATAAGTACTTAAGAGAAAAAACTGAGAAACAAAACGCGCAATTAATTAGCGGGTGTTCAGCACTGTCAATCATTACAATCAACTTAGATACATTCATAACTAAATAGTCCTTACAAGAGCCTTGTTAGAACCTTTGGCGTCACTTTTTATTGAACAAAATTACAACGACGAACATTTACTTTTGAAAATACGTTTCTTAAAGCAAATAAAATGTCATTCATTTTAAATCTTTCACGGGAACGTCTCAAGGGACGACGTGAATCAAAAGGCGAACGAAACATGAAATGCGCACGATACGAGACTTGTTCCGGCATATGCCCACAGGCATATCTCTGCTTTATCATCATACAGGCAAAGTTAATTATCAAAAAGACCCATGGGACGCGTTCGAACCCCACTTTGTAATTTCCGAAGTTGCCAACATTATATAATTAAACATGAAAATTAATTCACACCTAAACCCATCGGGACGGTATTTCAGATAACAGTATCCTACCATCACCGCATATACTTGCCGGATAGATAAAGATAAAGAATAGTCTTCTCTCCAAATTTATATTTTCCTTTAATTGTTCGCAGCAGACAACTGAAAAGACGGCGTACCAACTTTATGTGCTCGAAAGAATACGACTTTACGACTTACAATTTTTGTCACGGTACAGGTATATCCTAAGGATGCTTTGATTCACAATTTTTATTTTCATTTAAAAACAATGCATCTAAAAATAATGCTTATTTTTTTCCTACAGAATAGAATAGAATCAGAAGAATTGTAGCTTCTCTGTTAATAGCGTACTTGCTACTCGGTTACGTCTATTACAAACAACTCTATATTTTCCAAAGTTACCAACATACAATAATTAATTAGACATGGAAATTAATTCGCACCTAACCCCATCGGGCCTGTCTTCCTGATAACAACTTCCAAGGACTATATTAAATTCCGTCCGAAGCCAAACTTTTAAAAGATAAGAGAGCGACGTAATTTCATTTACGCCATTTAGAAGTTAAGTTCTTTGAGTTTGATTAAATTTTTAACAATATCGCTAAATTATAGAGCTAGGGGAACTGTCGACCTTAGCTGTGCCTAAGTTTTGTAATCCCTTTTTATATCTTCTTTACGGTATTTCCTAATTTCCTTCTATTGTATTCTTGGTTGTCTTTTATAGAATGCCTATTTAATAAATAGGTATGCTTTAAAATTTGAGGCGTAATAAGTACACACTAAGGATCCCAAATATTTCACGTTGTATTCTTTATATTCTCGAAAATAAAACCCATCCCTGTACAAATATCCAAATTTGTGTTTAAGTAATCAAATAATAAACTCTACTACAAGTGGCAAGTTCTACTTTGTAGTGCAATGACAGCTTTATTCAAGCTACAAGTGGATAGACTATCCGTGACATAAACACGGTACCCACCGTAAAAGACAACAAAAGTTCCACACTGAACTTGAAGTTCGACACATTCACATTTCCAGATACTATTTATTACCTCAACGCCACATTATGAAATACAGAGCACCACATAAGTTCCAATTTCTCAGCGACGAAACCATAAAGGAGTCGCGGCTCTGGCCATTTAGGGGTCCGTTGAAAAGCCGGAAAAGCGCTAATCCATCACGAAGAGTTACGACGTCCTCTGCGCGATATACGAGCGTGGGACCCGCGCGATGGTGCCGGCAACTTACCGCCCCCTGACTCGTCCTTGTGCTGTTTTAGTTTAACTGTAAGTGTCCGAAGTGTTCGTGGTTTCTCTAGCGATATGTCAATATAGAATCATCTCCCTAGCATTATCCCATTTTTCACAGGGTTCACTTACCTAACCTGAAGATTTGATAGGTCTGGTTTCGGTCCGGTATATGACAATAATGAATATTTCAACAAAACCATTTTCATGTAAAATGTTGCCAAGACGAAATCATATCGATATCAATGTCATAGAGTTATCAGATCTCATATAAAGCCAAGGATTTAATTCCGCACGCCTAAACTATACAAGTATACAAACATTCACAAGTTCACAAATTCTGCACGTTACAAGTTTATTTTAGAAATTATTATTCTACACCGAACTGAACAAGCCCACGACTACATTCTCAAATGGGATAGTGCGAGGTACAACCATCATAAAATGAATTGAATACCTACGCTTCACTAAATTTTCCGTTAGATCTATATGTAATATGTGGTGAGCCCTATCGCCGAGCCGATTGTATTAAAAGCTAAGTAAGCAAGACATCTGTAGACGAAAAAAACTAAAATACAAAAATGATTTTATATTGTTAAAAGCAAAACTAATTGAGTCAAAGTAGAATAAACTCGGACCCGTAACGTTGTTTACTCGAGTCGAGTGAAGGAAAGAAAGTTGCGATTAGTAAACAAAGGCAGGTTCATCGCCTTGCTGCTACCTTCTTAATTGCCAATTATACTAAACAATAAATTATCATTAACCCCCATTTAGCTACACGCGTGCGGCGACTAAAGAAAACGTAGGAAAACTTAGAATATACCATCTTCCTAGCGTCATCCGGTTTTCAGGCTCTGCTTACCTAACCTGAAGATTTGACAGGTCAGGTTTTTTAAAGAAGCGACTGCCTGTCTGACCCTCCAACCCGCGAAGGAAATACCAGCCCAATACAGATTAGGTCACCTACCTCCGAAACGCATTTCTCGGGTATCTGGGTTTCCTCACGATGTTTTCCTTCACCGCTGAGCACGTGATAATAATTTATGATCCAAACTTAAATTCGGAAACGATTTCTAAAAATCATAGGTTTAGGCCTGTGGTGGATTCGAACCTGCGAGCTTACAGTGAGAGTCGAGCGTTCTTCTAACGCTACCATGGCTGTCAAAAGAACTTAGAATATACCAATAATATTATTATGAAAGATGACAGGATCATAATTAGTGTTCAACACACATAATTCGAAGCCACTAAAGTAAGTAAGTTGGTCTATTATTTATGGATTACTATGATGAACAACGTATTAATTTATGTAAGTAAGTAAAAGTTATATATGGAACTGCAACTCCCAGTTGCGCAGCGTGGTGGAGTATGCTCCATTGAAGGGAGTCCTATGCCCAGCAGTGGGACGTATGTTAGCGGTTTATGTTATGTATGTATTTACCGTAGGCATAGTACTGTTACTTTACAGGGCACAAAATCAATTTCGACAATCACAAATTGTAATAACAAAAATGGATTTTTATTTTTGCTGAACTTTTGATAAACCTGGTCATCCAATTTTAAAGGTTAATTGTCGATTGCCAATAAAAAGTGCAAATAATTGTTTCTCCATTGTGTTTCATTACATTTGTCACAATTCCAGTCATTTTACTTTCTAAATATATTTTTTTCCGTAAAAGTTCCGATTTCATATTTAAATTAAAATCGCGACATTTCACGCCATAAATTTGTGGAAAAAAATAGGTTTTTTGAGATACTAAATTCCATAATCGCTTTGCTACAGTTATCAAGTAGTGCTTACTCAAATTAGTAACCTTATTTTATCTTAATTAGTTATCCATCACACGGCTTGATTCCATAAAATGTTCAATGTTCTCATATACCTGTATAATTATGAACAACGTAACAAATACTGAATGGGGGTGATTCAGACCATGATACTGAGTTGATATCAAGTGGAATTTCCGGTCGGAAAATTCATGAAAATTCCACTTGATAACTACTCAGAATCAGGGTGTGAATCATCTCTCAAAGTTTTCGTTACGATGTCACTAACACCCTGTATTATTAATAGGTATTACAAATTGCCAGTGTTTATTCATTATTCAGCTTTTCCTCGATAAACTACCACATGTTACTTTGTACGTATAGTACCTGTGTATGAAGTGTGTAAGTGTCAAAACTACGACGAAATTGTTTAGCTACAATGTCCCGCCGGAACGTTGTTCCATAATGTCCCATAAACTTGAACATAAACGCCCGGACACAAGACATGAAAGACTAGCGGCTCCATAATGTTTCTGCTCTTTTTACTTTTTCATTTTGGACACTTGGTATCACGTGGTTTTTAGTATTTGTGCCCGGTAATGGCAATACTCCACTAGTACACGGCCTCCGTGGTCCAGTGGTTTGAGCGTTGGGCTCACGATCTTGAGGTCCCGGGTTCAAACCCGGTAGGGACACATCACGAAAATCACTTTGTGCTCCCTAGTTTGGTGATTGCTGATATTGCAATTTCAAATTTGCGCATATAAAAGTAAGTGCGCAATGTTAATAAATGTGAAATATAAATATTGCTTTTTTAAATGTTTTGATTCAATGTCGCCTTTTAGACCCCAATGGCAAAGTCTATGACCACGACAAGTCCGAAAGACAGACGTGGATGCGGAGAATTAGGTGGCAATAATAAATGCCAAGGAGAAAGGAATATATCAAGAGAGACTGTGTATATAAATCGTTCTATAAAGATGTAGTTCGATCGTTGTGATGTCCAAATAAAAACACTATCTATACGCTATCGACCTTTAAACAGACGGTTTACGGTTGTTCACTATCTATCACGTTACTATAATAAAAAAAATCGTTAAAGCTCGAAGTACTTAGTTAGTTAAATATAGTGGTGAACCTATGACGTACTTACCTATTATTATTCTTGTTTGGATGTCGGCAAGGTTAGCAGAATGATATAGAATGTTTAGTTGTATACAACAAGTATTTAATAAAACTAATAATGTTCACACAGAGTTATAAAATGTTCTAATGTTAAAAATAATATAAATGTTTTAAACCTATTATGGTTCAAAAATATTTGAATGCACCTGGACGCGACGGTACCGAAATCTGCACTGAAGTCACTTGTTACGCTTTAAATTCGCGACTATTATGATGTTATTGTTATTGAAAAAGAGGAAGAGAAAGACCAAGAAGAGCTTACATTGAACAGGTTAAAGAGAAGTCGAACGTCGTCTCATAAGGAAGTGAAGGAATTGGCCTTTGATAGACAAGAATGGAGAATGCTACACCGACAAGAGCGTGGCTCTTAAATTAGTGATGTAAATCAGATGATGTTAGTCGTGCAACAATTCTAACATAACTAACCCTGTATCATTTATATCTTGTACCACACACAAGTATATTCGGGGCGTCACGTGCGCTCGGAAGTGTCGCCAACAGAGCATGCAATTAGGCAACGTTTTGTGCGGATAATTATGTCGACGGAATTCGGCTTCGCCCGAGACACCTCTTAATTCACAAACAGGTACCCAACACTTGATTTGGATGTTACCCGTTACCCTGTACCCGTTACCCGTCACTCGTTACCCAGGGTAATGGGGGTAAGACCTGGGAATTCCCTAATTAGAATGTTTATTTTTGGAGTTTTACGTCATCGTTAGTATGGAGTGGAGACGTGACTTGGTTTGTGACGTCAAGAGCTTGTACTTTTTGACACAATACCGCCGTATTATAATCTAATAGTAACAAGCTTATTTGTGATCTTATAAAATTCCACAACGGGTCTAGATTATTACGTCATATTTAAACTTAGTAATAAGGATAATTAGGATTACGAAAGCAGTATAAAAGCGAAGGTTGGTAGTAGAACTGACAGAGGAAGACTTAGAAGGACTATACATTGACCAAATTGGAGATGTCCGTAGAAAAGGTTCACTACGATCTACTCTGAACTGGCGTGCGTGTATAAAACGATTGATCAATTTGGAGGATGCAAGAGAAGTGTGTCAGTATCGAAGCAAATGAAATAGTCTGCTTACCCCGGTGGGAAATAAGCGTAAGTTTATGTATGTACCTAATTTTAGTTCCTATCCTCAACAGAATTTCCTTTGTATTTTAAAACAATTAACTCCCACTGTGTTTTGTCCCACATTTCAATCGTAGGTCGAACGACCAAACAGCAATGTGCTTCCTTCGTTCCAAAATATAATTTTAATCATTTTATTCGCGCTTCGTTTTATGTAGAATGTGGGACAAAACTTCAGGACAAACAAAGAATAAATCAAACAAACAAGTTTTAATTCTATATATATAATAATAAAAGCTAAGTTATAAACCTACTTACCAAGCGCTATTGTTTTTATTCTAAGCATAAAATATACGACTTTATTTGCTCTCAAATAATGAGGGTAGTCTCTTAAACTTCCATTTAATAGAGAAGTTTATTTATTCTGTAGTTTCATTTAATGTGAAATTGCGAATTTTCTTTGAAGCTTTGGATTGAATAAGCGCAATTATGGGTTGTGCAGGGGTAGTAGAATACACCCACATAAAATACCTGCTTTAATAAAATTACCTAAGACTGACTATCGCTAGCTCTCACTGTAGTTATTTTTGCATTTCACTATTTTACGATACATGAAAAAGTATTGTTAAAACTGTGTTCATTTTAAGTAAAATTAATCCCTTGAGGTAAAAAAGGATGACAAATAATAGGCATGATGGCTTTGAATAATTCTATTTACAATTTAAAGATGGAACAATTTTCATATTTCGAATTCGAATAATTTATTTCAGAAAATAAAAAATCCATAGTTGTTGGCAATATGACTTATTCTATGTGTTGTTACTGCCGCGCACTCTACTCTTCATCATCATAAGTGTGCAATACGGTTAGTCATTATTGTAATTGTGTTGGAAATGAAGTACCCTATGCAAGTTGTGTGGCTATTTGTACTAAAATAAAATTAGTTCTTGCGATTTCTTAGATACCTAAACATTGCAATTTAAAAACCATGTTGCCTCAAATATTGAGCGGCTCTTTGTTTTGTATTTTCTTTCTCAGAAAAGACATATTTATATACCAAACAAGACGATGTTTAAAATACAGCTGTCTTTACTGTGTTGAGCCTAAACTGAAGTACATTTGAAAGTCATTGTTTTTGTCGCGTTGTCTATATTGTATATTAAGAAACCTGGCATCGCCAATTAAAAATTAACTTTAGAATCTGAATTGATTGAAAGTGCAGGCTTTCCCCAACAACATCATGACGTCAGAAGGCTGTGTTGCGGTGCAGTGCTGATAAGAATGTGATCTATTAGCCGCGACCGGAACTAAGCAAACAGACTCTTCATGGGCGCCGCCCACTGCCCACGTTACTACAGTACACGAAGAAATACGTGAAATAACACAACATAGCAGAAGCATGCGACTATATCCCAATGGGGTAGTGCTCAGTACACCCATCGCTAGACGAACTAAGTACCTACACCTCACCGAGCTTTCTGTTAGACTAACGTGATAAGGTGGTGAGCCGTATCGTTATCTATAACGGTACAATGAAATAACGCCTGCAATATAAATGTAATATCAAATTCATAGGCCTGTAGTAATTTACGGGAAAAGAAAAACATTAACAAAGAGTTCTAAATAAAAATGAATATCAGAAATACGGACAATAGAGTATAATCCAGTAGGTTGAACGCCACTGCTCGCTAGGTCTATGAGATCTGATAACTTTTTGACATTGTGATCGATAATATATGATCTCGTGTTGACATCATTTGATTCATTGCAACTTCTACGGTACATACCCACTAGTTAGTTATCATGACGCAAAGAGACTCTTTCTCTTTTGTTTTATGTTCAAAAAATTTCGAGTTAACTTATATGTAGGTCATCATCAGCCCATTAACGTCCCCACTGCTGGTACACGGGCCTTCCCTATGGATGGATAGGGAGATCGGGCCTTAAACCATCACGCGGGCCCAGTGCGGATTGATGGTTATTAACGACTGCTAATGCAGCCGGGACCCGTTGGTCCCGGCCGTTAAGCCGTTGCTTAACGTGCCTTTCGAAGCACGGAGGAGCTCGAGATGAAAACTTTTTTTTGTGGTCACCCATCCTGCGACTGGCCTTTGCGAAAGTTGCTTAACTTCAACAATAGCAGATCGAGCGCGTTTACCGCTGCGCCACCGAGCTCCTCTACAGACATATAGGAAGGTAGTAGCAGGAAGAAAGGAAGGTGGAAGGTGATAGTAGTAGCTATAACATCGCATAAGAAAACAGTGACACTAAAATCATACTATGTAATATAATCAAACAGCGTCTCACACAATGAACAGCAAAAACGAGGGCAAACCCTTATAAACACATTTCACTAGGCGTATACGCATGAACTGTACACTCAAAACACCTTTACAGTACTATATCCACACAATCTCTACTATAGCCGTGACATCCGCCGCAGGCTAACTTGCTTAACCCGAGGTAAACCCGTATTAACCACCACAAAGTAATCTCAGTCATCGATCATTCACAAAGTGAAAATACGGAAGGTAAGGAAACTGTAGTTTAAAGGGAGGACATGAAAGGTTGGTGTGAAAGTCGAGATACGATACTAAAGTTTGTAAAAACATTGTATATCTAGGTGAATGAGGGCATTATAATGTAAATACATATATATACAGACACAGAAGTTATACAGTGCTACGTAGTATAGGTATAGAATAGACTTAAGTCGCAGCAAATCAAATTCTTCAGCATCGTAAGCGCTGTCATATTTTCACTATCACAGAACAAAGAAGGTAGATTTTTATGATAGATTTCATGCAGTGACAGTACGCGTCAAATTCTTCTGTAATTTTCCATCATAATTTTTCGAATTAACAAAACTGAAGTGGACCCTTATGTGTTCTGTGATAAAACTGAAAAATCTGACAGCGATTTGGATGAATAATCAGGCACTTCAGACGCAAATCCCTAAGTATACTTAAGCTAAATATGTTTTTTCTAATTTTGTTATGCTAGGAAATCATCCAACATATATATTTGTTTAATATAAAATGTTGTACGGAAAGGTTAAGCAGCTGTCTAGATAAACTTTTAGGAGTTAAATTTTAGTCTCAAAAGGAAATCTAATTCACTGAAGATGCCTTTAGAGCCACGTAAAGACGTCTAGACTAGATGGTTCTGCTTGCCTATAGCAGATATTTAAAGGCTAGAATGGATAACGTGTAACCCACCTGTGTATTTAACATACATACATAAATAACCATCTTATCCACATCGGAGCTCGCAGAGCCAGAAATTATCAGCAAGACAATTTGTGGCTATTTTTTACATAAATAATACTTTTACGTTTTTGCTACTTCTTGGATGCCTAATTTAAACTCATTTTGAAATGTGAATTCAAATCTTGCAGTTTGCTTTTCTTTTTGTACTGTATAATTAAGCAGATTAGGTTTTTTTAGTAACATTAACACAATCAAGAGAGGTTAACAATGTTGGCATTAAATTTTTCTTACGATCGGCCAATTTCGAACTATGTTCAGATTTCAATAAATTAGTTTCTTAGTCTTTAAAATCCCGTCACTTCCAGACCTTTCTATCCAAGTTCTAATATTGTGTTCTGAACCTCTTCAAGTCTAGCACTTGGCACATTGCAATTAAATTAAAATGAAATTTAATCAAGGAGACACCACCACGTTTGGAATAAAGCCAAATTGTTAGGATTTTATTTTCTTTCTTATCTTTGAGTCTGTTAGCGAGGTTACGCTGCAATTGATGTGGTGTCAATTTCACAAAAAAATAATTTTGTTAAAGTGATAGTTTCACTTTTTTTAATGCTCAAAGTACGATTATTATTTTATCAGGGACTGATAGATGAGGCTTTGGACTTTTAACAGGGAGATAGGTCGTTGGATTAGGGTGAGGGGATATGGTGGTCGCTCCGGGTCCTACCTGATGCGAAGATTGTTTAAGGCCATCCATGGCCAGTGTCATGGGCACGTTTCCATCCGGTACGGCTCGGAAAGATTTATTATTTGATGTCATTTCATTGTTTTCTATTAATGACATTATATATATACTAATTTGAGAGCCCTCTTGTCGGTGTAGAATTCTCCATGCCACTTTAGGGGAAAATAGGGCAATGGTGGTGGTATCATATTAAGTGATTGACTTTAAAAAAGAAGATTTGTGTATGAAATCAATGGATCAGTATTTTACATTTCATATTGTGATATTCACTGTAGATCATTCAGGTTATGACGGAGAAGACGAATAAAGAGTTCCGTGTCTGTTAACTACAAGGATTATTATTATTATTTATTAAGTTAAATACAATATTACAGTATAACCCAATGCATGCGCTGTATAACGAAAAAACAATATAAAAACTAATATACAAAATAAACAATTAATGAAAAAGAAACAAAAGAAAAATAAGACTATAAATAACATGAAATATACTATAAATTACAATTATAATTAAAATATAATTAAAAGGCAAACTATCTAACAAAAAAATATAAAAATAATAACAGAAAAACACAACAGTAAATCATTAGTAAATCGCAAAAAAGCCAAACACTCTCCATACACTCCACTATCTATCAGCGAACACATCATATTGTGGCGTTGATTCCAACATCGCGGAGAAGAGACGCAAAGCACGCATAAGGATGATGAATCTTGTCAGCATAAAGTTCAGTATGTAGTCGCTAGTTGTCTTCACATACCTTGTGTTTATACTGACTAGAGATTAAGAGCGTATACATATTGCGTTTATATGTGCGTGTGTATATTTTACGACATTCAAGCTCTCTATAATGCACGTGCCTTTATCATACTTTATGTGACATTATGAAACCTGTAAAATTACTTAGTTTACTGTAGTAAACTTTCTTACTTTGAAACTACTGTAACTTATAAGAGTCAATCACGAACGCGACGATTAAGGGGCTCTACTCGAAGTGGAGTATTAAGTCGATCCCCGCTAAATTCTAATCTAGATTTGAAACAGAAGTGTTCACGATCTGCAGACAGGGTAATCCGGTTCTCCCCACTTCTCGCGACATCCAGCCGACACCCGACCGACACCCGAACGACTCCCGACACCCGAATGACACGAGAACAACTAGACTTCGCTCCTATCCATTTCATTTCACTGGTCTGAAGCTGGATTTGTTCATGTTCACATTATGACATACGAGTATGAAAAACGAACTTTAGACTTTACAATGTCCTCCATAAGTGGCTATGAATAGTAAGATTTTATATTGTTTTTTTTGTATGACTGTTTTTAATATGGTTTTAGTAACACGTTAACCTAATGAGGCGCGTTTGATGTCACAAACTAACAATACTAAGCGGTTATTCAAATACTAAATAGCTGTTGACCGCAAGCTCACCCTCGAGCATTCGTATTTAAAAAAAAACCTTCGTAACTTGCTTAGAAGGGTTTGTACGAAATTTTATTACTCTGTTCCCAACAGTGGCTTGGGATGTGCCGATGCGCAATCAGTTTCTCTCTAATTTATATAATAATAATTGTCTTTGCACTCCCATATTGCATACAGCAATAATCGCCGGTTGGTGTCACAACACATTTAGATTGAAATGTCTCACGGGGCGTCTGCGTGTTGGCTTCGGCCCCACACACGCCTTCCAAAAGTCCTGGACTCCATAGGCCCGTGATACGACATATAAATATATAATATAGGCAATATAATTACAATGCTCACCAACTTTAAAGTCCGTGTGTACGTGATAAAACGTTTAATTACGAGTCTACTCGACCGTTCGCTGATAAACGACTCTCGACGCCCGCGCCGTGACATGTTCCGAGCCCGCGATTTTGATATCACCCGACAATACTCCACCGAATTTGGATCCTAATATTTATTTTATATCTCCATTTAAATTAGTTCGAGCCGTGGTAACCCAGTTGGTAGAACGCTTGAATCTCACTTTAAGGTCGCAGGTTCGAATTCAGTACTGGCCTGCAATGATTGTCGAATTTGTTTTCAAATTCATGTTTGGATCATAAATGATTATCACGTGCTCAGCGGTGAAGGAAAACATCGCAAGGAAACCCACATTCCCAAAGAATGAATTTTCGAAGGTATGTGACCTAACCTGTATTGGGCTGGTTTTCCCTTTGCGAGTTGGAAGGTCAGACAGGCAGTCGCTTCTGTAAAAAACCGGACCCGACATATTTTCAGGTTAGGTAAGCGGACCCTGTGAAAAGCAGGATAATGGGGAGATGATGGTGATGATGAAATTAGTTCGAGTTAACAGTCTGGGTTTATCGAATGTATGGATGGTTGGAAGCATGATAAAAAATAAAATAATCTACCTTCAGCATAATAGGATAAAGAATAGGAAATACTAAGTATATATTTTTTTTTATGTGACTTATTGTAAATTTGCCGCAGACAAATGGGGAGCGCTGAAGGCTCTCACCCGGTACAACGTTTAAGACAACAGGCCTGAGGGTGCCCAGTTGGGCGCGAACCTCGGCTCAGGGCGTCGTCTGAGAGGACCGACCCTAGTGGGTCGATAGCGATAAGCGCTGATTGAGCGAAATCGTCGACTACGCCGGCGGCGTTTGTATCGGGGTCCTGAAGTGTTTGGTGTCGCGAGCTGATTGGCTGCCTCTATGGCTAGAATAATCGGGTTGTCGGGATCGTATATTATGTCCTTCGAATACTAAGTATAGAATGGTAACTCTTCGCCTCGCACCGATTCATATCGGGCCTCGAGCTTACCGCCTCTGGGTTTTACTTTATCAAGTACAAAAATGAGATTGGGTGCCCAGAGTGTGCTTCTAAGTAGTCGGTTAGTATTTTCCAGCTTCTAGGTAAAGAAAGGCCTTCCCTTTACTTTTTAAAGTTGACTAATAGTAAATAGTAGTTAGTGTTGGTGGAAGTTGTCCCA
Organism: Pectinophora gossypiella; assembly: GCF_024362695.1. Lineage (NCBI taxonomy): Eukaryota > Metazoa > Arthropoda > Insecta > Lepidoptera > Gelechiidae > Pectinophora > Pectinophora gossypiella. Next base: position 5,872,428 of record NC_065416.1, on the reverse strand, counting down.
CCAATCTGTATGCGATGTTATTCCACGCATGGTCTCCCGGGGTAGAATAAGTACCATAAAGACATGGTAAATAATCAAGATGAAAGTAATTTCAGTAAATATTAATTATTTTTTTCTGACGAGACTTATGTAGGTTTGTGTAATTTTATTCAAATACATAAAACTTAAACAGCCTATATACGTCCCATTACTGGGCACAGGCCTCTCCTCAATCAATCGGAGGGGGTACGCTGCTCGACTGCGGATTGACGGAGGTGTTTTTACGGCTAATAGCTGGGACCAACGGCATAATATGCTCTCCGAAGCACCGAATCATCTTACTTTTTCAGATCATCAGGTGATTCAAGCCTGAAAAGTCTTCACCAAACAAAGGACAGTCTCACAAAGTTATTTCCAAAATGTACCCATCGAGAATCGAACCCTGACCTCCGGATCGTGAGCCTAACGCGCTAACCACTAGACCACAGAGGCTATTTAATCAAATATTCTCAATTTAATAGGTACTTAATATGTTTCAGGTTATTATTAACCGGGATTCGACCGCCTACGTAATCATCCTTTATTTTTGCTCAAACCGTAAGTTGTTATTTTTTTCTACGTTATTAAAAAAAATACGGAAAATAGAATACCTACCTATGAAAAACCTTTGATAAAGACTTGTCTTATTTCCTTTAACTATACTCGTGCTAAAAGATCAGGGAAAATTCTCAGAAAATTTTACAGTAAGTGTCTACTTTTTGTTGCGTATTTCTAATAACAATAATATTATTTTCAACCACTTTTGTCCAGTTTTACTTTGCCTTTCTATTTTAATGGATTTCCCTTTAAAATTCTAATCGAAGAAGGCCTATGAAAACCGGCTGTAAACATCAATATCCAACACCATTAGGGTGTGCGTCCATTGGAATAATTTAATTGATATATTTATCCCTATATCCAATTATGTTCTCTCAAAAAATATTTAACGATATCCGATTATGGAGCGCCTAGCTTAGGTGAGTTTTCCATGTTTAAAATGGAATTATTTAATGTAGTAATGTTTGGGTAATCAAAAGATTTAACATAACATAATATAAATACGCAAACAAAGGAGATATAAAGAGTACAGAGGCAGCCTAGACACATACACACACACACACACACACACACACATGTGTTTACACACACACTCACATCAACTCTCAGCTAGGGTTGTCAAATTTTATTTGATGAGATTATTATGTTTGGGCTCGATTTACAACTAGATCAACTCTTTCATTCTCTAAACTAAAGTTTGACGTATGTTTCATTACTTTATGACAATTCAGCACCCGTAATAAATAAAAAAGTAAAAGGGAATATGAACGAACACAAGTACAACTCCGGGAAGATAAAAACCTATTGAGTATACTTTGAATTCCATAACGCAACAGATACCTCTGTTGCGATTATTACGATCTAAATACGTATAGAGCATTTGCAATGATGAAGCCTACACAGGTTGGTAACAGAAAACGGGCCTGAAATGAAATATGACTCTCTCCCCACACATTAGGTAAAACCTCTAATCCTAACCTCGCGTTCCCAGGGGCATATTAAAATTTTAATTTCCTCATACATCCCTAAACCCACTGCGATCAAGCAAGGACCATTTCTACTGAATTAATGGACTCTATCATTAGCCCTAAGGGCCTATTTAGTTAATGCGACTTTATGAATGTTTTTCCTCTCAGCTAGATAAGTACCGAAGTGTTCAGTTGGATTCAGTTGAAATTATTCTTATCTCGTCTCTTTGGTGCAGTTTGACAATTAGCTGAGAGTTTTATTGTGCTGTTGAATCTTTATGAACGGCAGTAGGTTGGTGGAGTGCCGTAATATAATTAGAAGATCACGCCGCCGTTCTGAATACCAATGTACCTCTTTCTGGATTACTTTGTACTAAGTACATTTTGCAAGATCTCTAGAGAATAAAAGCTGCGAGATTTAATCAGTCACAACATCCGAATTCTGCGTCGGAAATACAGTGGGAACTAAGTTTAACAGTTAAATGTAACAATATTTTTTCATTTACTTACTTGATCACTGTTTTATAATAAAAATGAAATTACAAAATCCCACCGACCACGACGCTACTGCGAAGAATTCCAAAGAAAAATTCCTGCGAAATTGTTGTGTGCGGAATGAAATTTTAATTTCATCCAAGCAAGTTTAAATTTGTTAAGAAAACAAAGAGGCTCTCACGGCTCTCATAATTAAATGTCGTCGTGAATAAGTAACGCGGATGTCAAGTCTAAAGTCCTTTGTCTTCGGACAAAGTCACGTAACTCATTAAAGGGTGAAAACAAAAACAATAATGTCGGTTTAAACTATTGAACGAAGGGCCGTTGGAGAGTCGCTAAATATTCAAATTTGGAATAGCTGATTTTGACAACCAACCGGAGAATGGCAGGATGTGACTACAAAGGCGGGCTTTAGGTACTTACTCTTGTAGGGATGTAATTTGGTGTGTTGGTCGAGGGACTTTTTCCAACGGTTGCTCTCACATGGAAGTTGGTATTTAGCTAACTAACTATATCATGCATGTAACATATTTAGGTACTTTTGACGCATGCTGTCTCTGCCAAGTTATGACAAGACACTCTACTATTATCAAACACCTACCTTAATCTAACTAGAAACATATCGACGTCAATATCCCTGTCACCACCTAGCAATTCTCAACGGTACAATGAACCGTACCATTATACATATAGCTACTAATTTACTTCGGCTACAAGCTATAACAGTAACCCGTGGAATTCCATTACCTTACTCATTACACTCTTTACAAAATTAGGTCATACAACTCAGCTTTCATGTTGGCCCGGCAATTTCCCCTAATAAGAAGAGTTCCGACCAGCCCAGGAACAAAAGGTGGTCGGGTGGAACGCGAGTGGTGAAATAGGCTCGTTAACTTTTCAATTTTCCCGACATATGGCGAGTAACGCGGCGGTCAGGAGTGCTACTGTGATGAGAACAGCGGGAGAGGTAATGGGCGCAGTAAAGATCATTGAATATTTTTTTTTATGTTCATTAGTCCGGGCTCTGGACTATCACGCGAGTTTGTCTCGTATTAAAGACGTTCTGGCTGCGAGTTAGTTGTATACAAATATTCAGAAATATAGGTACTATGTCCCCCTCCGGTTGATTAAGGGGAGGGACGTATATAGGCAGTTTATGTTATGTATAGGTACTATACGAAGCAAATTCTTACGACGCATCCAAAGAGCGACCGAGCGAGCGGTCGTATTCGCAATGTTTCACGATGTATCGAATTGTGAGTGACTGTCAATACAACTTTCAGTTTTTAGCATCGAGAAAGCTAAATGTTGTCTGCCTTTTTTGACGTGACTTTTTGTATGGCATTAACTACTTGGCCGGACCAAACGGTTGTCTGTCGACATTAATTGTAATGTACCTATGGTAACGAGTTTTCATCGTATGAATTATAGGTGGCCTTATTAAAAAATATCTTATAACTTATTTAATATTACTTATTAAAACTGCACACTTGAAATATGATTAACACTTCAAAATAATACTACACCAAACATTAAACGCTTAAGAGAAACAAGGCCGCTTATTTGTACTGTTGCTAAAAGTTTTAAAAATGTTTTGGTTGTGTGCAATAAGGTTTCATTGAAGATTTGATTTCATTAAAACTTTTTTTTATCGGCTCAAGGCGTCGTCTGAGAGGAAAAATATTTGAAAGAACTAATCGACCTTAGTGGGTCGATAGCAATAAGCGCTGATTGAGGGAATTCATTAAAACAATTAACTTTACGTTCCATACCATAGGTACTAACTACTAACATACCTATTTTGTAAATTAATTAGAAATATCTTTAGTCTTATACAAAGTATGACGGCTCGTTTACTGAGTGACATTTCTGTAAAACCTTACTTACACATGGCGGCATTAAATTATAAGCGGTTACTCTGTACCACCTTGAGAGGTTGTCCCTTGTCACACTCTGTTTGCGGCACAAAGTGTAAACCTAATACACATTATTAACTTATTCTCTGGCATTGCCTTCCATAGTCTTATTTTGATTATGTGCTAGTCAAACTAGGCTTGATTTCACATGATAACTGAATATAAGCTCACAACTATATCGCAATTGGGATAGTTAGAGGTACATCCATCGCAAGATGAACCAAGTACCCACGCATCGCCGAGCTCTCTGTTACACCAACGTGATTCCCGCGCTTGATTTTATGTATCTATGTAATATATTACCGTTTTTTTATCAATCCAACATACATAAAGATAACTCGGCAAACAATAGTAAACACACGACGCTATCTGAAGTAGTGTTCGGAATTGTCTCTAATTTACACTCTCTCCAGTAGAAAGCGACATTATTTCCGAGTGCTATATATACAAAAGTGGTTGGTAAAGAGATTGCTACCATCCAATGTCGCCTATTGTACTTTTTCTATTTCTCTTTTGATTAATATTTTTGTTTTTCTGTGTGTACAATAAAGTATTTTTGTTTGTTTTTGTTGTTTATATATAAATATAGCCGATGTTCAAGACTTATGAAAGATGCTCTCTCTACAAAGTATTTAAAGTGTCAACAAGAAATTACCTTATTGATTCCTTATATTTGAATAAATGCTTAACATTATTTCGCAATATTTGAATGGTCCATTATAGTACATAGACATGTAACATACATAATATAGACAGCCCATATGCGACCCACTGCTGGGCACAGGCTTTTGTGACTCGGAGATAGCGCTGTTTTTTTTTTACTTCTGACATATGTAAGATTGGAAATATAATGCATAAACCGAAATTGCTGAATTATTTTTCAAAGTAACACACTTTAGTTCCACAGCGCTATGCGTTAGTTAAATGCACCTTATGTAGTTATCATGTCAACGGACAAGAACAGTAACGCCAATTTCCATGTTTTATGTGCGAAGTCTAAACCTGAGGGATGCGACGCCCCACTGAGTGAGCGTGGCGCTTGCCTATTATTTACCGCTAGTTGCACGCGCGGGTATTAAACGACTTGTAGGCACGTTCCACTCTTTATTGTTTCACCGAGAAATGGCCACAGGATTTATTTTTCAGTTCAATACGTATGTTCCAGCTTTTTTTATCACTGGCCACAAAGGTTTTACAGCTAAAAATAACGAGTTTTTTTTTTTAAATCATGGTTTTATGTCGGGACACGTAATCAATGGTTGGTAATTTACAATACAATACAAATATACTTTATTGCACACAATATATAAAACAAGTTTTACACACACGTACGAAAGATACAGTACAGTCTGGCGGCCTTATTGCTAAGCAGCAATTTCTTCCAAGCAACCAGTAATTTACGTAGTTGTGTAATCTACTGAAGTACTGAGTAACAAAGCTTTGAGTAGTTTACATATAGAAGAGGTTTTCGTATAGAATTAATTTTCAATAGTTTGACAGCTACACATGGCGTGAATTAATATGATTTAGTGCTTAACGCTACGTACTCTTCATTCTCTATGTTTTTGGGATTACAAACTTCAATCTTTTAATCGATAAGTACTTACTAAGACATTGATTGCTAGAGAAGTAAAAAAAAAACTTTTAATCCAAACCGACAAAAAGCATTGTTTGTTTGTTGTTGTCCAATATGGAAATATAAATGCTTTTTTTGTTTTTTTCTTTATTATTGTGACTTTCCTGTGCCATACAAAATTTTAAACCGCACTTTATTAAATGTTGTTTGCCTCTGCAATAAACTCCTATATTTTGCAGATTGGAGGATAATTTTCTGCTCAAAAATGTGCCTGCATTCTGTTTATATTTTGCAGGGCATGCAGAGCAATGCCTCGAAAATGCACCGGCCAGCCGTCGGCCATTACACGGGTTATTTGATAAAGCTACGGATAATGAAATTTGCCGCGAAAATGTGCCCGGGGCTACCAGACGAAAAAAAGATTTAAATCCCAAAATCTCATAACATATTCGCCCTATTGAAAAATGGTTGGAATTTCTTACCTGAATTTATTTAGTGAATAAAAGATTTTATATTTACTAATTTCCTTATTTGCTTACCTACTTATTTAGTAATATGAGACAGTGTAGATTAGAAGGTACTTTTTTAAAAAAGTAATTGCATTTTGATATTTATATTTCCATTCTGACATAAAACGTTCAGATTGCTCAAGTCCTTTAAAAACTCACAAACGAACCTAATAACAAAATGTTGATGAAATGCCAACGTTGCAAAAAATGTATTTCTTATTTAAAATTTAAGAAGAAGTATAAAAAATCTCCGTTAAATTTCCGGTAGAATTAAAAATATTTTTCATGTTTGATTTTAAATTTGTGTTCGACTAATATTTATAATTATTATTTTAACCGTTGGGCAACAAATTCATGTACTCTAGATTTAAAGGTGACCATACTCTACGAAGAGGAAGGACTTGCGTATTCTTTGTCATCGTCTCGATAATTATAATGCTTATCATAACTCTTGAGATTTGAAGGTACCTACACTCGTGCTAAAGGTATTCTTAAATCACGTAGGATATTTTCGCAGATTCCACAATGTTCATAGTTACTAGTCGTTACGTAAATATCTTACAAAAATCGAAGGAGCTCTTTTTAAAAAATATACAGGGTGTTAGTGACATCGTAACGAATAGGTACTGAGGGGGATGACTTAGACTATGATTCTGCGTTAATATCAAGTGGAACTTTTCTGTCGGAAAATTTATGAAAATTTTAGTGTTCCATACTTTTTGCGAGGGATAATTCCACTTGACCCAGAATTATGGCCTTAATCATCCTTCAAATTTTTGTTACAATGTCACTAACACCCTGTATACGTATAGTAGTCATGGAAAAATAATACTAAAATCACCCTAACTGCATTAGCTTGCCTCTATTCATCGGGCTTCGAAACCCAAAAATTTTGCATCGAATATACCCGCTATAAAACGCAACTCCACGTAGTTAATCTGCACCTCATTATTCCAGAAGTTGGCAGCTAACCACATGAAAAGGGGGCTTACCTGCGTTCATAGTTCGCGGTAATATAAAATTTAAATTTACTAAGCTGTTTAACACTGCATGATTTATACTGGCACCGGGTGGCATTGTGCCTAAAGCCAGGATTATCTGGGAGGCTGGAATTTATATCCCGATCTTGAATAGCCTCATTTCGAATGCCTATTAATGCGTTATATAGGTGCTTCCGTTTATGGCTTAATGATTATCGCCTCTCTTGATGTAGGTATCTATCTACATGTTTTATGATCATAACATTGACCCAACCACGTAGAGAATGCCTTTCAGATGGCGACATAGAATAAACAGTAATACTAAGTAGATATGTCAGGATCGAAGCAAACGGTATTCCATTGTCTCTACTTATCCCGTCGATGGCATATAGGCGTGAGTGTATATGTATGCACTAAGTATGTACTTTTATAGACAGTAAACATATAATATGCGTCATTCGGATATGTCGCGGGTTATCTAACAAAAGGCCGGTAAAATGCGAGTTCGACTCGCGCACCGAGGGTTTCGAGGCTTTAACTTTGCTGTTGAAAAACTGTTGTCTGCATTCATCGCATTTACCAACTGCAAAAAGTATGTAATCGCAAAAATAGGATTTTCAAATTCAATGAAACGAATGTATACTAGAAGAAAGAGGAGATTTGTTTTGTCTATGACAGTATTCTAGAATAGTCGTTACTTTTTCCCGGAATGACGTAAAGCTAGTACGGTGTGTGTGACTTAAATTTGGAATAAACTGTGTCGGAGCTAAGTACATGTTTTATTTCCATCCCACAACTTTACTTGCTATTGCAAAACGTTTCTGTCTTAACAGACAAACAGACGGACGGACAAAAAAGGTTCGGAACCCTAAAAATTCGTTGTCGTTGTATCTCTCTCTTCTAGTTAATATTGTGTTTCTGTGTTGCCATGTGTAGGAACAATACATTGTTAAATAAATAAATAACAAAAGGTAATGGACAATAGCGTGCAACAAAGGTACGAACTAAAAGTTAATCAACCTATTTATTTAAACTGGAAATAGTCAACATCATTTAAATTACGAATGAACCAGTTACACAATAATTGGCTTCTTTAATTTGCAATCTATAATTATAATCCACTCGATCCCAATTTTAAATATAACGAGCACGGAAATGCTTACGACTCTTATTAAAGTGTCAAAAACATCAAACCGCTAATCGGGCTGTGAAAATGAATTTATTGAAGGAAATAATTAAAACGAACATACTTGATGAAAATTTAAAAAAATGTAAGAACAAAATTTTGTTCGTAGTGTGAAATTAATTAGAATGCATTACAATAAAAAAGCGGGAGAATAGAAAACATTTGGAGAAGTATAATTCGATCTTGCGTTTTGATGGTTCCGCACCTTTAGAGTATTCATTTTCATAATAACGTTTTTCATACCATGGAACCGTGGTAGCCCAGTTGTTAGAACGCTTACCTCTCACTTTGAGGTCGCAGGTTCGAATCCAGCACAAGCCTAATGCAATGATTGTCGAATTTGTTTTCGAATTCATGTTTGGATCATAAATGATTACCACTTGTTCAGTGGTGAAGGAAAACATCGTGAGGAAACCTACATTCCTGAGAAATGCATTTTGGAAGGTATGTGACTTAACCTGTATTGGGCTGGTTTTCCCTTCACGGGTTGGAAGGTCAGACAGACAGTCGGTTCTTGAAAAAACCTGACCTGTCAAATCTTCAGGTTAGGTAAGCGGACCTTGTGAAAAATCGGGATAATGCTAGGGGGATAATAATACGATGCAGTCTCCTTGATACCTACATAAGCACTTATATGTGCGTACGTGTAAGATATGATTAAATTATTACACAACATGGATTGACCGTGTATCTAAGTTCGGAATAAGAGGGTTTCCATGTAGCGGCAAGCAGGGTCTGTGGGAATGGTTCCCCGGGTATACGTACCTGTGTCTAATTAATCCTCGTTAACTGTCTAGTCATTAACAGATCATCAAAAACATTCGATTGTGTCCCTTCGGACGGACACGAACTGAACCTAATTTTAGTTTTACAGGTCTTAAACTAGTGCCGTCTATCACTTACAATAAGTACAAGAAAGAGATAGCGCCATTGAAAATTAAGTCAGTGGTTGCCCGAATCGGCACAAATATATCGTTATGTTAAGACTATGCGACTCGAGCGCGCATAATAATCTTCTTCTTTGCGAGTCGATGGCGATCGAAACTAATAATATCCCATTTTCAATACAATTAATTACTTATTGCTGTCCCAAACATTAGTGGATTCAGAATATATATAGACAAAATTGGATATTATCACAGGTTGTCGGTAAATTAAAGATACTGTGATCTCCTACTAAAGATATGTTATTCGCTTCAAAATATAAACTTGGTGTGGTTTTATAAAGGTGCAAGGACGCGTCGAACCTTTCAAACGCGGGAACCCAAAAAATGTTAATACCATTTGTGAAGTGTAATCGTCTAGGAGTTTATTCTAGGGGACCGTACGGGGTTCAAATTAATGAACTTGTTCATTTAAGCTTAAGTGGACTTGTCGTTAATGTTCAGGGTAAAAATAAACGTCCCGGGTAGGAATTAATGAAATTACCCCGGCGAGTTTACCCTGCAATGCAAATAGTCCGGGTAAATGAAATAAAACACTTGGCTGGCGTCAAAATAGTTACCTTGAATTGTTTCTTGAGTTTGTAGTTGGAAATGCAACGGAGCATAATTTCAGCGGAACTAGGACATCTGAATATTTAACAGCAGGGACCCTATCTGACTAGGACACGATGGATACGTCACCAACGGGAAATTATTAGGAATTGGTTGCGTAACCACGTGAGTTATCCTTTATACAACTGCATAAATACACTTTGTTGGTGGCGCAGCAGCGGCGTTATGGAGTCCTAGTGAAAGGGCCCAAAACAAAGGTCATAATTAAATGACCCACTTATTGACCTACTTACATCTGTTCTTTTAGGTTCGTCTGTTTTCATTCCGAGATAACAAATGCGCTTTCTAAGTAATCAGGTCAAATACTACATAATTCAAGTTTGACGTACTACTAAAGCTTGGAACGAATTATTAGAATCTATCGACCGCGATATAAACTGCCTATATACGTCCCACTGCTGGGCACAGGCCTCCCTCAATCAACCGGAGAGGGGGGGGGGGGTCGATAATATATATTATATATTATCGACCGCGATATAAGCTCACGACTATATCCCAATTGGTGTAGTCAGAGGCACATCCATTGCAAGATGAAGTAAGTACTCACACTTCATTGTGCTTTATGTTAGACCAACGTGATAATTGGCCGTCAGTAATGGTCGAGCCAACTGTATTACTGACACTACAATATCAAAAGAAAACATACTTATTAAGTTACCAATATAAATTTATGAATGAATAGTCGTTATAATGATTACAACAACAACCACTAATTACACTGACCAAACTCCTAACAACCGACAAGAAATTACAATCAATCTTTAAGTTACCAAACTCTTGTACCTAATAACCCTTAATCAAGCGGCCCATCTTGTGGCCTATAAAATTGTTGGTGGTTATTAAAACTTTCCTCCCTCAATTGTGAGTCCAAAGTCAAATCCCTATTACTTTTATGGAGGAACTGAGGGGTCAGAGTCGCATTTACGACGGGGCCTATTATCCCTTGCGAACATATTGCCATTATTGGGTCCCCTTTAATGGAAATCACCTCGTGGTCAGGTCGATCGCCATAAGTTATTAGTATTAATATGGGAGATATTGGTTTGTTGCTATATGTACATATATGCGTATACCTGTGCTTATAATATGTCAATTCCGTACGACATTCCTGTTATAAACTGTAAAATAAAAAAGAAAAAATACCTGGTTGATTCTTCTAAAAGTACGGTTGAGGCTTTTTCCTTGCAGTGGAACACAATAGGCTATGAAAAAGAAACCTAATTTAAAGACACTACAGCAGATAATTTCTCAAGAATGTAACTTAAAATAGTAAAACATTAGGTAAGTATTCCATTTCCGTAACTACATAATATTACCTAATGTAAAACTTATTCATTTATACAGGTTGGCCCAAGGGTTGCGAAAAAATAAATTATTTCTGAAGAAAGGTAGAAAATATTGAAAAATTTACAAAGTAGGTCATGTTTCTTAAACCGTAAACAATCGCTGGACGTACATGAGGGTGTTTCTCGTAGTCTATGAGGTCCGATATCTTTTCGTTTTGAACGTCAACCTTTGGGCTACCTGTATTAAAGTACATACAGTAGAGTATTATGTCAGGGGTGGCCAACTGGTCGATCGCGTCTGTTAGTCCAGTCGATCGTAGCAAGGCACAAAATATAAATACAGTAATCCCCAACTGATGCACTCTTCTCTCTTAATAAAATAAAATTACTAAATGATTGTGTACTGAACTATGCTGTTTTATTTAAGGTTTTAAGAAGCATAATTGGTAGATTGCACAGGGTTTCGTTAGTATACAAGAGATCTTGGGTCTAATCAAGTGGCACATCCCTGGTATATGCGAAACATGTTTCAGACTATTTTGCGAGGCAATGTTGGAAGCAAAATTGATCCTGTTCACATTGTAACCGCGTATAGGATGAGAAGGTTTCATACAGCGCCGAACAAATTCAGGACTAAAGACATGTACGGTCACGAGCATTAATATGTATACACTTTGGTACCCTTTCACATTAACTTTTTTGACAAATTGAACTGTAAGTCTCACTAAATGTCAAATATGTTAGTGCGACAGAGTCCTAAAGTGGGTACATTATATTGCTCATGACTGTACTGTAGGTTTAACATGCGCAACGTGAATTTTGTCACGGTCATTATATCGATTCTGACGATATAATTGTCGTTTTGTCGGTTAGTGCTAATATATGAACCAAATAAGTCACGTCGTTCTGTCAAAATACGAACAAAATCACGGGTCACACTGTTAGGGAAAAAACAAACTTATCGATTTCGACAAAGAATATTTTAGCCCTGTGCCTAGCAGTGAGACATTTATATAGGCTGCTTATGTATACATGTAGGTACTTTTTTAAGTTTCTATTTATTTAAGTACTCCTAAAACCTAATTCTTAGCGCCTAGTACTAAGAATGTTCTTCATAAACTAATCTCAGCTGAGACTGTCCTCAAGTTCATGCTCAAGTCCCTGTTTTTATTAATAAGAACTGTCACATTGACATGATCTTGAAGGCAGTCTCGGGGCTAAAATCAGTTTATTAATAGCACCTTGAATATCTCAAAGTTTAACTCTCTTTCCCACACAATTAAAAATTAATTTGTCTGAGGACTTTACTGTCGGCAGTGTTCATAATAGTTTAATTACAAAGCTACTCAGTTACATGATAACGCCGACGCCAAACTTAGTGTTGGGAATACACTGATATTAAGATATTTAACAATATATTAAAGAACTGCCCCTAATACACATTGTGGTCTGTGGTTCAGCGGCTTGCGCCAGTTCAAACCCCGGTGCAGGACTTGCACCAATAAAACATAAACAGCCTATGTACGTCCCGCTTCTGGGCACAGTCCTTACCGAACAAAGGACAGTCTCACAAAGTGCTTTCGACAATGTCCCCATCGGGAATTGAACCCGGACCTCCAGATCCTTAGCCTAACGTTCTAACCTCTAGACCACAGAAACAGCCTCTGTGGTCTAAAGGTTAGAACGTTACCACCAATGTACAGTTTTCACGAATGCTGGTATCATTACAGGTGTCAGTTTATGTATGTATGTTGACAATTGAAATATTTTTAAAAGTATTGGTTTTTATTTAAATACATAGGTACAGTACCTTTGATTTGTGGGTTCCATAAAATGAACGGTATATATAAATTCAATGATTCTAAAATTCGAAACCAAATTTGAAAATCAATGATTTAGGCCCGTGCTGGGATTGCGACCTGCGACCTCATAATAACAGTCAAACGTTCTTGCAACTGGACTGCCGCGGCTCATATACCGGGTGTTAGTAACATCGTAACGAAAACTTTCAGGGATGAATCAGACCATGATTCTGAGTTGATCAAGTGCAATTTTCCGTCGCAAAAGTATGAAACAGAAAATAATAAAAAAAACACAACATTTTCCATGAATTTTCCGACAGAAATTCCACTTAAAATCAACTCAAAATTATGGTCTGAATCTTTCCCCTCAGTATTCGTTACGGTATCACTAACATACATACGTACTTGTATGGCTATCTGTACGTACTTGTATGGGGTGTAAGTAACATCGTAACGAATACTGAGAGGAATGATTCAGCTCATCATTGTGAGTTAATATCAAGTGGAATATTCCATCGCAAAAGTATAGAATTGAAAATAATTAAAAAACTAAAAAAAAAACATGAATTTGCGACGGAAAAATCCACTTGATATTTATTCAGAATCATAGTCTGAATCATTCCCCTTAGTATTCGGTACGATGTCACTAACACCTTGTATAATACAAGCCAATGAAATACTAGCCAATATTTATGAATATTGTTGAAAGTAGAATCCCTAAAGCGTGTCTAGAGAAGCATTAATTTAATATCAACGTTCTAATACCGAAGCTGTGTGTGAAGTCACGCGGGATGTCAGCATTCTTACGAGTAGCTGAAATGAGACAACATTGTTCATCTTTAAAGCACATAATAACGGGTTCTTACCGCGTTTAAATGGGGATATGAGACTCCCGATATTTCGACACTGTTGCAAGTGCCATGATCACGGGATGACTGATGAGATTGGAGTGGAGTAGGTAGATCCATAATTTTCTACGGGCAGACATATCTGTCTACCCTCTTTCTCTGCCGCTTGTTTATGTTTTTGATACCGGAATGTTCGGAACCATCTGAACTCGCACGAAACTCACTACGACAAACCGCACTCACTGTGTCCTCACGTTTTTTCACCACATTAGGCCGTTTCAAGCTTTTTACAACACCTACTACTGGATTCCACATGCTCGATAATTTGAACCCGTCTTCCCTGTTGAAATTTTTATGTTTTCTGATTTCAATAGCCTCTTTTACGAGTCTGGGGATGTAATGACGTTCTGTCGATAATATTTGTGGATTGTTAAACTCGATCCAGTGGTTAGGGCCCGACTCCAGTACGTGCTCAGCTATAGCAGATTTCTGCACGTCGTTTTTCTTCATGGCACTAATATGTTCTTTAATCCGGCAAGAAATAGACCGTTTTGTTTGTCCGATGTACGAACTACCACAACTACAGTCTATTTTGTATACGCCGGGGCTCTCAAACGGAAAACAGTCTTTCGGGGAACGTAGACTCTGTGCAATTTTCTTTGAAGGGGTAAATATAGTTTTTATTAAATATTTACTCAAAATATTTCCTATCTTATCAGTAACTCCCTTCAGATATGGAAGAAATGCTGGCTGACGTTCAACCCTGGGTACGGTCGTCTTGACCTTTGGTTTTGCCCGCAAGGCTCCAACATCTACGTATACACTTCTACGTATAAACTTATATGTACAGTCATGAGCAATATCTTGTACCCACTTTAGAACCCTGTCGTACTATCGTATTTGACATTTAATGAGACTTACGGTTTAATTTGTCAAAAAGTCAATGTGACATGGTTTGGAAGTGTATACATATTAATACTCGTGACCGTACATAGCTCCTTTTTGCTTCCCCGCAGTCGGGTTTATAAAAAACTAGCTTTTGCCCGCGGCTTCGTCCGCGTGGCGTGTTATAAAAAGAGAGATCTTTGTGTGTGAGGGAGAAAGGTAAAAAAATAAATAAATAAATAAAGGTAAAAAAATGCTTAATTTTATTATTTTTGAATGAGGTTATAGTTTATGTAGCTCAGTTAATTTGGTTTGATATAAATTTAGGAAAATACGATCAGTGGAGGCTAACTCTAAAGTACCTATAGGCTTTCGTCTGGAATTCAGAGATGAGAATATTTTTCTAATTCAAAAGTTTTTTCCCGCTAACTCCAGTTCCCGTGGGAATTTTGCAATATCCTGTTGCAACTAAGCTTTAAGTTTACTAAGATACCTGCATGCCAAATTTCAGGCGTCTAACTTAAGCGGTTAAATTTTTCATACAAAAGGATTTTCCCGCTAATTCCCGTTCCCGTGGGAATTTCGGTAATTTCTTTCTTAGTGGACCTCTACGGTACCTAAGCTACGTCCCTTCCAATTTTCAAGTGCCTACGTTTAGCCGTTTAGGCTGTGCGTTGATATGTCAGTCAGTCAGTTTCTCCTTTTAGAAGATACAATTAATAATTTATACTCCGTCTTTGCCAGCGTGACACAAAGGTTGTCTGCCGATATTTATTACCAAACGGTTCATTACAATACATTATAACAACATAACATCACGCCTGTATCCCCAAAGGGTTAGTTAGTGATTATTTAGAAGATATGAATGCACGGGATTAACTATCTGAGAACTGATATTAGTCAGCTAAATTACTCAATTTGTGTAACAATGTTTTTTGTTTATTTATTTTTTAAAAACACGTCTAGGGTCCTGTGCCGAGGAGTTTCTTGCAGCTTCTTTTCTCCGGCTTTACAGGTTGTGAGAAGCTGCAGTAGTTTTAAGCGGATGAGACGTTCGTTATGTAAAAAAATACGATTCAAAGTGTAACTATGTTACCTACTGAATAAAGATATTTTTGAATTTGAAGTCATAGGTGGATAGTATATAAAGCACTCCTTTCTATGTTAAGTGCCATGTAATAGAGGGTGAACCTATTGCCATTAACAGGACACAAATCCTGGAAACCACGTCACTGTCGATTATCTATGACGTAAACATGAATGAATGAGAGACTTTCCAGGCTTCGTTCACCAAAAACAATAATAGATGGCGCTGTACAGCTTTAAAGTGATAAAAACCTATTTTTCAGTACTCGGGTAAGTACATTCCAAACTAAATTTAACGGGAGTAAAGTGTAACGTGTATATATACAGGGTGGCCCAGAAGTTCACTTTCAAAATGAAAAATTAGATAGAGGGGCTCATTAGCTACCAGAAACAACCCCCATGTATGTTCAGCAATTATTTACTGTTTAGGAGATAAGACCCATTTTGTACCTTTTTCTAGATTTTCTACCTTACTTCAGAAATAATCATTTGTCGCTATCCCTTTCTTAATAATTATTTTATTTTACTTCACAACTATGCCTAAGGCTGTGTACCACTCAATCAAAGATAAATCAAAGTCAAATCAAAGATAAAAAAAAAGTTATCGGAAATCAAAGTGAGAATTCGACCAAAATTGTTACAGTTGTTAAAACTTCGCCGATAAATAATAAACACATGAGATTGTCATGGACCCTGAAAGTATTTCTAAAAACTGCTTCATTTATATATATAAATAATTGTTGCTTGATATTTGGATCACATTGTGTATAGAATTATGTTGCTATCTATATTAGTTCTCATTATTTTGATCAGAATAATAATGGATGGAATATGTAATTAATTGTGCCTGGGTGTAATGAAAAAGTCATCATTTACACCCAACAACAAAGATAAAAGATGCATAATGTCTTTTATCTATGAAATTAGAAGGTTAAATGAAGAAAGATATGTACAGCCATCTATATTCTTTTTCAAGAACATAATATCCTGGAAAGTCACTCATTCAAACTCACATGTACCCCACACACGAAGTAGGATTTTAGAACAAAAAATAAGTGGAGAAAAATATTATACTTAGTGCTTTTATTTTCATTTTAAAATGTTTTATTATAACGACTGTTTATTTTCATACTAACAATAGCTATTCAAATTCAAAAGCTTAATTTCGTAAACACAATCCCCAAGTCTTCTTGTTCGTTGTATGTTTAAAATTTTAATTCTATGAACATTCTGAGTACACTTCAGGTATTTTTGCCAACAACTAGTTTCCACGCAGATACAAAAGCTCTAGCTTTTGGAATTCCTGTCAACTCTTGCGAAAAAGCAGAGCTGAACTAGAAAGAGATAATATTTATATTATAAAGAATAATAATTTAACGTGTATTAATTCAAAAAACGAACAGTTGTTTTACAAAATCTCTCCTTCCGAGAAACTGTGAAAGCCATACTAATATAAGGAATAAAAATAAAATTGCTATTCAAAATTCTAAATTAAGTAAATTAAATTCATCTGTTTTAGGGTGAGATATATTTTAAATTTGTCAGAAAATAAATTTAAAGCTCGTGTGAAGCTTACGTTATGTAAAAACTCTTATTATAAGATTAATGATTACCTAATACCTTGAATGTGTTACTCCAGTTATTAAATAACTTGTAATGTATACCCTCATTGATTTAAAAGATGTGTTGCTGGTGCAGTTTCTTGTCATTTCTTCACCTCAGCCATAACACCTTGCAAAATGACGTAAATTAAAAATGTTACATTGACCTTCATCCATGATAATTATAATTACATTGAATAAAGGATTCTGATTTCTAAGTTGTCAATGTCAGAAGACGGAGGGTTTGCACTACGTATTACTCACGAATATATTTCATCATTCTTATTAAATATTATGGAAAATATAATCATGTTTATAATAGCATTACAGACCATTATAGACGGCGATACAACCGGTGGTGAGCCGTGTAGGTTTCAAGCTCGGTGAGTCGTGGGTACTCAGTGTATATTGAACGACCTCTGTGGTCCAGTGGTTGAGCATTGGACTCACGATCCGGAGGCCCCGGGTTCGAATCCCGGTGGGGACATATCACAAAAATCACTTTGTGATCCTTAGTTTGGTTAGGACATTACAGGCCTACCTGTCCGAAAAGTAAGATGATCCGTGCTTCGGAAGGCACGTTAAGCCGTTGGTCCCCGTTACTATTTACTGATGTATGTGAGTAATCGTTATATGAGCCATGTCAGGGGCCTTTGGCGGCTCAATCATAACCCTGACACCAGGGTTGATGAGGCTGGTATTCCACCACATAACCCACACGATAAGAAGAAGAGTGTATCTTGTGATGGATGTGCCTCTAACTACTCTAACCACGATATTGTCGGGAGCTTATTTACGTTGTTTCTAATATCTATCACAAAATCAGACAAATATTGATCCCAAATGATTATTAATAATCCTTCCAAAACAAAAACTTTAACATGTTAACATGGGAAGTCATTAGTTTATGACCCACACGTAAATCGACAGAATAATTAATCACCATTATTTTAGTCCGCACGATATATTGCGTTAGTCCGGCCGACTCCGGCCCTGTCGTCCAGTAATGGGCAAACTTTGCTTCAACCGTGCTTTGTTTAGTCCCAAAACACAGCTTAATTATCTGAGCCAGGGGGCTCCTAATTACTCGGTGTGACGGTATAAAAACTAGTTTCAACGCCAACAAATTAAGTCGCTTCGGTATTAAACTAGTGACAGTAGTAAAACGAATTGCTGTTTTAGTTTTAGTGGCTAAAGGCGCGATTTTGTGGGACAGTTAAAAGAAAACTTTCGTGAGGGAGTTTTAAAGCGGAAAATCATAATTGAAACTATTTCTTTTTCTAGTGCTTTTGACTACTTTCTCATCTGATGAAGATTGGAAAAATGCCGTATTTAATAAAAAAAATATCTTCATATTAATGGATGAAAGATTATCTACACTTGGTATTAAAAGAAAAACAAGTTTCTTTTAGTGAGACGTTATTCTAAACACTCTTTGTTACCATAGCAAACACTTGAGTAAACTTTCTACAAAGTCCAGAATTGAACAAGTTTTATCAACTTCAAACATCTTCTCATTTTTGTGACTCAACTTAATAATTGTAGTTTCACTTTGTACGTTATCTGTTCATACGAGATAGATAAAGTACTCATAAATTTTATATGAGCAAACGATAACAAAATAAATCACTCCCGAGCGAGCTAGTGGAAACTATCGCAGTATGAAACTCGGCGAAGGGACATATCAGCTTATCGGCTGACGACTGGAACTGCGCGAGCTGTTTGTCAAACTTTCGCACATAGCAAAATAAGTACAGCGGGTATTTTAGTAAACAATCGACGACTCGAGACGAGCACGATTATGTAGAGGGTTTATTTTTGTTTCTTTTTTAATATCTTTATTTAGATTTGGGATTTTTATCCTATTGGATATGCCAATCAAATTGTAACCTTATACTTAATTACCAAACAAAAAATAATAATAGGAAAACAGAGAGACAATCATTGCCGAGATGCAATGACCATGTCGAAAACTAGTCTCGCGGCGTCTGAAACTGGTGTTGATAAAATGGACTGAAAAATTCCTAAGTTGTATTTACACAGACCCAATGATCCAAACAATAACTGCCTCTCCCTCTCGTTCTTAGCACATTCCATTAACAAGTGTTGCACATCCACCAGAGGGTTTACTTGTCGATGATCGTCTATGAACGGGTTTGGTCGTGCTCGCTCGTAAGCTCCTGTCCTCCTCCTGTAATCTCCAATAATGTAATACTTACCAGTATTACATTACAAGCGCATGAATTCCTTGTGTGCATTAGTATCACGGAGCAATGAAAGAGAAGCGACAGTTCAGTTCGGTAAGGAATTTATTATGTGTCAAAGCCTGACGTAACGTGTGAAAGATCGGGATGCAGAGAAGGCATCGAGTACACGATGCTATAAGATTCCATTATTGACGACATGATCAGGTTTTTTTTTTAACTACGCTAACATTCCTATACCTACCTACTACGATTTCTTGGTGGTGCGTACGTACTCGCTCATTTACCATTGCCATTTCCACCTCAGTAATAGCATTTGATAGCGTAGTTAGCAAACATTTGAGTACGTATATTAGGCACCTAATGCATTCGTATGAAGAGAACCTGCTGTTATTTGTACACTATGCTTTCTCTGGCAACAAACACGACGCGACGCCGCGGGCAACGCTAAATATTTGTCGCGAGTCACTTCCACACTTGACGTGCAGAAAATCAAATAAAGTAGGTACTTATTTTCTTTTTTAAATTTATAGTTTTTGGACAAACTGACTTCCGTAATTTCTACTGAAGTGCGCAACGTCACCAAGAGTCAAATTACAACAGTTATTAGTGCTTACAACCTGAGATTTTTAAACATCTCAATTAACAGTTCGTCGCCTGTAATAAAGTTTATCACGGATATCTTTATATATACAGGATGTTATTGATATCGCAACGTTAACTTTAAGGGATAATTCAGACCGTGATTCTGAGTTGATATCAAGTGGAATTTTCCGTCACAAAAGAATGGAACTGAAAATGATTAAAAAAGATACTAAAAGTTTTCTGAATTTTCCGACGGGAAATTCGACTTGATATCAATTCAGAATCATGGTACAGGTGTAAGTACATGTTATTATTCGATACTCTTTCCTGCAGACAAACTGTTTAAAAGATTTTGTATTAAGATTTAATAAATAAATAAAATATTCCTATGCGGAACGTATTATGGAGATCACGTGCAACTGATACATTAAAAAAATATATTCATTATACACCGGTAAATGATGAAATGACGAATGGGCAACATATCCATAACAGATACAAGTTAATGTAAGTAATTTAACTCAAATCGTGGAGAGACAAAGATAAATAATCAAGCGTTTTCCATCAAATCTGCGTGGTTCTTTATAAAACAAAAGGCATACATAGCTCAAACAAACTGGTGGAGTTTGCGACAGATTGAGGGTGTCTCCTCTCATGTATAATTCACGGCTAGTTTGAACCGTGGATGCACTAACTTCGGCCGTAATGCATTTACTTGTCCCATATGAAAGACTGCAATGAATAAATGAATACTTATATGTGCATTTCCCAAGAATCCAATGTTTTTCAAGTTGTTACCTTGAAGTTTGTAGGAAAGATGCCGGCTATGAGTTATAGTTCCTCCCGATCGGTGTAGCGAAACTGATAAATCGATATTGGTTTTATACGGCGCCCGAGACATAATATAATGGTATGAGATTGAAAAAACTGGCAGACTAAAGATAGTAATCATCATCAGCCCATTAACGTCCCCACTGCTGGGGCACGGGCCTTCCCTATGGATGGATAGGGAGATCGGGCCTTAAACCGTCACGCGGGCTCAGTGCGGATTGATGGTTATTAACGACTGCTAATGCAGCCGGGACCAACGGCTTAACGTGCCTTCCGAAGCACGGAGGAGCTCGAGATGAAAACTTTTTTTTGTGGTCACCCATCCTGTGACTGGCCTTTGCGAAAGTTGCTTAACTTCAACAATCGCAGATCGAGCGCGTTTACCGCTGCGCCACCGAGCTCCTCCACTAAAGATAGTACTAGCTTTAAAATATAATCTACGCCACTAAAAAGTTCCTCGGTCAGACTCCCGCGGCCGCGGCCGAGGTGTTTGTCATCGTCATCATCGCGTCCAAGCCGTGTCCGGCGACAGCGACTCCTAAATGTCTATCCCAGGTCGTTTTTATGATAGGCTCTAATGTGGCTAGCAAAACCGAACTGTGCTTGTACGTAGATGCTGCACAGAATTGTCAATAGTTCCATTAAAATCCGTGGACTTTTATCGTGCTACGGACCTGGATCTATAATCATCGTTTTGTAATAATAATATGGTTATTTTCTCTCCATAGATTACATAATACAGCTGCTACGACATTCTAAGATGCTAAGTCTGTCGAACGTAATGTCGAATGTCGAATAAACTTATAATCTTTTATTTATCATGTAGATTATGATAATATAGGCAGGGATATGGGGTAGAGCCGCCAGAGGCAAGATTATAGTTAATTTAATGAGTATCTACTCAGTTCGCTCAGTTTATTTGTAATTAATTTTAGAAGTTAATCAATCTACCAGTTAAGTACATTATATTTCGTCTCGTGGAAAACATGTTATTCCTGGCCGTTTCGAATTAAGTGTTTTTCCCGTGTTTTGAGTTTCCACATCCCTTTATCCCCAGCGACTATGTTTCGCGTCTAATTATTTGTGGTAAACGTCGCATAAAGTGGACAATAAATTTTAATTCGAGGTTTTCACGATTCGTGAGAGATGCGCTGATAGAATATAATATTGTATGAAACGGACAAAAGGTTCCAAACACGTATGTATAACTTTTTATACTGTGCAATAGCATAAGCAGGTTACATAAGCATGATTTCATCTTAAATAGGCTTCTAAAACTAGTTGGTAATCCTGTTATCAAGTTTTCAAGCGCCTTGAAGACGACTCTTAAAGCCGCCACGACCTTGTACTGTCTATGTTTGACATTGGAATTAAATAGGGTATTATTACTTATCCTCGACTAAGTTGGAACAAGGAGTAATTAAAAATATAAAGTATTTTAAATATCGAATAACAAAAATAATGCAAAGAGTTACATTAACGACAGTTTAAAACTACAACTCTGATAGTAGTTTTAGTAATAAATTATAACATTTGAAGAACAAAAAAGTGTTCTACCTATTTGCACGTCTACTCAAAATCAAGTCAGTGGCTCATACTGGCCACCGTCCAAAACTCCCTAATGGAATTTCGTCCGTCTGTGACCGAGCTCTCGAAAACCATCGACTCTAGTGCACTTCAATGTAAAAATTATGCGCCGATTCGTGGGGAAACATCCTTTTACTAAGAAGCTCTTTGCGTGCGTACGTTGCAACGGACTGTCGACTCTAACTCTTTGAAGTTCTCTGAAAGTTATTAATTGCTGCACTGCACATCATTTGATTAAAACTTTTCTGTTTTTTAATCAAATGAAACGCAAATAAATGAATATTCGTATTTCTCCCTGACCGAGGCTACTGCAAATTTGTTTTGCCATATGAAAGACTGTTAAATAAGTCCGTAGTTAATATTGAAGGAAAAGTAAACATTTTAAAAAGGCCTTTTTTGCTTATAATTTTTCACTTGAAAAGACACGCTATTTATAACCTGTTTTTGAATAAGCGAGCCAGCAGCACCGTAACTTATTTGCTTGTAAATTATGATAAATTGTTCACAGAAGACATTAAACGGAAGGTGTTCATTTGGCTTTAATATAGTACCTTGCTTTCATCCTTTCAGTAAAACGAGAAAATGCACGCTTCACTCTAACTTTCATCCCATGCTATAGTCCTCGAAATAAAAACATTTGATTGTTATAAAATACGTTCGGTTTTCTGGTATTTATTAAGATTCAAATACAAATTCAAAAATATCTTTATTCTGTAGGTAACATAGTTACACTTTGTTTCGTCATTTTTTACGTAACGAACGTCTTTTCCGCCTTAAACTAATGCAGCTTCTCACAACCTGTAATAGCCGGGGAAAAGAAGCTGCAATAAAAACCTCCGCACAGGCCCCGAGACGTCCTTAAAAAAAACAAAATATTGTTAAGTATACAATTTAGTAGGTAAGTGACGTGACTTATTGTACATTTATCGCAAATAGCATTACTTATTTGGCCGGATAAATGAGAAGCGCTGAGGTCTCTCACTCGGTAATAATACCTACTATAATTGCTTGTGTGGTATGTAAACGAAGATTATCCACATTTATCTACTTACTCACTTTCAATATTTTGCGACGTGCCTAATTGTAGATTTGCCGCAAATGGCATTGACTACTCGGCCAGATAAAACTGCGTTTCAAAGACGGCTAAAGATTTTCGTATTAAAACCAAAATGTCAGAAAAAATGATATAGCTATTATGATGGCATAGATATTTTACGATTACAAAATCATTAGCTTCATAACGTTTACTACGAAATAAAAAAATGGCGTCGACCAGAGTAAGGCATGAAGGGAACGAGCTCATTATTTTTTCAATCTCCGTGCAGCTTGGCTAATGACAACCCAGTCGTTACATGTGGCTTGAAGCGCTGCACCGGAAGGCTTTTTCAATTTTTAATTGCAATTAGCTTCGATTGGCAAAACTTTATAGCTGTGCTTGCTTAAGTAAGTAATATTAAGTGACTTGAGAGAAAAGTTTCGAAAGTTGTAGTTAGGTAAGTACCTAAGAAGAGTTTTATATTCGCTATAAGATTCACATCCTGACCATAACATAATAATTTAATTACCCCAAATAAGTTAAGGTTTTTTTTGCTCTGTTTTGGCAAAGAAGCTTTCAAATAGATACCTAAGTATCTAAAATGTATTCCAAATGTGGAATATTTTGTATAACAAAACACATGAAACCAATCTCTTTTGTGTAAACATTTAAAAGCGTCCAAGTAATCACATATCGGCAGCAAACACGGTAAAGGAGATGGTATCAAAGCGGAAATTTTATTTACATGAAACCCTCAGTTCGGAAAATAAGACCGTTAAGTCTCCCTTTGCGATGGCTACAAACAAACTCAACGGAATAAGGTAAAGTTTTCAGAGGAAATGTGAACTCAGTTATATTATTGTTTTATGTCATTTTCGTATGAAAAATTCCAACGGGATCTTTATGAAATGGTGTCTGATATTTTGTTTTATATATTTTTCGTTAAGTAAGTATAATAGTAAATAATCGAAAGAGGTAAGTTGGTACCTACTAATAGATTAGAACAGCAGAATCTCGAAAGCGAAAGCTATCGCATATTACTTTCATATTGCCCTCCTTTTGATAATTATCATTCTGCCCAGCACTCATTAGCACTAGTACTTATTAGATGCGTTTATTATTTCTAGATATCGACATAAAACTACCCAATATTGAGTTTAGTACTAAATGTTAGTATATCTATTACCTCTTATAAAAAGATCGGCGGTCTATCGAATAGCGTCGATAATTGGACACTAGCATGCAAAATAAATGCCTTATATCCCAGACACGCGAACATTTACCTCCTATATTAGGTACCTATATAACCTATAACTTGAATTACGATTCACACAAATAGATAAGTAAATGCACTCCATAAAAAATCTCTGTTCAACTATCAATCCTTCGAAATACGACTGCTACCAGTTCATAAATGAAACCAACCAAATCCGTTTCAGTCCAAACATCAACTAAAAACCAAGACTTGCCACTTGAAACTTCCACATTCAAGCTCGTCTATCGAGCATTGGCATCGCGTTATGAGCACTTGGAAACTGTTCTTTCGACCCCACGGAAGTAAATTGTATGAACACGATATTGCGGGTACAAAGGAACGGGGAACACAAAGTGCATCGGATAGCTTTGTTGGGGGAGACAGCTAGTGATCCAGTGCTGTAATGGATGCAATCGATACCATACTCCACTAGATAGTTGAGATGCAAGTTGTCGCGAGTTCGCGTAAGTGGCCCGCTCTTACCAGTCTTAGTGCTATGTTCTGAGTCGACAGAAAGTGGCAGATATCGTGTTCAATGTATGAGAAGCTGTCTAAATTTGATTCTTGGTTTATTTGTGCAGTTTGAATAGAATGCTAACCAATAATACATTTCAGATTGCCTTTAAAGAGATGAAATGTCTATATAGCTTAGGCACTTTGATAGCAGAACGATCCTCAATTTCAAAGCGACCGTAATCTTGAAGACTGCATGGCTGGCCACACGCTAAAAGAAAAATAACAATATATTTTTGTGTCACAAGCACGTAATATAATTAACACAACTCTTTGCTTGACACGATTGTCCGTTCCGCAGAATCCCTAAACTAAAGAACACCCCGGATACTTCATACAAAACACCTCGTTTTACACAGACACTACATATTGACGTTATCGTACACGCGCAGCTGTGTGTGTAATGTCTGACATCTTAAATAATGGATTAAAGACTAAACTATGTTCGAAGGGGGGTGAGGTAAACCTAGCTCAGCCGCTGGTAGGGAGTAGAGAGTTGCCATTCTATTTATGTAATATTATTCCTTATTCTATGACCAAAGCGTTGTTGCTTTGGTGCAGGAATTTTGCTGTTATAAAAAAACGCAACTAGAGAGGTGTATCTATGCTCGAAATAAAAACTTATTGCCGTTGGCTACTTAGTTAGTCATGTTAATTACCAGATACCGAAACAAACTAATTATATAATTACAGCTCTATTTCTGATGAAATACGGACGGTAACTAAGATCTAGTCCGATGACCTCCCTAACTATCGCACCTACATTTCATCGTGTCCTACCCATTAGATTATACCACAAATGGAGGAAACAGGCGATTCAGAAAAAGATAATACGTACGGTCATTCCGGGTCAATATCCCATAAGGGCATCGCGCTGAAAATGTGGGTATTACTTCAATGTAAGGACAGTGCTTCACTTGCGTGACTGTCACTTTTGGAAAGTAATTGGTCTGTTTTGCTTGTCACTTGCGCAGAGGTGGTTAACCGTGTTGACATTTATTTGAGAAGTTCGTGTGTTTAGAGCTAGTTTGTGTCAAGGGTTTGCGTGTGAGCTGAATACTGTAACTTGCTGAGAATTTGTATGGTAATGACACTGATAATTTGCTAATGTTTATGGTTTATCTTTATTCCAAGTAGCTGCGTCCGGTGTAGAGTAACCTTATAAACTAAAGACAACTTATTATTATTAGCCCTCAATGTCCCACTGCAGGGCAAAGGCCTCTCTTCCCTTCTTCCACTCCTCCCTGTCCCCAGCTTGCCAAAGACAACTTACCTACTTAATATTTTGGGAGAGCACACGTTTTGATATTAAAAACTTATGTATAAAGAACGAAGGTAATAATATCCGTGGTAGCCCAGTTGGTAGAACTCTCGCCTCTCACTTCGAAGTCGCAGATTTGAATCCAGCACAGGCCTAAACCAATGATTGCTCTGACGATGACGTCGTAACGCATCGTATGACCTCGCTATTACCAACATGTACATAAACATAATGGGGTGGGCAGAGCCACAAGTAATCAAAGACAACTTGCAGCCACTGTTGATACGATGTTGTAAGCTGGATATGATGAACCTTATGGTGATAAGGGATCAGTCTACCGGCCATAACATTAGTCCATCATGTTAGAGGACACAATCTCTCTGTCGGATTTTACGACATGCCCGACAACACAACAACCAACACATACCTAACCACGTTTTACAATGGTAACAATGGTATGGTTACAATGGTAAACCGTGGAACGGAACGGATGGTTACGGAAAATGTTCCGTGAAGAGCAAACTTCGCAAGTGCACACGCAGCCGTACCTTTATTTTTCGTCGTCGGCGCAAGGGCTCTACTTCACGTCGACGATATTGGGCGAGCTGGAGTTATGTGCATTCCGGGGAAGGGTGCAACTATACGAACTCGTCTCTTTGTGCCAAACTGCCTTTTCCAGTGCACAATTTACGGGACTGTAGGAATCTCTATATGGGAAAAGGGGGTAAGGTTTGGGAATGAGGTGATTTTTCACAAAGGGAATTAGATGTTGGGGGCTAGTGTAAATAACGGTTATGTTCGGGACATAGGTTTGGTTGTGGAATGTATTGTGAACATTTTAAATGGTATAGTTACCAACTTAGCAATTATAAAAGGTTCGGTTTAGTACCTACCTAAGGCCATTGATGTATAATATGTTACTATAGCCGCGTGATAGCCACTAACTACCAAATAAATATGGACTAACTGTAGACTAAATATTTTAGATAAAAAAAATGAGTATGAGATGTTGTTGTAAAAGAGAAAATGTCTAGATTTTACCACTTACATACAAATCGGTAGAACATAATATAGTGTCTGCTTTTCTTTTTCTTGGCTATTCTATATGCAATAATAATTTCCTTTGGAGTGCGACTTATTGAAAAAATCGCGGATGTCCTTGTAGTCGCCTGTTGGTAGGTACCAACAGGACCAACAGGACCAAGGACAAGGGTTGGTAGGTACCAAGGACCTTATTTTATTTCGCGTCGCGTCGCGCTTACATAGCGCGTTTAAGTATTTTGATTAATCGATAAGTTATCTGGTATCTACTAATTTAACTTGAGGAAGGGGAAGACTAAGAAGAGACGGAATAAATTAACAGGAAGTAAAAATATTAGCGTTTAATAGACAAGAATGGAGAATGCTACACCGACAAGAGCGTGGCTCTTTAATTAATGATGATGAATATTTAACTTGGGGAGCTCGGTGGCGCAGCGGTTGACGCGCTCGGTCTGCGATTGTTGAAGTTAAGCAACTTTCGCAAAGGCCGGTCATAGGATGGGTGACCACAGAAAAAAAAAGTTTTCATCTCGAACTCCTCCGTGCTTCGGAAGGCACGTTAAGCCGTTGGTCCCGGCTGCATTAGCAGTCGTTAATAACCACCAATCTGCACTGGGCCCGCGTGGTGGTTTAAGCCCCGACCTCCCTATCCATCCATAGGGAAGGCCCATGCCCCAGCAGTGGGGACGTTAAAGGGCTGGCGATGATGATTTAACTTGCAGTTCGGTACAGTTTTCACTAACACACTTGGCTCGAATATTATATCGCCACGGCTTACCACCTATCACATTTGATTTAACAGAAAGCTCGGTAAGGTGTGGTGTGGGTTAGTTCACCTTATGATGGAATCGACGGCTGTACCTCTGACTACCCCAATCGGGATATGGTCGTGAGCTTAAGTTATATTATATTATGCTACTAAAATACACGTGGAAAAAACGCCGCGCATAAGATCACCTATTATAAATGTAAGTACTATCTATTTATCTTTTGTCTCTGTTACTTTAAATAGAATAGAATAGAAATTGTTTATCATAAAAGGACGCCACACACAAAAACAAGACAATAACACTTCAAATTTTCACAAAACAATTACAAAATAGCATAAAGGATGTTCGTCGAAATAATCATAAGGTGGTGGTAACTTTGTATTTCCTGTTTGTGCAATAAAGTTTTTACTAAGTTACATTAACAACCTATAAGTATATTATATATACGTCACAATTGGCCTGGGCATATATACGTCACGTCACAGGCCTCCCCTCAATCAACCGGAGGGGGTATTTGCTAAGTTATGATGTTTAAATTATACATAACTTTACGTTATAACCTTAGTAGGTACTTATTTAAGTAGTAACATTTCTTTGAAATAATTTAGTGCCCATTAAAACAGTTTTAAAAATCCAGTCTAAAGAGGTACTGAGAATGTTTTAGTATATTCTGTGTAGCAACACGGCAATTACAGGGTAAATGGGGTGGCGCTTGTTTATAACGAGTTTAAAGCAACTTATCGTAAGGTCGTTGTGGTCCTGAAACTAATGTCGACCTCCATGGTACAGATTGAGTGTGGTCCACACATTGTTTGGCAATTTCGGAGCTTAGGTTGATTGTTCATTATTTTACTTGCACTTAGGTACTACAGAAAATTATTTCCGGCCAAGTAGTTAATGCCATTTGTGGCAAATCTACAACAAGTCACGTCAAAAAATACATAATAACTAACACTGGGGTAGACAGAAACCACAGTATTTCATTGAATTACTTTTACTGATGGCAGCGTGGTGGAGTATGCTCCATACCCCCTCCGATTGATAGAGGAGAGGCCTCTGCCCAGCAGTGGGACGTATATAGGCTATTTATGTTATGTTTCGCTTGTTTCACTTCTTTTAGTTAGTAATGTTATAAATTCACAAACTGAGGTTAAGAATCTCTGAAGTCAGAAGATATAGATATCGTAACAAGTATAAAAAATAGGTTTAAGTGAGCAGGTAATACCAAATAATTTCCAAATTCCACTAAGTGTGTTTTCTCTGTTATAAGTACAATATAACCTGTCCTTTATATTCATAATATTATATTACATGTTATACATTATAAGTAGGTATATAGGGTTAGGTTTTATCCTAAGTATGTATTAAGTATCAGAAAATCGTACCTACCGCGGTTTTTCGTTGTAAAACGGTTCGTTTCGTTCAA
This sequence comes from Pectinophora gossypiella, assembly GCF_024362695.1. Classification (NCBI taxonomy): domain Eukaryota; kingdom Metazoa; phylum Arthropoda; class Insecta; order Lepidoptera; family Gelechiidae; genus Pectinophora; species Pectinophora gossypiella. The sequence goes on along the minus strand of NC_065416.1, from coordinate 5,842,649 downwards.
ACGAAGCTCAACTAAATTAGAAATCATTGTAGTCGGTCGACTCACTACAACGGCGCCATGAATAAAATAGCAGTAATTCTCGTTTGAAGCAATCTGGACGATTTAGTATCAGATTAAGCTGGTTAGCTTATCCTAGTTTTTGGTAAAATAATGGAAATATGACTTGAATTCGACGCCGTATCTTCTATTAGCAAAAGATTACGTATCGTGTTAAGGGAACCCTCCCTTAACACTACCCAGTTGAACTAAGTAGATAGGTAGGTGCAGCATTCTCCATGCTACTTTTTAGGAAAAGATAGGGCAGTGGTTTCCCTGTTGCTTTCCGCCCCGCAGTACTTTGACTGACGCGAGTGGGATGGGGCCCAGAGTAGTCTATTTCAAAGTCGTACTAGGGCTCCTGTCGTCCGCCTCTGAATAGTCTTAGATACCAACTGCATATACGGAACTCACTCTACTCCGCTGTTTGCTACTTACACCCATATTCTAAGATATTAACTCGAACCTTTCTCGACTACATCCTCAGTTAACGCGATCTTAACCAAGATCTCGAATTCAACTCACAATCGGTATTTTATAGAGAGCGCGGCGCGGCGCCTCCACCTTATTTCGAGTTAACTCCATTAAGGTTGAGTACACGCATGACGTCATTATTTTCATATTATCATGTTGGCAGTATGATAATATGCTCGTCTCCAATGAGTAAAGTCCCCAAGTTTGAGGACGTAAGCATAGATTAAGGAATAAACGTAAGTCAACTTAAAATAGGTATCAAAATGCCCAGCTGAGGCCGAGACGTGTGAAGGAAGATTCGAGTTAACATCTTACAATACGGGTGATACTCGTAGCAACACAATTAAAATCAAGGTTAAATCAATTCCTTTTAGAAACCTACTTTTGTATAAACCTATTGACACTGTAACTAGAAAAGTTTGTAAAAAAATATATTAAAACTCCACTCAGAAAAGGCCATTCTATGAAAGTTTCAACTTCTAAGGTACTTACTTACCTTGATTTATTTTTCTTGTTACTTGGTAGGCATGTCCCCTCGACCATCACGCACTACATCACAAAATAATGTCTTCAATGGCACTTCTCTACACCCCAAACCAGTGAATCAGGTAGGTATACAATTACTTGAAGAAAATGAGGGTCCTATTCAATGCATGTCCACACAATAGTGCCTTTCTGTGAGCTTAAAAGAAGTATTATAATTGGAATATCCATCACAAGCTCTTAAGGGGAAGAATGAACACACACATATCTAACTTAAGGAAAGTTCCTACCTATCTACCTACCGAGAATTTATCGCTCAGTAAATTTCTAGGGTTACCTACATAAATACAAAAAATGATCGACATGGACCTACCTGCTTTTTTTGTCAAGTAGGTATTGAAGAATATGTATAATGTAAGTATATTCTACATAATATATCCGAGAAGCACCATTAAAACACATCCATAGAAGTTTGTTCACTCATTTGATTGGAACAGAACATACCTGCCCACATACAAAAATATAATCATCATATTCAATTTGTAGGTATTTTGTAGACGTATTATGTGTCTCTCTCTCATTATTTAAGAGCTGCGCTCTTGTTGGTGGAGTAATCGCCATTCCTCTCTTCTTCCCGCCATATCCTTCACCTCCTGATACGATACGACCTGCACCTTCTCTTTTATTTGCTTCATAAATGTTCTTCTAGGTCTACCCCTTCCTCTTTTTCCTTCAATTTTTCCTTCTGTGGTGTTTTTTTATAAACGAATCGTGTCAGGTGGCCAATCATATAATTCCTCTCCGGTTCTCTATAAGTAGTCTTGCTTTTTTTTCTTCTACTCTTGAAAGAGTAGAAGACTTATATCGTCACTGGAAAGGCAAAATTACGTAAGCGCCAAAAGGCCATTTCGAGAAAAAGCCGTTTAAAGTTTCATTTTTTCGTTTTTTTATCATAACTTTTTACCCAATTATCCAATTTAGATGATGTCAATGAAAGGTTACATTGTTTTTTAATTTTCTATGTCCAGCAATACATATCATTACAGTTGGATTGCTATTTTAGGATATAGTGGCGCTTACGTAAAAATGACTTCAGTTTACAGTATAAAGCAAATTTACTTAACCGCCATCTGGTTAAAATATTATTTGGAAGCAAAATTACTTACAGCTCTTACGACAATGCATACGAGAACGACAATATTTCTTTAAATATAATAATACTGTAATGTTAGCGGAGTAAAAGTTACTGTAACGACTTTTACACATCTGCTTTCATTATGTGAAAATTGCCTAAAAAGTGATCGATTGATTATGTCAGTTCACCAAAGATTCTTTAAAGTAAGTTTTTGTAATATCTTACATGGGTAAAAAGACGTAAGAGACAAATAATTATTCTTAATACCTCCTTAAATTACTTATTACTTCAATTGATTTATAAAAATAGCTATTAAAATACTGAAGTGCCAGAAATAAAGTATCATAAAATATAAATAATAGCGTACAACCTGACGAACTGGCAAGGAGAGGATCAGACACCAGGGTATATGGACCCGAACCAATCCTGCCGATACCTTTCAGTCAGTTACGCTCGTGGGTACGGGACTATACCCAGCAACTACACAACGACAGATGGGCAGAGCTGCCCACATGCAGACAGTCGAAGGATATCATGTCTATGATATCCAATTCACTCGCCGACTGCTTAGCTTAAACCGCAATGACCTCCGAATAGTAGTGGGCAGTATAACGGGTCACTGCCCACTCAACAAGCACCTATTTAACTTAGGGATAACGGACAGCCCACTTTGCAGAGGCTGTCTGGACGCAGAAGAAACTGCCCCCCATGTAATCCTGGAATGCACGGGAGTGTCAGCACAACGGGTAAAAATCCTCAAAGGAATGGGGTCGCTCCGCGAAGCCTGTGAAATCCCCAGGAGGCTTCTGAGCTTCTGGAAGGAGATAGGTTGGCTTACGTAGTCAACAATTACACGCATATTGGGCCACCTTAGAGTCTAAATGCGGAAAACAGAGCACACTAACATAACATAACATATGCAGGGCAGCACAGTCGACCATGCAGTAGTATATTTGGGCTCAAAATTGTTTGAATTAGGACAAGCATACGTGGCTCTAAGTCGAGTCAAGTCTCTGGAAGGGTCAAGTCTTTTTAATTCCTCAATAATTTCTAATTCCTCAATAATTCCCCTTATTGTTTTTCAGAGTATTTACCACGAAGTTTAATACACTTTTCCATTCGCTCGAACCAGGTATTATTTAACATTTATTCCACTCCAAAGTAGAGGTGTTCAAAATGGCTGACTTGAAAGCGTTGGCCGCTTCTTCACCACACTGGAACCTTTGACCGCGAAGAGTTTATTTTTTAATTTTAGGAAATGTAAAGAAATCATTGGAGCTTAGGTCAGGACTGTATGGAGGATGGTCAAGAATTTCTACGTTTTCCTGCTTCAAATAATCGTTTGACGAGCGGTGTGTGAGCTTGCATTGTCATGGTGCAGCATCCTGCACTCCTGCGCATCATCATGCGTGGCTTTGGGTTAGATTTTCGAAGTTCGGCGATGACTTGTGGTAAACAAATTGTGGTATACCAATCCGCATTAACCGTCCTACGATCTTCAAGTGCAATTGTCGCAACATGACCGATTTTCTCCACGAAGGTAGCCACCATCTTCTTTGAAGTGCTTCGAGAGCGAACAACTTTAGTCGGCTTTGACTCGTTTTGGAAGACCCAAACTGTGGATTGTTGTTTGGAATCAGGATAACAGCATAAATCCAAGATTTGTCACCACTGATGATGTCGTACACGTGATTTGACTCTCCTCGGTAGAACCTCTGAAGAGTTTTCTTACACCATCTGACGCGGGCTACCTTATGATCGTCAGAAAATGCGGGATGCAACGGCAAACTAGTTTTCTCACACCAAGTGCCTCATGCAATATCGTTTAAATGGTTGTCCCTGAAATGCCTAATAACGCCTCTATTCTCGGTATGTCACATGACGATTTTTGAGGATTAGTTGTCTCACAGCAACGATATTATCTTCAGTGAAGGCGGATGTCCACGCTCGAATTCTAAATACCAGCGTTCGATGGTTCGCAGACATGGCAATTCATCGTGGAATAGAGATTTTAACTGTTTGAAACACTGAAGTCGCGGTAGGCCTCTTCGAAAGTTATAGAAAATTTTTCTTTGTAATCTTACATTTAATAATTTTCGGACGTGACCTGACAGATTCAAACCAACGCTGTGACTAAACAATTGCATTAATCCTAATGCTTTCAATTGTTTTGATATTCGAAATTCCAACAAATTTGAATTTTGAGTTCTCGATTCAAAATTGGCGCTAAATATGCAAACGACAGAACTTAAAAAGTATAACAAAGTCGCTTTTTCTGTCCCTATATCCATATGTACGCTTAAATCTTTAAATTGCGCAACGGATTTTGATGCAATTTTCTTTAGTAGATAGAGTGATTCAAGAGGAAAGTTTATAGGTATGTATAATAACATCCAATAAATAGTGTAGAAATACTGTTATTTTTGAGGATTTTAATGTGATGTCGTAAATAATTTCATTTTTCCTCAGCATTGCATCCGAGCGAAGCCGGGCGGGTCGCTAATAAATTATAAAATCAATTCTAAAATAGTTTTACTTTTAGATCTATTGTTAAAAAATAACTTCCTGGGAAACTTACTGCTAGCCCACGAACTTGCTTAATAACAGCATAAAAATGCGAAGGCAAATTTACGTCCACGCCTTACTTATTCTAAATAATGTAAGTCAAAATTACTTATTCGCCATTCACTGCATAAACATGCTAAGACATTTTTTTCTTATACGCCTTACTTTTTTTAAAAGCTGTAAATAAAAATGACTTATACATAGTCTATTTTTTATTTTCAGTAGACCAAAATTACTAATAAAATGATACTTTTCAAACTATAGAATGCCAAATTTACTTGAAATTAATATGTAGTTATTATATAGGAACACAATATTACTTATACACCAGTCACGAAAAAAACACCAAAATCTTGTCGTTTAAGAAACTGGAATTGAAAAAAGTCAACTATTTTTAAATTTACGTAAGCGCCAAAAAAGTGCTCGTATCGCAATGCTACCCAGACAGATCGACGCAGAATGAAACGCTGATTCCGAATATATAAAAAACCCAAAATACCTATTTTGGCGCTTACGTAATTTTGCCTTTCCAGTGACGATATTTAGGTACTTCAGTAAAATAAATTCAGACGAAAACACGACACCTAACAACCAATAAAACATTTTAAGTAGGGAAGTATTTGATGCTCTTCAAAACACAGGTCAATAAATTGCGAAAATACAGCACTGCTAGCAGGCTATATCTCATTTTAGCCAATGAAAAAGTTTTAACGTTCCAAATATGATATAGTTTGTGCTGAAGCGAGCGATTCCGATACTTGTGCTCCAATAGTCATAAAGTTGGTATCTGGAGTTATGAGTGTTGTCCATTGCGTCTCATCGTACTATCACATCAATATTTACGGCCGCTGCCTTTACTGACCAGTCGTAAGTTTTGCTGCACCAACATAAAGCTATGGCTTCCCGCTATGACTTTTTAGATTGAACCTCAAAACGTTCAGATGGTTTTCATAATACAGAGTACTTTAACCTCGTAAGAATGAGATTTCCAGGCACAATAAAGTAAAAAAAAAACGTAATAAAGTATTTGTTATGTTATGTTAATAGTTAAATAATGGGGTATGGATTTTAAAAGAACATTCAGTTTTAATAATAATAATACAACAACAACAACACACAACACAACATCTACAACTACAACCAACAACGTCAACCTCTTAAAACTTTAAATAAGTACTAGGTTTACCTATATGCCACTGAAGGACGTAATATACGATCCCGACGACCCGATTACTCTAGCCATAGAGGCAGCCAATCAGCTCGCGACACCAAACACTTCAGGACCCCGATACCGGCGATTTCCCCCAATCAGCCAATAGGGTCGATTAATTCTTTCAAATATTTTTCCTCCAGACGACGCCCTGAGCGAGGTTCGCGCCCAACTGGGCACCCTCAGGCCTGTTGTCTTAAACGTTGTACCGGGTGAGAGCCTTCAGCGCTCCCCATTTGTCCGGCAAAGTAGTTAATGCCATCTGCGGCAAATCTACAATAGTCACGCCAAAAAACAACCTATATGCTACTACGGACGGACAAATGCACATTTTCACGCTTGTAAAATATGATAATTTATGGCGTCCCCGCTACCGCGTGTCCAGTGATGTGTCGATCTTGGGAATGTTTCCATTTTGAGAATACCTATTCGCAACGATAAAAAGGCGCAAAACTGATGTAAACCGAGCTTTATAACCTAGCCTTTAGGCATATACTCGTAGGATCAAAATACTTACAGGAAGGTTTTTTTTGGATAATTCCAAAAAAAAAAGTTTAAAAACTAAAACTCGACTACGGAAAATCACGCTCTAAAAACAAAATAATTAGGTATTTTCTCAGAAATTCTTCCGAATAGTGTTTAGAAGATAGCCATCGAATGCTGTGGTACCTAAGCAAAATCTTAGGACAAATTGGCATACGACCAGGCTATCTTCTGAACACTATCTAGTACCTAGTAGTAGTTTTTAAACTTTAATTTTTATTTATATTACTTTGGGGTCTTATTTATTAAGATAACGTGCTTCTTATTTGGAGATAAAACCTGTACAATTCCGAAACAACGTTTCCGGAGGAACGTTGCCTGAGCAGTTATGTTATCAATTCAACGTAATTATCGCGTAAATACAAGGAGCCCGCAAGTAAAAGCTAGTAATATGTACATATTGTAAATGTGCGAATTAATCCCTTTCATTTGATACCCTAATAACAGCCTCCGTGGTCTAGTGGTTAGAGCGTTAAGCTCACGATCTGGAGGTCCGGGTTCGATTCCCGATGGGGACATTATACCCCCTCCGGTTGATTGAGGGGAGGCCTGTGCCCAGCAGTGGGACGTATATAGGCAGTTTATGTATTTGATACCCAACACCAAACTTTCGAAAAAAAAATCATCCTTAGTTTATATCCTCTAATAGAGGGCGCCACATTTAATTAAGCATGACGTCACATAGTCTATACGTATAATACGCTTCTAGTGACACCTAATTTGTTAAATTCTGACTGGTGGTTTAGAAGTTAGGCTGGAATAGAAAAGGGGGTTAGATAAGTATAAATGTTGTTTGCGTGGCTAAGTCTCGCCACTTACCTACTTAATTATTGATAATAGGCTTACTTATAATATAATTATGTACGGCCTGCGTAGTCCAGTGGTTGAGCTATGGGCTCTCGATCCGGAGGTCACGGGTTCGAATCCCGGTGGGGCATATCACAAAAATCACTTTGTGATCCCGTTCGATTAGGACATTACAGGCTGATCACCTGATTGTCCGAAAGTAAGATGATCCGTGCTTCGGAAGGCACGTTAAGCCGTTGGTCCCGGTTACTACTTACTGATGTAAGTATGTAGTCGTTACATGAGCCATTTCAGGGGCCATTGGCGGCTCAATAATAACCCTGATACCAGTGTTGATGATGTTGGTATTCACCTCACAACCCACACGATAAGAAGATTATGTACCTTACCTACTACCACTTTACTTAGGTACCTACCTAGGTTCATTCACTCAGCTATGTAGGGTAGGTGGGTACTTGATATCCCCTAATGTATTGAAAATAATATTTTACGTGAATCGACGAAAGTATAAGTAATCCTCCATTTGAAGATGAGATCCGATCCGTATTATCATTGTGGGCCTCACAAAAAGGAAGAAAGATAAGTATATTTACCTGCAATATGTAAGTGTACCTATGTAATGTACAGTCATGAGCAATATAATGTAAGTACCCACTTTAGGATTCTGGCGCACTAACATATTTGACATTTAGTGAGACTTACAGTTCAATTTGTCAAAAAAGTTAATGTGACATGGTACCAAAGTGTATACATATTAATGCTCGTGACCGTACGTAATGTAGGTGGAATAAGAAAGACAAGAAGTCGCAGGTTGGAAGGTCAGACAGGCAATCGCTTCTGTAAGAAACCGGACCTGTCAAATCTTCAGGTTAGGTAAGCAGACTTTATAAACGCAAATCATAATATACCTAAGCTCACGACTATATCCAAATTGGGGTAGCCAGAGGTACATCCATCGCAAGATGAACTAAGTACCCACACCTCACCGAGCTTTCTGCTAGACCAACGTGAGAGGTGGTGAGCCAATAATTGTGTCGATATTGGTCGAGTCAACTGTGTTAGTGAAAATTACACTTAAGATAAATTAATATGTCATCGGTGGAAATCCGGTACCGCGGGGATCGAATCGGCGTTCCCCGTTTGAGAAGCAAGTTGGTGGACCACAGTGGAAAATATTTAGGTAGGTAAGTGTTTCAGGGAATAGGTACCTATACCTACTAGGCACCTATTGGTTCTGATTCCGAACCTAGTTTATTTAAAATACCTGTCATTTTCTTATCCGCCGAAAAGGAAAGGGACGATAATAAATCATATTTTAAATTAACATAATTTCAAATATTTAGGTACTTAGATAAGAAGATAGGTATTATTCAAAAATTTTTAAAAATATAATTTCTGTGAATTGATCCACCCGTTTACAAAGCACAATCACAAAAATAATACAGAAAATAAAATATGCCGTAAATACCTATTATTATTTTAAACGAAATTATTTTTTAGAACAACGTAACAAATGCTCTCTCTTTATTATATTTTTTTCCAAATTAGGTACATGACCAGTGACATTCGTAAAGCCAATAAAAAGATAAAAATCCTCGTTGATTTCGAATTTTTCAAATTGTTGGTTGATTTTCCTTAATTGGTCTTTTAACATGAAAGCAATACGACGGTAGCTCGATGCTTGTCGATTCTCATCGAATATTTTAAAAAGCTCCGAAAGCTCTAGCAACAAAAATTAATTTCATAAGCACTCCAGTCAAATTGCGAGTTAAATCCGGCATACATTTGCTTGTTCCACGCTTCCGATAATGGCCAGCTACGATCTGCGGATTAAAAACATCGTTAGCGAGCAAAATGAAACACAAATATTTACGTCACTCAGCATGTTTGGGATTATAGTTGGAATTAATTAGTTAGTGTATCGTTTTTGTTAAGGAAATCCATTACGGGTACAGCGGGATTAGGTTACGTTGTTTGTGGAAATTAATCTTTTCCGTGGATATATAGGTGTTTATCTGCTTATTGGTGCTAATTCCTGTAAATACCATCTAATTTTATTTTAAGTTATACTTATCTGTCATTTTCTTATCCGCCGAAAAGGAAAGGGACGGGTAATCTTTCTTCCTAAAATTAAGAGCTGTCAATCATCCGTCCCTTTCCTTTTCGGCGGAAGAAAATGACAGGTATAACTTAAAGTAAAATTAGGAGGTGTCTGCAGGAATCGGGGCCATAGTCTTATGTAAATGACCTAGGTATAGGTCTATAGGTTAGGTACAAGTTATGTACCTACATTTATTATGCGTCTATGCTGGAATAGGAATGACATTGATTTACTATAAAATAAAACTAGGTACCTACCTACCTATATTAACGCGTTCAGCAACTTAGCTTCTCGGGCATCATGTCGTAAAATTCGACAGACGTGCCTACTACTTACCTACTACCTCGATTGTAACGTTGGGATATAGTCATGAGGTAAATTAGGTAATTAGGTGTACAGGCTGTGACATTATTCTACTTTACCTAAGTCATTTGGTATTGGTATCCCTAAAAGTAAATACCTAACTGATCTACGGATACAAAGGACTGCATAATACCTAATCCTAAAGAAAATGAACAGTACACCACATAGGTACGGTCACGAGCATTAATAGGTATACACTTTACTACCATGTCACATTAGAATTTTTGACAAATTGAACTGTAAGTCTCACTAAATGTCAAATATGTTAGTGCGACAGAGTCCTAAAGTGGGTACATTATATTGGTCATGACTGTACTTACTGTTTTTTATTCGCTTCCCTGTCCAAAGAAGAAATAATGTTAACTAGATACGTATTTAATTGTTGTAGTACCTAGAGACGGGAATGGGTAGGTGCCCTATCTGAGTCGCCATAAAAGATTTTCCTGTCCACTTCACCCGTCTATTATAACAAGCGTAGACAAATAACGAGTTCCAATATTTTTGAATTTTCAAAATAGCCGGCGTTCTTGAAACGGACGTCCGGTCGTCCTTCGCAAACGAGCGCATCCAATAAGAACACGTCATGATCATATGCAGTGTCCTCGACTACGATTTTGCTGTTCCTATTGAATGGAACTACTATTAGATCTCACTCGGAACTCCCTCAATGTGACAGATCGAAACAGCGCCGCATTTAGCGTTTATGGGCCCCTAAGCTATACCGTTATGGAGACCCATTTATCGTTTATAATATATTATCACATCACACATTAATAGAACATAGTGTAGGTAGAACCCTACTTTTCGTAAATTAAACTCATCCACATAGATAGATAAAATACGTTACTGAGCACAATGGACACAAAATACAGAGATAAGGACAACATAATTATACAGAAAAGCACAACAGGCGGATAATTGCTCATGGAGCAATTTCTTCCAGGCAACCTTTGGGTACAGGAAAATAGAGACACATACCTATAGACATTTTCCTTTAAATATAAGGTACTTACTATAAAATCTACATTTTTTGACTATACGATTACGCGGACCCGACACGACGCGTCTCGGTACATTACACCGCCCTGGCCCGAGAAATGCTTAGGTTTAGACTTGTTAACTAATTACTTTGAATACATCTTTCGGGTTTCCAGTTTCTAAACAACCCCTTTTCGCAGGTCGCAGCATTCGGACGCTCAGGCATTATAGGTCTGTCCACTGCAAAAAAATCGAATGAGCGAAATTCGTGTGACTTACTAACGACTGACCATAGTAGCGCAATGTCGTATCTGGTCCTTCGATATTTCCGCTCGCAAATGAAGCTATTCAGCTGAATAAATAATGTACCGAGCAGTTCAAGGGGACTGGACGTCACGATAGATACTTAGGTTTTATTTTCCTAAAGTGCTTTTAGCTTGTTCAGTTCCATTTTGCAAAAAAATCTTGATAATAGCACAAAGGCTGGATTATAACGACGCGACGTTGTTAGCGAGAAATTCTATCACCTTGTGTGGGAAAATAAGGAGGATTACGGGTGGATTCTTCCTATGTCGTAATAACAGTTATTAGGTAAAGTACCTCCTTAGCTGACGTTAATAATATAATAATTGAAAATTCTAATAATAGGGTAGGGTCGAACTAGTCAAATCAGTTACTTTTTACTAAACGTCAAAACACGAAATTACTAAGTATGGAATTTGTATAAAAAAGTAACCTGTGACGTCATAGAAAACGGGACAAAATGGCCCATTTAATTTCTATAATAAATTATAGAAAAAGGAAAGGTTTTTTGTCACCCTTAGATATGTCTTTATTTAATAATCAGAATTTCATAATTTTTGACCTAGGAAACTACCCAACTAAAAAACTGAATTCTTATTATTGTCTATGATCTCTAGTTCATACACAATATATCCTTCGGACAGCAGTTTTACACAATTCTGTATAGTAACTTTAGAAGATAGACGCATCATGTTCATTCAGGAGTTTTACCATCTCATTTCAAAGAATAATAACACCAAAATGATTGCAAAATTAACCTATATTGTTTTCTTCTTAACTAGTAGTTATAATTAGGTTCAGGCGGGTGATGCGGGGGGAAGGGGGGATGTCCAAATGGCGGCGGTCCGCGGGGAGGGAACTGTGGCCTGAAGGATGGCGGAGGGGGTCTCCAGGGAGGCGGGGGACGAGCCCCTGGCGGCGGTGGAGGGCCAAACCCGGGGGGGCCGAACGGTGGTGGGGGGAAGTGATGGAATGGCGGCGGCGGTGGTGGAGGTCCAGGCGGGGGCGGTGGGCCTGGTGGCGGCATAGATGATGGTGGCGGGGGCGGTGCGGCCATTGGGAGCGGGGGCGGTGGACGCGCGTTCATGGGCCCCGGCGGCATCGGCTGTGGAGTTGGAGGAGGTGGCGGCGCCATCAACACTGGACCCATCATAGCCGGCGGTGCGTCCGCAAACAGCTGGTGAGGGCGGTCCGCGTGCGATAGAGGGTTCTGGGCTGCGAGTAATCTGAAAAAACAAACGTTGGGTTAGATATTTAGTAAGAAGTTACAGGGATCTAACTTTCGGACAATCGTGATATTCCTGCAATGTTCTATTCCTTCTTCTATCGTGTGGGTTGTGAGGTGATTACCAACCCCATCAACCCTGGTGTCCTGGTTATTATTGAGCCGCCATAGGCCCCTGACATGACTCATGTACTTACATCAGTACTTAACCTAATCCTAAAAATTAAGGACTATAAGGTACTCTACTGTACCAATTCCAATAATACTTGGCGTATTTTAAATGTGTCTAAAGGTGCTTCTGATCCAGTTTCATCCACATTTTTCTTTGACTAATCGTGAAAATCATTTTACCTTTCAGCAGCAGATCCGTGTCTCTCTCCTTTAACGTCTTTCTTGAACGCGTAAGACACAGATATTGGTCTGTTGCACAAATACTGGTTGTTCATGGCCTCAATGGCGGCATCAGATGCTTCGAATGACGCGAAGTTAATGAAGGCAAATGCTTTGGAATTCCCTGTGTCTGGATCTCTCATCACCTGTAAAATAAGGATAAGGATATATTGTTGGGTTACCATCAAACATTATTAATATAAAATAATAACAACAATAAAATAAAAAACTCAGGTTATTATTAAAATAAAACATACATTACAGTACGGTCACGAGCATTAATATGTATACACTTTGGTACCATGTCACATTAACTTTTTTGACAAATTGAACTTTAACTCTCACTACATGTCAAATATGTTAGTGTGACATACATTATATTGCTCATGACTGTACAACTGGCAATAAGATAATGTAAAAAATATATACAACATAGTATGTGACTTTGCTAGGGATAGATGAGCAAGTATTACCTAACAGTCCTCCACTTCAATATAAAAAATCGAAATAATTTCAATTATTTTGTTTGTATGTACGGTCACGAGCATTAATATGTATACACTTTGGTACCATGTCACATTAATTTTTTTGACAAATTGAACTGTAAGTCTCACTAAATGTCAAATATGTTAGTGCGACATAGTCCTAAAGTGGGTACATTATATTGCTCATGACTGTACAGTAACAGTAGTAAGTTATATTTTCCACATTGTTAATGTTACCATCAGACCATTATACTTGTATATTAAAAAGTAACATATTCAAATGCAAAAGAATTTTTACCTTGGGTGTTTGTAATATAACACCAAAGGCAGAGAATGTATCGTACAGCAATTTCTCGTCAACTTCAGGATCCAGGTTTCCTATAAACACATTGGCTCCTACGTCAAGATTCTTTTGATGAGCTGATGCCTTGTTCACTCTTACAGGTTTACCATAGAGCTTTATCATATTCATCACCTGGAAATTTACATTATAATGTTATAATGTTATAATAATACAAATATTACAAAGGACAGATTTTATGGATTACACGGACTTTGGGGATGTGGGTTAATTTATAGTATTGTCATTTAAATTTAGACAAATAGGTACAACATTGTCAGCTATTCCTATCACGTTAATCTAACAAAAAGTTTAGTGATGTGTGGGTACTTAGTTCATCTTAAGAGGGATGTATGTATAGTCAGAGGACTGTCATATTGGGACATAGTTGTCAACATATGTATGTTGTCTGCTAGCATTTATTGTAAGAGAATATTAACATTTCAACAGTTTAAAAAGCATTTCATGTTACTTCAACTCTCATGGGCCTTACCATGATCAAATGCTGTTATGTTTCTCGTTGCACTAATTGCATCTAGCCTACAAGATCCTGTGCATACTCCGGCCAGTCTCTCCGGCAAGCATCCAAGTCAGGCCATCTCTTTTGGTTGTACTAATGTATTATGTTCAATACTGTGGCTTTGCAAAAAACAAACATTTACATACCTTTATAGCATAATCAGCATCTTCTTCTCCCATAAATTCAACAAATCCATACCCTTGATGTGTCTGTGTGACACGGTCCTTTGGCATATGCACATTCACTGAAAGTATACAACAAAAAAGAATATTCATAAGTCTCCTTCATGAATGTATTACTAACAGAATTTATAATATACAATAAAGTAGGGTTATTTGAAAAATTATAAAAGTAGAGATATTAATCTCTCTCTCTCTCAGGCTCAGTGATTCATTCATATTATATCAATGAGGGACTTTCCAGGCTATGTTACTCAAACACACTATAGATAGCAATGTACAGATTTTCCATTGTATAACCTTCTAATTTCATAGATAACATACATCTTTACATGCATCTTTTATCTTTGTATATAAATGATGACCCTTTCTATTACACCCAGGCACAATTACATCTTCCACCCATTATTATTCTGCTAAAAATAAAGAGAAGCATACCATAATAGGCTAGTTTCCAACTAGTCAAATCAGTTACTTTTTATTAAACGTCAAAACACGAAATTACTATGGAATTTGTATGAAAAAGCACTCTGTGACGTCATAGAAAAACGTGACAAAATGTCGGACTTATTATTACGTTTTTCTTGATTAAAATTCATAAATAAGTTTAATAGAAAAAAGAAAATGTTTTTCGTTAGTTTTAGATGTGTCTTTATTTAGTAATCAGAATTTCATAATTTATCTTGAACCTAGTACACGACCCTATTCTACACATAATGTGATCCACATATCAAACAACAATTATTTTTATAATGCTTACAATACAATACAAATACACTTTATTGCACCAAAATAAAAACAAATAATTACAAAAAGTCTCTTAACTAAGTACATGGCAAATGGCAGCCTTATCGCTATGCTATGCTATTGCTTTGTTATCGTTATGGCGGGCTTATGCTTCTGCCATTACATTGTATTTTGGAATAATTATGTACCCAAGTAATGAGAAAATAGGCAATTATCAAACCTTTAAAGCTGTACAACGCCATCTAATATTGTTTTTGGTGAATGTACCCTGAAAAGTCCCGCATTATGTTTATGTTTGGAACTTTTATTAGAAACTTACCGACGGGTCCAGCTTGAACGAAGAGTTCCCATAGCAGACTCTCAGTAACCCTATCGTCCAAACCTCCCACGTATATCGTTGCATCTGTAAGTGACAAACAAATCAGTTTGTTATTGGTAAAACTGCCGTGTCAACAACAGTTAAAGGTTATCATTCTAGGTGTAGGAATGTGACTGAAAAAGGTATGTTAGACTTAGGAAACTAATAATGCCTTTATACAGCTAAATAAATCAATTCGGTTCAAACATTGTTTGAGGATAACTACATAACCTCAATAATTTTAATACTGCTGCCGCCTTAAGCAGTTCATTCTTAACTATTATTGTGTATTACACATTGTAAAGCAAAGTGTTTGTTACATTAGAACTACTGAGTAATAATCGGAACTATTATGTAAAGAAAAGAAAATACCTTGATTCCTTTCGGCGATCGGTCCCGCTGCCATTTTTCAATTTGACAACTAACTAACTGACAGAAAGCAATAGACATCATTTTTTATTTTCAAAGCGTCTCGGCTTGTCTTTGATTCTCATAACGGTAAGTGTACCAAAATGTCCTAACAAAATATATAAAAAAGATTTGAGTTCCTAAAAAATGAAAAATATATTCACTTTTTTCAAAAAATGACTTTTCCTAATGTTTCCTAGAAGTATAATTAATTATTTTATTTGACTTCATATTTATCTATTCCTAACAAAGACCTGTCTTTGATTCCTAATGAAATGGATCACTAACTCTAAAAATAAAAACAGGCAAATCAAAGATAAAACAGTTATTGGAGTTTTGTTACATTTGCTAAAGAATAATAAACGCTAAAAGTATTTCTAAAAAGTGTTTCATTCCTTTTGAAACATTTGACATTCTCATACATGGTGTTTCTGATGTAGTGAGTCTAATTTTTCATTTTGCACATAAACCTCAGGGCCACCTGTATAAAGCCAGTAAAGTAACACGGGATTAAGGAAAAATCGATTTTGCGAATCGAATATTATCATATCTAATATTCTGTTGTGGCAACATACTTACTATTGTCACTTTGGTTTGGAAGTGTCAGGCAGGCAGGCACAAATGTCAGTCAGTCAGACAAACAATTTCATATTGTCAAAAGTTGCGAGCGAACGTGATCGTATCCTCTTTGTTTATTTAAATATTTACTTTTATATTCGCGGACAGTAATATTTCTGATTGGTACAATGCAAAGCGCGTCAGATGTGATATCGTCCTTGTTCTTTTTCAAAGAAGATGGGTCTGATGAAGAGATAGTGAGAGAGCCACAAATAATCGAGCAATTCGTGCAAAATGTAGAGGATTTTAGTTCTCAGTATGGGAGCGAAATAAGTGTTTCCTATACAGCGTTTAATCTTCGAGGCCCTCCTTCCAACTTTCCTGATTATGGAGACTACCCCCAGGCTTTTGTAATGGTAAGAATTCTGATTGTTCCAATATCATGAACTATTTATGTTAATAACTGGAGTTGGGAGTCTACTGTTATTTGTTATTGTTTTTGTTTGCGCTCAGCGTTATAATCGGTCATCTGTCGTAGGTATAGTATTTTTAGTGAATGGTTTATAATAGTTGTTATTTCTTGCGTTTTCACATATTTTTTCCTTAAAAAGGTTTTGTTTCACATTTATAATCATAATAATGTCTTTAGTCGATAAGATACTTATGTAATATGTTTTATATGAATCAAAATCACACTGCTATAAATATCACTGACAAAATATTTACTATTTTCAAACTTCTAGGCAGAGATTCTAACCATTGTGATTTTACTCATCAAAATAATTCTTCATTTGTGTTGCAACTTGTTTCTCGAGAAACTATGCCAATATAATTTATGGTACAAATTCTAAAGTAAATTATGATTTTAAAATTATTATTATCATTATGAATTGAAATCTGTCATTTGAGAATACTATACAGGAAACCATTGTTAAGTTTTATTATTAATAATGTTAAGTAGGATATACATTATAATGGATGGGTACAATTATAAAATATTCTTTATCAACATGGTTAAATTTTAGAATTGTCTATAAAAATCACTTCTCCGGATTAAATTATTGCTTTTCTACTGGTGGAATAATTTTTTAGCTCACACAATACCTGTACTATAGACTATAGATAAAGTCAGATGAATCAGTTACTGCTGCTAATATACAAAATACAACACACCACAACAATCATGTGGGTCTACCATATAGCTTGGTGAGGCGTGGGTACTTAATCCATCTTGTGATAGATGTACCTCTGAGCTTATGTTATGTAATCATGGTCGTGACCATGAAACTTTTACACATGAAAATGATGTCTACACATGTACAGAGGACATACGGAACCTGGTGGGAAGAGGCGCCATCGGCCCAGGAGGACTACATGCCACAGAACAGCAGCTCAATAGGCAGCCAAGATTTCGTGGGTTAGTAGTACATTCATTCATATAAATTCATATATAAATTCTATTTAGCTACAAACCCTCTAAAAACTATTATACATAAACATCATAATCATCTTTGTGGCCCAACATTTAGTACGTCCGTCTATTGTACCTCTTCTGTCTCTTTTGTACCTGTTTGTCCTATTTGTTATGTTTATCTTTGTGCTATAAAGTGTTTTTGAATTTGAATTTCTCTGGCTTTGGATATACTCATAAAAATAGTGGTAGCAATAGTAGATTTTCCACTGTCTTCTTTTCCTTGATCCACACATAACTACTTATTGTTTTAGTACAAATAATTAATATAAATTTATTACAACATATTTGCCTTCTTAGTGAATTAGATTAATTTTGAAATTGATATGATTAAAAGAATGTCCATTTACCCATTATTGGATTCAAGAATAGTCATCTCAGATCTGAAGCAAAAAAAAAACTTAAATGTTTTCATATATGTCTAACCAAGTTGTCCATTATTTATTTGTAATATTTTGTACAGATGTTATGTATACAGAAGTACATAAAACATCATATTTGAATTACAGTCTTGTATCATTAAATATTTATGGAATTTAAAAAACTGGTATAAATTCTTTTTCATTTATTCTGTTCTGTCATATTGAGAGAAATATGAATTAAAGATCACCTCTTTATTCGACATGCTGTCTATCTATATGTTTAATTCAGTGATTATATTTTTGACTGTACTAAATAAACAAAACTGAAGGATATTTTCATGGCCAGGTAGTGGGAATTTTCCAAGGAATGCTCACTTATTTACAAAGGAATTATTCATTAAATTCTTATATCCTTTTAATTTATTTTCTGAATATCTTAAACTTATTTAGCTAACAAGGGAACAGGTTTTGTCACATTGATAACTTAAGACACATTCACAACAGGTTAGTTTCCAAATAGTCAAATTAGTTACTTTTTACTAAAAGTCAAAACACAAAATCACTATGGATTTTGTATGAAAAAGCAACCTGTGACGTCATAGAAAACGTGACAAAATGTCGCACTTATTATTTCATTTTTCTTTATTTAATTTTTTGTCACCTTTAGATCTGTCTTTATTTAGTAATCAGAATTTCATAATTTATCTTTGACCTAGGAAAGTACCCAACTCCACTAGTAAACACTTGAGCCCACCACGGACACACCATACACAAATCTCATTCCAACCGTGTGCCTCCTAACGCGTAAGTGCGAGCGGGACCGACAGTCTGCGCTCTCCCCCTTACTCTTATTTAAGACTAAAGTAAGACCCAGGTGGGGTGCAGTCGGCAACGGATACTATTTGGCACGGGGCGGAGAGTTACCGTTCTGTACGTAGTGTTATTCTTTATTCTATGACTTGAAAGTACATTTTACGTTTAACTACGAGTGTACAGTCATGAGCAATATCATGTACCCACTTTAGAACCCTGTTGCACTATCATATTTGACATTTAATGAGGCTTACGGTTTAAATTGTCTATAAAGTTAATGTGACATGGTTGCAATGTGTATACATATTAGTACTCGTGACCGTACGCAAATTAATGTTCTATTGTCCAAAGGACGAGATTCAATTTTAAAATACGATCCTCTTGACAGAAGTGTCATTTGAAAGGGCCGTGTACCCTATGGAGGTGTCGGTGTTCGAGACGTACAACCCGGGGGCCTTGATCCGCATTTGGGCGTGGGGGCCCAAATCCTGGGTTCTCCTGTGGGAGGGCGAACCGGAATACGTCGGAGACACCCCCCGGATCTTCAGCCCCCCTATACGCGAGATGAATTTTCCTTCTAGGTTAGTACTAGTAATAGTCTTGGTATTTTTTATTGGGATGCTTTTGTAATATCGGGAAGGATTCTCTTGTAAGCAACGAGGAGATTTGTATGATGCTAGTTATCAGAAACCAGCCCTATACGTTCATAAAATTGGAACCTGTTGAGTTGTATATGTGTAAGTGGCGGCTGTTACTTCTTTTACTGAATTCTATTATTTTTTTTAATTGGGTGGTAATACTTAACATGTTTTTCTTTGCAATTTATTTCCTTGATACCTATGGAAATAGTAAAAAAAACTGTTGAAAGAGCATCCACCAAAGCTTTTATCATTGTCCAAATATTTATCTATTAGTATTTATTCGTAAGTAGGTATACACTCATAAGTATAGCCGTTTTCCTTGGGTCTTCAGTCTTGTACGGTCAGTACTATTCAGGGGTGGAGGACAGGAGTCCTAATACGACTTTGATATAGATTACTATGGGCGCCATCTCACTCTCGTCAGAGTTCTGCGGGGCGGAAATCAAGAGAATGCTACACCTACAAGTGCATGGCTCTTAAATTAGTGATGGTGACACCAATCCCGCCAATTATATTCATTTCATTTCCACTTTTTTTATCAAACTGATTTGATAAATGAACTTTCTTTCGCAGGGTTTTAAGACTAGAGTTCAACCACAGGCTATTGCCATACTATACAGAGCTGGACGCGGTACTGCTAAAAGGAAAGGAGCCAGCGAGTGTGGTCAGAATAAAGAACACATTCAGTTACTCCACGCTCTTCATCCCGAAGACTCCACCTATTGTTGAAAAAGGTAATTATTAAAAATAGCCTGCCAAGTGCGACCGGACTCGCGCACTTAAGGTTCCGTTCCGAAATGTGCAAAAAATGCTTTTTCTTGTATGGGAGCCCCCTTAAATATTAATTTAATTATTTATTTTTAAAATGAATATGTAACTTAATATTCTGTGAATATTTCAAGCGTCTACATGTTGCCGTTATCTATATTCGAACAATAAATCGCGTTTGTTGTGTGCGAGTTTTTAGTATTTGTTCTTATAACGGCTACAGAAATACATCATCTGTGAAAATTTCAACTATCTGACTATCACGGTTCATGAGATATAGCCTGGTAACAGACGGAGGGACGGACGGATAGCGGAGTCTTAGTGATAGGGTCCCGGGTTTTTTACCCCTTGGGTGCGGAACCTTAAAAACATTTCCAGTGTCTAACAATTTGGCACTTACGGTCACGAGTACTAATATTTATACACTTTGAAACCATGTCACATTAACTTTTTTGACACATTAAACCGTAAGTTTCATTAAATGACAAATATGATAGTGCGATAGGGTTCCAAAGTGGGTACATGATATTGCTCATGACTGTACGTTACATGCTTAACTGCTTAGGTATTTCACTGTTATGTAACTTTAATGATCGAATAGGTAAGTTAAGTAATAGATGGAACTGAATACAACTGTAGGAGCACATAGGCTAAATTTAGAAAAGTACCTACAATAGATTTCTGGAAATAAGTAGGTTTTCTATAGGAGTTATATGATCGCATAGCGTCCAGTTTTCATTCGCCTATTCCGTTTCAATAGTTCACGTAAGTTCGTATCACAAAGGACTTCCAATTCTCTATTTTTATATTATGAATCGAAGCATAAAAAGTCTTTGACGTCATCTTACGAAATATGAAACTAGTGTTATAAAACGTCGATGATTCTAGAATAGAAATTGATATGTTACGTATTGTATGGAAATTCTGTTTTGTAAACCGCTAATAAGTCATACAACCGTTTGCTTCCTTTATTTAGCAATGTTGCTGTACTTCAATTTTATCTGCAAGTAATGATGTACCTCGAATATAGTGCTAGGGACAGGACAGGAGCTCGTAATATGCTACTTTGACCACTTGTTTGTATCTCTGATATCCGAAACTTGTGCGATCTAGGTAGTATATCTCAGAACAAATATCTGTGGGTACTACCTACCATTACCAGACATTTATATATGGAACAGTCTACCAGCCAGTAGGAATGTTTATGTTATTGTCTATGTTCAGAAAGGTGACACCGGAAAGTTTCCGAAGACTGTATGGGAAATATATGCATGTAATGTTGAATGATTCATTCATTTATTAAGTAAAACCACAGGCCGCACACTCCATACAAAAATCATTCATCATTCGTACCGTAGGCCGCCTAACGCGTAAGTGCGAGCGAGACAAAGTCCGCGCGCCCTTCCCCTTTTTCCTTAGCAGCTTATGGCCACTTAAGACTAAAGTAAGACCCAAAGGAGGTGAAGTTGGCGTCCGAAACGAATTGGTGCGGGACGGAGAATTACCGTTCTATATGTACTATTATTCTTTACTAGCTTTTGCCCGCGACTTCGCCCGCGTGGCTTGTTATAAAAGAGAGATCTTTGTGTGTGTGGGAGTGCGTGTCGAATTTCAAGCATCTAACTTATGCAGTTTAGATTTTTTACATACATTGTTTTCCCGCTAACTCCCATTTTTCAAAATACATAACTAAACTTTATATTTACTAAGGTATGCATGCATGCTAGATTGAAAACATCTACTCGTATCTTAGGTGGTTTAGATTTTTCATAGAAATGTTTTTTTCCCGCTAACTCCCGTTCCCGTGGGAATTTTGCAATATCCTGTTGCATCTAAGCTTTAAGTTTACTAAGGCGCTGTCTCCACGAGCGAGAGAATCGCGACGAGTCCGCCCTTATATCGTCGGATTATCTCCACGAACGAGCGATAATTCCGCCGCGTATCGTAACGGAATCACAGCGTTTCCGCGGCGACTCGTAACGGAATCGCAGCGTCGTTAACGACAGGCAACGCTGAAATGACACTGCGTTTGACAGCGCGCCCGCTGCGCGCTCGTCGCGAGAGCGCCGGGTCCGGTGCGCGAGCGCGCGGCGGGCTCGCTGCTAGTCGCGGCGGGCTAGCGACGATGTAATGACGTTTCGCGCGCTCGTTGTCACTCGTCGCATCGCGGCGATAATATCGCCGTGTGGAGACGGTTCCATAGAGAGTGTATAGAAATACGTGGCACGACGATAATATCGCTGCGATTCTCTCGCTCGTGGAGACAGCGCCTTAGATACCTGCATGTCAAATTTCAAGCGTCTAATTTAAGTGTTTAGATTTTTCATTCAAAAGAATTTTCCCGCTGACTCCCGTTCCCGTGGGAATTTCGAGAATTCCTTTCTTAGTGCACCTCTACGGTACTTAAGCTACGTCCCTTCCAAATTTCAAGTGCCTACGTTTAGCCGTTTCGGCTGTGCGTTGATATGTCAGTCAGTGAGTCAGTCAGTGTCTCCTTTTATATATTTAGATTCCATTCCTTTACCGCCTCTGTATGGCTTTAATCTTTAACAGTCCAAACAGACGTAGTATCAATTGAGCGTAGTCGTAATCGCGTGTCTAACCTGCGGACGCAATAGAGAACGACCTTTGTGACCTTATCGTCTTGCAACGTTGTTTACGTGCAATTCACCTATTAATAGCACGTGCAAACTTGACCATGGTCATGATCGAGTGTCTATAAGCTATCTATAGGCACTACCTACTATGAATGTCATGATGACATCTCCCAGACAATAGATGATAATGACTGGATATCAAGTGTATTTATGAAACAAAAGATCAAATCAAATCAGATATACTTTATTGCACAGAACTAAATTTCAACAATCAGACATAACACATGAATACAGTACAATTTGGGCGGCCTTATTGCAGAAAAGAAAAAAAAAAACAAAAGATAAAGAACTGTCTGTACAGCTGAGAACTAGCGAGATTTTAATTATATTTTGTAAACCGACGAAGATATAAGACATAACGCTTTTCGCTTTCTCAAATAAGTACCTTATCAAAAAAAATGAGGAGCTCGGTGGCCGAGGAGCTCGGTGGCGCAGCGGTAAACGCGCTCGGTCTGCGATTGTTGAAGCTAAGCAACTTGCGCAAAGGCCGGTCATAGGATGGGTGACCACAAAAAAAAGTTTTCATCTCGAGCTCCTCCGTGCTTCGGAAGGCACGTTAAGCCGTTGGTCCCGGCTGCATTAGCAGTCGTTAATAACCATCAATCCGCAATGGGCCCGCGTGGTGGTTTAAGGCCCGATCTCCCTATCCATCCATAGGGAAGGCCCGTGCCCCAGCAGTGGGGTCGTTAATGGCCTGGTGATGATGATCATACATAAACTTCCTACCTCACCCCCTCGAACATTCTTTGCTCTTCAATCGTATGGCGTCAGACGTCACACACACAGATGCGCGTGTACGATAACGTCAATGCGTAGTGTCTGTGTAAAACGAGGTGTTTTGTATGAAGTGTCCTAGGTGTTGTATTGACTCCCTCTGCCCTGGCTATCCTTATCCAACTCTGATTAATTCAACATTCGCTTACGTAAAGTGGTAGAATTTGGACTTAACTGCCTTAAAATACAAACATTTTCTGGAAGAAAACATGTTTAATTTTTAGTTTTGTTTAGATATATCCCACATTTACTCTTGTCCTGGCTACTTTGCCCCAATTCTAATCGATTAAATTATCCGCTTCACGTAAAATGGCAGTATATTCGTAATGAGAGTTTTTTACGCATAATAGCTCAATCAATAATCAAAAATCTCGAATGCCAAAGTGCCGGAAACATTATCAACTGGCAGCTGCAGGTACGTAAATGGCTTAATAAAATGTTCTCACAAATCAACCGTTCATAAAAGCAACTTGCTTGTTTATGTGAAAACGTTGCAAATTAAAGTGACCGTGTGTTTCAATGTCAATTGGTTTGTCACGCAATTCTTCATTGTTCTAGGTAGGTAGATCTTCTCCGATTATATTTATATGGTAAAAAAACGCATCTTACATTGTAGGGCTTATTAGTTATTACACTACTCGATCTTTCGGGCCCGATGCGGGACCGGCAGTGTAATCACACCCCGGACACTTCATACAAAAAACCTCGTTTTATACAGACACCGCTCGTACACATTGACGTTATTGTACTCATGCATCTGTGTGCGTGGGCCGATCCAGGGGAGGGTTATGGGGGTCATGAGTCCTTAACAAACAAAGGACAGTCTCACAAAGTGATTTAGACAATATCTCCATCGGGAGTCGCACTCGGACCTCCAAATCGTGAGCGTAACGCTCTAACTACTAGATCACGGAGGCTGCTATGTAGTATTATTTATCGTCATTCAATGTTAGAATGTAGTATAAAGGCCTTCTGTCTAAGTATTGTCTGGTTCAGGTTTTTGACGTACAGTTCCGGCTTCTAATTTTGCACAAGACTTCTAGCGGCCTCTGTGGTCCAGTGGTTCAGGGCTGGGTTCACGATCCGGGGGTCCTAGGCTCGATTCCCGACAGATGGTCTCTGGTTTGGTCAGAACATTGCAGGCTGTAATCATTTAATTGTCTGAAAACACTTAGATATACAGGGTGTTAGTGACATCGTAACGAAAACTTTGATGGATGATTGAGACCATGATTCTGAGATGATATGAAGTGGAATTTTCCGTCGCAAAAGTATGGAACAGAAAATAATAAAAAGAAAAACAAAAAATTTCATGAATTTTCCGACTGAAAATTCCACTTGATATCAACTCAGAATCATGGTCTGAATCATCCCCCTCAGTATTCGTTACGGTATCACTAACACCCACACCTACTTGTATGGGTACAGTATGTACTTGTGCGGGGTGTAAGTGACATCGTAACGAATACTGAGGGGGATGAAACAGCTGATTATTCTGAGTTAATATCAAGTGTAATTTTTCATCGCAAAAGTATAGAATTGAAAATAATTTTAAAAAACTAAAAAAAAATCATGAATTTTGCGACGGAAAATTCTACTTGATATCAACTCAGAATCATGGTCTGAATCATCCCCCTCAGTATTCGTTACGATGTCACTAACACCCTGTATAGTCGTTAAGTACATGAGCCTTGTCAGGGGCGTTCGCAATAGCTCACAAGTCTCCAATATAGGATGCCTTCTATATTTCTATATTGAAATGTCCTAAACTTGACCTTTATATTTTCTAGGTTCACTTATGAAATTGTATCGCTTGGTAGAATTCCTGTTACCACAGTTGATTAAACTTTAACCGTAATATTCGAGAGGCTTCGACAATACTTATAGTTAGATACAATTTATGTAGGCGTCAAATTAAATAAAACTGTTTAGCTGGAATTTGGCTCAATTTATAACTCGTATGGTTTTAGTATCGACTCTTTATCTGAGACTAGCTTTAGCCCGCAGCTTCGCTCGCGTTAAATTCGGGGTAACATTCTTTATGTACTATTTTTTAGCTTCCTACCTTGAAACTGCTAAAAGTCTATTATAAAATTTCACCCCCTCTTTGAAGGGGCTGGGGCAGATGTCCAACAAAAAATGATGCACATTATTTTTTGTGAGTCACAAATAGTACACATAGGTACCAATTTTTAGCTTTCTACCTTGACAATTGCGGAATGCTCCATACAAACTTCCACCCCCCATTTTAGGGAAGTGGGGGATTAGAAAGAGACAAAAAATATTCCATGTCACTGTTCGTCACTTCAACTATCTCCACTTCAAAAATCACGTCAATTCGTTGCTCCGTTTTGCCGTGAAAGACGGACATACAAGACACACACACGCTTTCGCATTTATAATATTAGTATGGACTTTTTATTTGATTTTGCGAATGCCACGTGATATCCCATAACAACTCCGATTCACACGTGACTCAAATGTAAAATATAACCAATGCTTTATATGGGTTTTTATTTTTAATACTATTTACATGATTTTGTTGCCATTTCGATTTTAGGTATTTTTTGTATGACATGATATAGGTACCTATATTCCTTTTGATTATGTGGCTTGCCTTATTGATGACTTGAGGTGTTCTGTCCACCACTATATCCTTCTAAATGTGTTAAACAATGACGTTTGGATTTTAAAAGTATTTTGGGCCGTACGTCTAATACATTATTCGCATTACCAATAAAAAATAAATAATGGTGAGCGTTCGCCTAAGTATTTGACAGCCAAGCAAAGTTCAAGACTAATGTGTAGTTTCCTAGGTCAAAGATAAATTATGAAATTCTGATTACTAAATAAAGACAGATCTAAAGATGACAAAAAACATTTTATTTTTTCTATTTAACTTTTTTATGACTTTTACAAAGAAAAATGTAATCTTCGACAGTGCGACATTATGTCACATTTTTCTATGACGTCACAGGCTGCTTTTTCTTATAAATTCCATTAAAGTTAAGTAAAAAGTAACTGATTTGACCAGTTGGGAATTACCCTTTTATTTGATAATTGAAATTGGCTGTCAAATTCTTAATATAGACACGTTCACCGCTTGTTTACTTTTTATTAGTAAGGCGGTTAGTGTCCAATTATGACGTAATATTATGTATAAACTTGTATTTGTTCTTATTGTGATCATTTTTTTTTGAGCATCTATGATATAATGCATCATACATCACGATATCATATCACATGACAAAAGATAGACAGGTTTACTTAACAGTCGTTGAGATTTTAGTATAATTATAAAAATATAAAATTTTCAAAACATCCTACTAAAACTAACGGGCTCTATAGAATACAATAGCAGATCACGTAATGAAATTTTCTCATACATGAGAATTAAATCTGTTCGACTTAAGGCTGACGACCTCTTTAGTGTAGTTGGATAGCACTTTGCTCGTCAAATCGTAAAATGCTTGCAAAAAGATAGTTGAAACCAATTCTTGACAAAGTAAAGGATTGAGGAAAGTCTTTCACCATTGAGGGGTGGTATAGATATAGCTACTTCAATAGATTTTATAACGGCCTTTGTGGTCCAGTGTTTGAGCGTTGGTCTCACGATCCGGAGGCCCCGGGTTCGAATCCCGGTGGGGACGTCCCCCTCAGTATTCGTTACGGTGTCACTAACATCCATACTTACTTATATGTGTACCTGTATGTACTTGTACGGGGTGTAAGTGACATCGTAACGAATACTAAAAGGGATGATTCAGCTCATTATTCTGAGTTATTATCAAGTGGAATTTTTCGTCGCAAAAGTATAGTTTTGAAAGTAATTAAAAAGAACTGAAACAAAGCCATGAAATTTGCGACGGAAAATTCCACTTGATATTAACTCAGAATCATGGTCTGAATCATCCCCCTTAGTATTCGTTACGATGTCACGAACACCCTGTATTCTTTTTCTTATACTTTTTTTCTAATTATAGAATGTTTTTTCAGGTCAACTTCTGAACAGGATACTAGCATCAAACTTACACCAATCAATCGTGATCCCGAATAACAACTGTGTTAAACAGAAACAAATTGACACCGGACCCCCGCTTGGTGACTTCCATCGTTTGCCTGTAAGTAAATAATTGTCATTCTTCTATCGTTGTGAGGTGGCTACGAACCTCATCAACCCTGGTATCAGGGTTATTATTGAGCCGCCAAAGCCCGCTGACTAGGCTCACGTAACGGTTACTTACTTACATTAAGTAGTAACCGGGACCAACGGCTTTATGTGCCTTCCGAAGCACGGATCATCTTACTTTCAGACAATCAGGTGAACAGTTTGTAATGTCCTAACCCAACTAGACATCATTAGTATATTGTGATACATCCCCACCGGGATTCGAACCCGGGACCTCCGGATTGTGAGCCCAACGCCCCACCACTGGATCACGGAAGCCGTTATTTAAAAATATTTTTTACAATTTCAAAAAACTTGAGTCGATTTTTTTGTCCACCAGTGTAGGCACTTACTGAATGAAAACTTATATCACAAATGCAAAATATTCACATACTTGTTACTTGTTTATCATAGCTATGAATCATACTTGAACTTGACATTTATCGACATTGATTACCTTTATTGAGTGCGATATCGATACATATTGTTCCATTCTTAGGTTGACTGCGTTTTAGTATTTTAGTACTTTGCATGTCGTTATAGTTGACTGTGTGATTCTGTTCTTTCCAATATGATGGATTGGTCACCTGACAACATAGTTACATATCCATCATCTGTCACATCCATCTTATGACTCTAATAACATGTTGTTTACGACTCATGCGTTTGCCCTCTGCCCCCTCACGACGAGTAAGTTATATAGGTAGATATGTACGCAGGTATAACAGTCTACTATACTTCACTATACGCGGTCCAATAAAGGTAGATAACTCTAACCCGCTTGAGGAGCTCGGTAGCGCAGCGGTTAACGCGCTCGGTCTGCGATTGTTGAAGTTAAGCAACTTTCGCAAAGGCCGGTCATAGGATGGGTGACCACAAAAAAAAATTTCATCTCGAGCTCCTCCGTGCTTCGGAAGGCACGTTAAGCCGTTGGTCCCGGCTGCATTAGCAGTCGTTAATAACCATCAATCCGCACTGGGCCCGCGTGATGGTTTAAGGCCCGATCTCCCTATCCATCCATAGGGAAGGCCCGTGCCCCAGCAGTGGGGACGTTAATGGGCTGATGATGATGAACTCTAACCCAGTCGAATGAGATTCCTTTTTTGAAATGGCGTTTGAAGGAGAGTATGTACAGAACGTGACGTCATCAATAAAGGTGATCAAACGTTGTAGGTACTCATTGTTCATCATCATCACTAATTTAAGAGCCACGCTCTTGTTGGTGTAGCATTATCCATTCTTGTTTCTTCACTTCCTTTTAAGACACGACGTTCACCTTCTTTTTCATCTGTTCTATGTAAGCTCTTCTTGGTCTTCCCCTTCCTGTCTTGCCTTGTAGCTTTACTTCTATGATGTTTTTTTTTAAATTCGTCGTGTCTTATTAAGTGTCCAATTATTTTACCTCTTCTGTCTTCAATAACTCTCAATATTTGCGTCTTATCCGTTACTCTTACAAGCATTTAACACTTATTTTTACTTAGCACTTTATCATTAGTACTCATTGTTACGTAACTCATAATTAAAATTAGTAAATAGGTTTATTTTTTATAATGTCAGATTAGCATTAGAATTTTTCTATGACCTTCGTCATCTAACTTTGCGAAAAAATCACATCCCACCAAAAACTTTTTATGTAAAATGTTGCCATGAAGAGATCTCGTGTAGAACCAAGCTTCTAACTCTAAACGCTCTAATTATACAAACCCGGACTTCACAAACTACACGTTAGGAAACTTGCATGCTTCGTTACCACAAGAACTATATAAAAGAATGGTAATGAATAGTCAATATGTTTGTTGGCTTACGCCCATGGTAGCGACATAGTGTTTTCACTTTACGCTCATGTAATAATAGGAAACGGCCAACAATTTTATTTTTCATTAAAATTTTTCTATGACCGTAGTCATTTAACCTTTTTTTTAACGTTGGGAAATGCGTTACGCATACCACACCCGGGAAATTGACTAGGTTATGTAGGGCTCCCCGAGTAGAGACACCCAGTATACCCACTAAAACCCAACGGTGTTCCTGGCTGCACCAAGCATTCGTCTGTGTACCCGTCGGTACTCGTCCGATTCCAAACTCTGTCCTGATTTTATGTGACTGATTACATTTTAGCCATCTAACCTTCATTTAACCTAACATCTAACCTTTTCCTGTATCTTATAACCTGGGGTCCTTTAAATTACGGGTGAATAGGCATCTTCTGGATAAGCTCGTTCCACCGTCGACCTCTTCTTCTCCTCGTGGAAGAACGAAGAGCAAACCCATCTTAATTAAAAGAAAAAAAAACCTAGCGAAACAATGGGTGTACTATGCGCGATGCGTGCGATGGATGTACCATGCATGCAACGCTCGTCAAAATAACGTCCTTAATTAAAAATTTCTAGGTCATGTTCGTTACTGATAACGCTGATCCCGCTGACGCTACTAAATCCTAGTATTAGCTGGCTTTAAATAGCCTATAGGTACTGTCGTACCGGTATTATGGATCAAAGATGTCAGTGTTGCTTTAACATGTTTTATTTTTCAACTTCTTAATATTATAACTTACTATGTCGGACTCGCGCATGAAAGGTTCTGTACCAGAAAGAAGTCAATGAAACTAGGCTTGACTCATAATATATTATAGATCACAATAGTGCAATTGAATAGTCCAAATTGTAATACGAGGCATTGTTCTATATTTAAACAGATAAGATAAATATTACAATAGTAAAGTTGTAGTTGAAGATGTCACAATTGAAAGTCTATGCTTTTATTAACAGCAAGGAATGTAGGTGTGTGACTATGAACACGTGATGTATCTTTTATCAGAGGATGTAGCTTCATATTTCGCAAGACATAACTACATAAATGAAAACGACTACGTCTGATATAAATGGGTATATGTATGTATGTATTTATATTTTATATATTTCTATTTTATTTTTATTTATTTATTTTACCTTTATTTGTTTTTTTTTATTCATAGTATTTTTTTTTATACAAGATGTTGCACTGTCCCGCACCAAATTGTAATAATGTTTCCTATCCACTGGTTGCCTGGAAGAAATTGCTGCTTAGCAATAAGGCCGCCAGATTGTACTGTATCTATCATCATCTGTGTTAATTTGTTTTGTATGTTGTGTGCAATAAAATATATTTGATTTGATAAATATTTTTTATATTTATTACCCCCTTTCTGGCCCGCCGATTGCTCTATGGTACCCCCTTGATTAAGGGGAAGCCAGCAGCTTGCAGTAGAACATAGAAAGGCTAGTCTCCTCTTCTATCGTGTGGGTTGTGAGGTGGAGTACCAACCCTGGTGTCAGGGTTACTATTGAGCCGCGAAAGGTCAATGACATGGCTCATGTAACGACTACTTACTTACGTAAGTAAGTAGTAACCAGGACCAACGGCTTAACGTGGCTTCCGAAGCACGGATCATCTTACTTTTGGACAATCAGGCGATCAGCCTGTGATGTCCTTACCAAACCAGGGACAACAAAGTTATAACCCAAAATAAAACCCACAAAGGCTATGCTATTTTGTTACGTATTTATATTTACCTATATTTTCATATTTATATGTATAGAGTTGATCTCAAACTTTCTTATTCTAACTTTCTCGTTTTGGTATATTAGGAAAGGGGAACCGTGTTACCCCGAATTTGACGCGAGCGAAGCCGCGGGCAAAAGCTAGTGTGAAATAAAAATATACTAGAATGTATGGCTTTCTATATTTAAGCCTCATTGAAGCACAAGATCAAACATTCTTGACTTTTTGTCCTAAAAATCATCATCATCAACCAGCCGGCATCATCTCACTGTTGGGTATATGGGGACCTGCTCCATTCACAAGAAACGAATTACTAAAAATACAATTACTTTCTTGATAATGACGTCTGGAAAACGAATAAAAATATTTCTGCGGCGACTCGAATCGGATTAAATCTTTGCCACATTTATTTGCACATAACACTTTTTTAATTTTATTCCCTCAAACGAGCTGATTCTGTATGCATTAATTGGTATAATTTAAATTGACTCCTTTCATAGCTATCTCGTCCTTCAGGTTGACATTTAAAAAAATCACGTTTCTAAAAAATAAAAATAGTTACAGTTTCTTTGTTGTCGCGCATTTCGTGACTTCCAGGTTAAACACTGGTTTTGTAGACTAAGTGCAAACAATAATAATAATCGTCATCTTGTATGAAACGGATCATTTATTATTTTATCTTAATACTTAAGTCGTTTGTGTATAGCTTGCCTAATCTCGTTCTATTCATATTAAATAAAAACTTAAGTTGATCCTTAGGCATTGTCACATGACATAACCATATCACACGGTTTTGAGGATTTGTGTCCGGTTAACAATATAGGCTTGCCCCTATTACATGTGTCTTAAACATAGCTGGCGAGTGGTGTATATACTAAACAACTCTGCCTACCCCTTCAAGGATACAGGCATGATGGTATTATGTGTTATAAGTGGTCCGGTGTTTTATCGGTTGCTCAAAAGGGGAGCAACGGTTTGACTCCCGGTACTGGATTTTTACGTACAATTTTCACTATCACAGTCGGCTCAACCATCATAGACGGCAATACGGCTCACCACCAATCAAGTTGGTCTATTAGAAATTTCGGTGAAATGTGGGTACTTCAGTTCATCATGCTATGTGAAGCTCTAATTATTCCAATCGCGAGTATGGTCCTGAGCTTATGCTATTGCCTATTGGTCAGTTAAGTAAATCTGTCGCTGTACAACATGACTCAGTAGTCAATATAATTTTTATATTAGGTTGTAGATAGATGCCAACGGTTGAGTTCGCCTTTTCTTGTAATCTCTCTTGTACTGCTGCCCTTTATTCCTACTAAGGCATAAATTTATGATTTAGTTTATGGCTTAAGTTTAAGATGCTAGCACGACAGAAATATTTGAAAAAAAAAAAACCTTTTTACAAGTTTACTTTTCGTTGATAATTACGTGGAATAAATTATTTTGAACTTTTTCCTTTCAAAACCCCCCTCTGATCAACACACTTCGTTACAGGACGAGACGATCCTC
Source organism: Pectinophora gossypiella (assembly GCF_024362695.1). Taxonomy (NCBI): domain Eukaryota; kingdom Metazoa; phylum Arthropoda; class Insecta; order Lepidoptera; family Gelechiidae; genus Pectinophora; species Pectinophora gossypiella. The sequence continues at coordinate 5,809,738 of NC_065416.1, read as the reverse complement.
TGCGTGATGAAGTACTTAGACATGCAGTCTCTATGCCGCTGCGCTCAGGTCAACAGACACTTCAACAGGCTCGCCTCGGACGCCATACTGTATCGCAGCATCGACCTCCGGCCGTACTGGCATTGCGTGCAATCACAGGTTAGTTTAACTTAACATAAGCTCACGGCTTTGATTTTGAGGTTGGAAGCTTTTGAGATGTGGTGTTGGCGAAGGATGGAGGGTATAAGCTGGACTGAAATGGTGTTAAATGAAAGAGTTGAAGAAAAGAGAACCATATTGAAGATTATAGAGAACCGGAGAGGAAATATGATTGACCACCTTATACGAAACGATTCATTTATAACAAACATCATAGAAGGAAAAATTGAAGGGAAGAAGGGAAGGGGTAGACCTAGGAGAACATTTATGAAACAAATAAAAGAGAAGGTGCAGGTCGTGTCGTATCAGGAGGTGAAGGTTTTGGCGGGAAGAAGAGAGGAATTCCACCGACAAGAGCGCAGTTCTTAAATAAAGAGAGAGAGAGAGAGAGAGAGAGAGAGAGAGAGAGAGAGAGAGAGAGAAGCTCACGACTATATCCCAGGGTAGTCAAGAGGTACATCTATCGAAAGACGAACTAAGTACCCACACCTCACCGAGCTTTTTCATGTTAATTGTTTGCGGCTATTTATTTACATTGAGTAACTATAAACTCCTAATATAACCCGTGCAATAAGTAGCAGTCTAGCATTATATCACATACATCTACTAATAACCGTCATTACCGCCTCGCTGTGTGAGATGCCAATTATCAAGTCATGACGTATTTATTATGACTCTCTCTCTCTATATTTAAGAGCTGCGCTCTTGTCGGTGGAGTAACCGCCATTCCTCTCTTCTTCCCGCCAAAACCTTCACCTCCCGATACGACACGACCTGCACCTTCTCTTTTATTTGTTTCATAAATGTTATCCTAGGTCTACCCCTTCCTCTCTTCCCTTCAATTTTTCCTTCTATAATGTTTGTTATAAATGAATCGTGTCGTATCAGGTGGCCAATCATATTTATTATGACTAGCGGGGTTAAAATGGCCACATCGAAGCAATTCATCTAAGAAAGCAATAATACTATTTGACATTTGTTTGCATTGCGCACTTACTCTATATGCGCAAATGTCAAATTGCAATATTGCTTTCTTAGATGAATTGCTTCGATGTGGCCATTTTAACCCCCCAGGTATGTATCAGCGAAACATTGTAAGACCCGTAGTGATTTATTTATAACATAATATAGCATCACGCCTGTTTCCCCTTAGAGATAGGCAGAGTGTGCGGTATATTACTGTAAAAAGCGTGAAGTACGGTGAACCCTAGATGATGATGGTAAAAGTACGAATTGTTCGCACACACACAGAGAGACACCGTTCGTTCATCATTCGATTCGAACAGACACAGTATAATAGTATAAAAATAGTAATAAAGTAAAATTATTCCGTGCTTCGGAAGGCACGCAAAGCCGTTGGTCTCGGGCAACTAGCCCAAACACCTCCACTAAACCGCAGTGGAGCAGTATGCTCCTTATCCCCTTCAATTGATTCAGGGTAGGCCTGTGCCCAGCAGTGGGATGTATATAGGCTATTTATTTTCATGTATGTTATGATTAATTACTGTGGTTTTACCTTCCAAAAATATTTGCGCCAATTGCCAAATGCGAAATGACGTGGACATGTACAAACGCTTTCATAATTCACCTATTCTTGCTTTACACGTTAAAATGAAAACGTTTTTGGAATAAAAGGTCACGGGACTTCGAATTTGGCTTAAGTTTTCCGCAAACGTGACTTCACTACATAGTATAAAACAAAGTCGCTTTTTTTGTCCCTATGTACGCTTAAATCTTTAAAACTACACATCGGATTTTGATGCGGTTTCTTTTAAATAGATAGAGTGATTCAAGAGGAAGGTTTATATGTATAATAACATCCAAATAGTGGAGAAATACTGTCATTTTTGAGGTTTTTAATGTATGTCGTAAATAATTTCATTTTTCCTCAGCATTGCACACAAGCGAAGCCGGGGCGGGTCGCTAGTATTTAATATTTCAAAGTTTCCGTAGTCACGTTACTGTTTAGAAACCATTCCAGTACAATGTAACTTCTAAACTTTTAAAGGCTTCGGTGGTTTATAAAAGCGTAAAGTATGGTGCTTGTTACTAAACTTGTGTTGAAAACAACAGTCACTGTTTGAGAATAAGGACTTTATTGTGTAAAGATCGTATGCGATATAATTTTAGTCTAAACAGCTTATTTTACTTATAATAACTTTGAAAACGGTAATGAATTCCATTTTGTAATGTATCGAGGCGAGCCATTTTCATAAGTATGTAGCTGAAGATTATTGTTTGTGTGGAGTGTGTAGTCAGGACACTCCATAAAAAGACGTTCTTACTATCAGAAATCAGAAATCATTTATTCGCTTAGGATAGGTGATTATAAAGCAGTGTTACAGCATCTCAATGCTGCTAATTATTATTAGCATGCAATTGTCAAAAATTGACAAAAATATGTGTATATGTGCCGCCTTACCCCGTGTGTAAGCGAGACAGACAGGCCGCGCTCGCTCCCTTAGCTTAAAGTCCTAAGAATACTAATGTGGCCTCCATCCAGGGGGGTGAGCACGCTCCAAGCTCTTATCGGTGCGGGGCGTGGAATGTCCCATCTATACGTAGTATTTTGTTTATTCTATGGTGTAGTTGGTTCTCAGCCTATTAATATCCATCATAATTATACACATAAAATCCTGACTAATGACTTCTATGGACACCGAAAAAAACATAACCCGTTCAGGTGGTTATTTTCCCTGGCATGTCGAAAAATCTTCTAGAGACGGTTTATAGGCCCTTTCTTGCGTAACAAACTTACTTTCGCATTCATAATAATTATTAAGTTTCTTACGACTCCGAATTGGTATTGTATTTTATATGTTATTTGTAAATAATAATGTACAAATTGTGATACTCACTTTCAGGTCCTAGTGACTTTGTCGATGCGCTGCAAGTTCCTACAAAAGTTGGACCTGTCGTGGTGTGGGAGTCACCGTATGATAAAATCTCTGTACGTCGTTAAGTGAGTATCATCTCACCTTTATCGTCAAAGTCGTACAGACAAAGCCACGCCTCACGCCTGCCCTATTTATTAGAGTCGGTATAGCCATGAGAGGACAGTTTGCAGCTACATTTGATCACTCATCTAAGGGTATGACAGGCTTGCATATTCAGAGAAATGACTGTCAGTCGGAGATTTCCACCCGAATATCCGATTAGCAGAGTATACTTTCTATCAAAGTTGGGCATAATTCGAATACATTGTTATCTAGATAATTATTCGAATAAATAGTTATTTTCAACGTTATTCACTGATGAATTATTCGCGGGCAAATAAATAATTTATTCGTTATTCGAATATTTTTTATGATTCGTGAAAAACGATTAATTCGTCATTCGTTATTCGAATTTCGATCAACTCTGCTTATTAGTGGATATTATTAGGAAATAAATAATATAGGAGGCAATTTTTTTATTGGCAGTTTCCTAAAAGACAGCGGTGCGGAACTGACGCATCTGCGAATGAATTGCTGCAAATTCGTCGACAACTCCGTTCTTAAAACTATTGTTGACACCTGTTCGGGTTTACAAGGTACGTTTCTTATTTTATTATGGTCCAATTCTATATTAAAATATTATTATTATTTATTATAATTATATATTCATTTGTATATGTATAAGTTTGAACTTTGAGACTCTCTGAAAGACTTATTACTTGTCGATTCTAAAACGATCGTGACGTAGCCTCTCGGAACTCTCTGCTACTCAAATATCTTTCTTATCTGGTTATATATTCGTGCTGTATTCGCGGAGCCTTATTTATATATGTACTAGGCACATAAAACCTAATATCCTAGGTCATGTTAAAGTCTGCGAAGTAGGATTTATAACCGTAAATATGAGTATAGATGTAGCATGCAGTGATAAGAGTTACGACCTTGATTGCGTTGTAATAGCGTTAACATTTACATCACACTGTTATAACGTTTACGTTCTATGCGTTTATGGAAGTCAAACTTAGACTGAAGATTTGCTGAAGATAAATTAGTAGGTAGAGACTGGATGAAGGCGGATCTTACCACTTTTCCCAGTAGTCTTACCAGAGGAACTGTTGGGAATTGACTTCCCAATAAACTTACTAGTAAGAGCTTTTGGAAAAGGTTTGTACCCGATAGACTTACCAGTAAAACCAGCTGCCCAATCTTACACGAGTTCTTTGCACTTTTGCATGTTTTCCTCACCTTATGGTCGCTATTTTCCATGTACTAGTTAAGTCACTTTTGTAATTGTATTGTGCCACAAAATATTGTTACGGAAGTGGGTTTCGGGATTGGAAAGAAACTCACTGAGTCCAAGGAGAAACGAATCTATTCACTATACAGTATGCACACGGCACAGATACACACACACACACACACACACACACACACACACATACACACAGGCACAGGGCTTCGCATTATTACTCTGTCTCCGTCGCTTTATTTCGCGACACTCGAATACAATTAATAACTCATTTGTGCAAGTCCAGTACCGGGGTTAGAACAGGCGTTTCCTGATTGAGAAGCAAGCCGGCGGCTTATCTGAATACTCATCCAGAGATATTGTGCTATTGGGATTCCAATCAATTTTGTTGGTAAATCGTTCTATCACATTCATACTATACATATTCTACGAAAAAAAAAAGATTAACCGATGAAATGAGAACAGAAAAGTAACGTTATTCATTAGTAGGCATTGTACAACATACGTTTCTCAGCGTGACATAATATTATTGTAGTCAACTAGTTCATTCACAGTTTTATAACTTCCTTTCTAGATGCTAGTTCAATTTCTAAGTAATTCTAAACTCTAATGAGAAGGAATGAGGTGTGTATTGCTTCAAACCTGACACAAACAAAGACCTGTGAACAAAGATTAGGTAATTAGTTAAAATTGGAGGAGGTGATTGAAATGTTCAACTGTTAAAACTGCTCACATACCGTGTCCCAATCGGGCTGGGCAGAGGCACAAATCATCAATAAAACAATCCGCTGCTACTCTTGATATTTCGACCAACATCTTTTTTGCTTCTGTCATGTAGGTTTTTTGTTATTGTATTGTTGCTGAGGCGTCCTCTAATGTTTTTTTATTATTTCTTTCATTTTCGATCCAAGATAGATGTGATGATGATGAACCGTACTGTGACATGTTATCAACCTATTGCCGGAATCGATTCATCAATAAAGTAAACCTCATAGATTCGTTGGTTAAATTCTGATATTTTCTTCCAGAACTGTGTCTCCGCTCAGTGGTAGGGTGTTCGGAGTGGGGTTGCTTAGCGGCCCTGAAGCGGCTCAAGCGGCTGGATCTGTACAGGACCGACATCACCACACTAGCAACCGTCTCCATCATCAGGGCTAACCCTGGTTTACAACATCTTAATGTTGGTACGCATTGTTTTATAATTTCTTCGGGAGGTTGCAATAATAACTTGTCATCAGGTGAGGGTGCGTTTCCACTGAAGCGGACACGAGCGAAGATGTGAGAAGGAGAGAGCAACAGAGCTCTTGTCTCGCTCGCTCTGATTATTCGATTCTGCTCGGCTTCTCTCCGCTCCACTTCAGTGGAACCTCACTTAGTGACTGTGGTCAAATGCAATTAACCAATATAAAAAGCCAACTAATTTTAAAATGACACACTTCAATCAAACTCGCTCCATCCAAGCGGAGCGGAGAGTGTCCCTTCTATATGTAGTGTTATTAATTATTCTATGCCTTCGTCTATAAATAGTCTATTAAGTTAGACAGGATGTCATCCTTAGTCGAGTTTTACGATGTGCCTGGGATCGTAGGCAGCATGTAAATTTTCTTTTCCAAACCATTATCGGGAGGTTAAAAATGCCACATCGAAACCATTCATCTAAAAGGTAATATTGCAATTTGACATTTGCGTTTATAAAAATGAATGCGCAATGTCAACTAACACTATTGCTCTGTAGATGAATTGGGTAGTTTCCTAGATCAAAGATAAATTATGAAATTCTGATTTCATAATTTATCTTTGATGAGAAAGACAGATCGAAAGGTGACAAAAGTTTTTTTTTCTATTTAACTTATTTCTGAATTTTAATAAAGAAAAAATAAATAGTAAGTGTGACGTTTTGTCACGTTTTTCTATGGCGTCACTGATTGCTTTTTCATACAAGTTCCACAGTAGTTCGTGTTTTGGCGTTTAGTAAAAAGCAACTGATTTGACTAGTTGGAAACTGTTACTGCAATGTGGCCCTTTTAACCCCATTGATCATTTGCGCTTTTAGGTTCCTGTAAGATGATATCAGCAATGGACGAGGTGGCGATAGCACTAGGCACTAACTGCCCTAACCTCATATCTGTGGACTTTTGGAAGTCCTACTCTCTGACGCCGAACGGTATCCGCGCGCTACACAACTGTAGGAAACTGCAGGAATTGGATGTAGGCTGGTGGTAAGTACTGTGAACGTTACACATAATTCAATAAAATCCCTTTTTTTATTTTTATTTTTTAAGGTTGCCTGGAAGAATTGCCACCTTAGCCATAAAGCCATCTGTTGTACTACCTAACTGATTGTAACTGTTTATTTTTTAATGTTTGTTTTAAGTGCAATAAAAAGATTTTGTATTTTATTGTATTTTACATATACCCACATAAATAAAGATCTTTATTATTATTATTATACATACTATCAGAAAGCTGGCGTGGTGGTAGACCAAAGATGGTTGAAAAGGGCTTTTAACCGGGTTAAAGATAAGTTACACAATGCTAATCTAGCAATAGCAACCAATCTAAGATAGTCAAAAATCAATATCGTTTTTCTTTTTGACTTATTTTTCGTTGAGGTAGGCAGAGACCACGAAATTCCGCTTACTATGACCCTGACTCACCTCTTTCGCTTCTTCCATTCTCATCAAAGACATCAAGTACGCACGGTGGTACTCTTGACCTGGCCTTTCTGAAAAACATCCTGCTCTTGATCGCGTTTTACGCACAGTCTCAGTCTTTTAAACGAAATAATTGAAAGAGTTTTTGTTCCCAGTCTTCAAGCGGGAGGTTCAGGCGAGTGGTTATCGTGGCTAAGCGGCGGCGAGCTTCGGAAGCTGTTCCTTGGAGCGCTGCGCGGTGTGTGTGACCGCGACCTGCGCGCGTTGCTACCGCGCATGCCTAGACTGTCTCAACTAGACCTGCTGGGCGTACGCGCTGTTACCCCTGATATTTGTGAAGCGTAAGTAATGTTATTTAAAAATATATACAGGGTGTTAGTGACATCGTAACGAAAACTTCGAGGGATTATTCAGGCCATGATTCTGAGTTGATATCAAGTGGAATTTTCCGTCGCAAAAGTATGGAACGAAAAATAAATTAAAAAACCACAAATATTGTCATGAATTTTCCGACAGGAAATTCCACTTAATATCAACTCAGAATCATGGCCTCAATCATCCCCCTCAGTATTCGTTACGGTGGCACTAACACCCACACTTACTTGTATGGCTATCGTATGTACTTGTACGGGGTGTAAGTGACATCGTAACGAATACTGACGGGGATGATTCTGCTGATTATTCAAGTTAATGTCAAGAGGAATTTTCGATCGCAAAAGTATACAATTGAAAATAATCTAAAAAAAAACTAAAAAAGAAAACATGAATTTTGCGACGGAAAATTCCACTTAATATTAACTCAGAATCATGGTCTGAATCATCCCCTTCAGTATTCGTTACGATGTCAGTAACACCCTGTATATCTCTTAACCTCTCATATGCCGAGATACCAGACACAATAGATTTTACATTGTGTCTGGTCGAGATCCGCGTTCCGGCGTTCGAAAGATTAAGTCACTGTGGAGCGCCAGTTCAAACTCCGGTACCGGACTTACCAATGAGTTATTAATTTCTCTTAAGTGCATTTTTCACTAACACAGTTGACTCGACCATTATAGACGTCGACATGGCTCACCTATCACGCTGGTCTAACAGAAAGCTCGGTGTGGTGTGGGTACTTAGTTCATCTTACTATGTATGTACGTCTGACTACCCCAATAGGGATATAGTCGTGAGCTTATGTTATGTTATTTTCGTTTCCAGAATCTTAGCAGAATGCAAAGACCTCAGACTCCTAGACGTCAGCTTCTGTGATCAGATTCAGGAATCTCAGGTATGTTATTTGTGCATTTTAATACTTCTCTGGGATATGAGACCAATGATCGACCTCATCAAGTTTGGTGTCAAGGAGCCGTCAAAGGTCCCTGACATGCCTCGTACAACGGCTACTACATACTTACTTAAGTAAATATTAGCTAGGACCGATTGCTTAAAGTGCCATTCGAAGCTTGGATCATCTTATCGGATTCTTCTTCTATCGTGTGGGTTGTGAGGTGGAGTACCAACTTCATCAACCCTGGTGACAGGGTTACTATTGAGCCGCCGAAGGCCCCTGACATGGCTCATGTAACGACTACTTACTTACATCAGTAAGTAGTAACCGGGAGCAACGGATTAATGTGCCTTCCGAAGCACGGATCATCTTACTTTTTGGACAATCAGGTGATCAGCCTGTAATGTCCTAACCAAACTAGGGATCACAAAATGATTTTTGGGATATGTCCCCACCGCGATCTTATCGGATAATCGGTTGATTAGCCTGCATGCATGTTGCTGCATGTCCTTACAAAACTAGGGGTGGTATTAATAAACTAATCTTAGCTGAGACTGCCCTCAAGATCATGCTCAAGTCCCTGTTTTTATATGAGAACTGTCACATTGACATGATCTTGAGAGCAGTCTCAAAGCTAAGATAAGTTTATTAATGCCACCCTAAGTATCACAAAGTGATTTTTGTATGTCCCCACCGGGATTCGCCCCTAACAATCAACCAAGAATCTCTTATACACGCGTTCATCGGTTCTCTTTTAATTGGTAAGGGGCTATTCTGTAACCTCACTATATATAATACTGTATTTTTGTCTTCCCCTAGGTTCTGGAATGGCGCGAGCACTACCCACATGTGAGCATTAAACGTTCATTCCAGTCAGCCAACCTAAACGCAGCTCCCAACGCCCTCTTCCTGGCGCCGAGCTTAGAATAAACAATATACGATTTATAAATTGACAGGTACGCATTGATATATAACTACCGTAAATTGGACATGAGCGATCAAAAAGTGGGACGAAAAGTTAGAGCAGAAATGGCGATGCATGCTCTTCTATTCCGCAGTGCGCGATTAGGCACCGACCTGGTAATATGTAGATTTGTATAACTCGACTGCGTTAAGAACCACAACGCGCTTTAGATGTTAACGACGACGACCGTACCTACGTAATTTATGACGATTTTATTGACTCTATATATTGCTACGTATGAATGTATAGCTATGTTAGCGTCAAGTTTTCGTCGTATTTTTGTATGACGCGCTTTATGTACGGTACTTATGTATCAATGATGTAATGTACCTAACACTACATTATGTAAAGTAGATGTAGTCTTAGAATTTGTTCTATAGCGGGTATTCCACCATAATGGATAGATAATAGGTGCGATGTTCATCTATCACCCAGTTCATGATAACAATTTTAAGACTTCGTATCAAAAGTGACTGTAAATTATCTTTTAATTTGTGCCCGCCCAAGTCAATTAGGAAACACGGGCGTGAATTTAGATATAATACGTGTAATTTCAAAGGTCAATCTCAAAAGTAGACTGAATATCAATTTTATGGCACACCTTTAAAAAATAAAGGAGCTTACATTTGTTATGATAACTTAGATATTGTAGGTATTTATATACTATATTTATATATACTATTTATAATATAAGTGAGTCGCTTTTTACAATGTTGTTATGACGGCATAATATATGTATACCTTATAATTAACGGACATAAAAGTAATAAGATACTAACTACCCTTACTAATAAAAGAAAGCTTCTTTTTATGTTGGTTTTAAATAAAATTCTATATGTTTTAAGTTGCTTTAAAAAAACCCAAGACTGAAGTAAACTTTAATGTAAATAAAGTCAATTTTCTAAAGACTAAATTGTAAAACAATTGAAATACTGCAGCTTTTTCATAAATATTAACTACCTAACTACTAACTAGCAAATCGGTCGAATCAAATCAAAAGCAAATCCTTTCGTAAATAAACTTACGTTTTTGTAGTTTCAAGCAAGTGTTTGTTAGTAAAAAAGTTTACATTTTATTTCATTTCATTAAATTTCTTAGTAATTATTTTGTGACGATTCATGGATTTCACACCATTAACACAGAATAAGGAATAATACTGTGTAGAACGGTAACTCCCCGCTCTCCACCAGCGCCTGAGCTAGGTTTACCTCATCCCCTCTCGAACATAGTTTAGACTTAGACTTGAATCGTATGGCGTCAGACGTCACACACACAGATGCTCGTGTACTATAATGTCAAGGTGTAATGTCTGTGTAAAACAAAGTTGTTTATATGAAGTGTCCGGGGTGTGCCATTAGCAAACAATCTTCCATCTCATATAATATAAATTATATGTAGTAATAATTGTCAGTTCATTAAGTTTATAATGTTATAAAGCTGCATATAAAACGATAAAATACCTATAAATAATTAATATTATAATTTTATCTATCATCTAGTTTTAATATTATATCTCAAAGACAAAATTACTTCAGCTAAAATAAAGACTGATATTTATAGGAAAAATAACTTGAAAATTAAACCCCAAAAATGTTTTTGTCACAAATATTAGTTCGTAAAACGTGCATAAAACAAATTATATATTTTTTGCATTTAAAGTCATGAAATTAAATTAATGCCAGTGTATTTTTAAGTTAAACAAATACTTTTGTATATACGTGTGTTTTGTGTTTATGCTCGATTATTATATAATTAATATTTTTTACTATTATTAGCCATTATTTACTTGTCTATGGATATTGTATGGTTCAAAACTGTACATTATCCCACTTAATACATAATCATATGTGAATGTCACAAATAGAACAGCCTAGAAGGGATAGCCTTCTAGGATACAGACGTGATGTTAAATACATTGTTATGTTGTTAAATACAACATTATGGGTATGGTGCATAATACTTTGTACGGGAATTTTCAGAAATATTTTTAAAATATAATATTATGTAGAATTAGTGACAATGGTAACTATAGATAAACCCATGGTATAAGAAGACCAGTAGGCTCTGCACGGTAGCCGTGCCGCGCGCGGCGCGAATTATATCGATGCCTTCGACCAATAGCCGTTTGACGTCAAATCAAATGAAATATACTTTATTGCACAGAACTACATTGAAACAATCAGACATAACACACGTCCATCTACGTCGATAGCATTCGTATCGTTTATTGGTCGAAGCGCTAAATATAATTCGGGCCCGCGTGGCGCGGTTGTCATGCAGACCCGGCTGGTATGCTCAATTCAAAAATTCAAAAAAATTAAAAAATATTTATTTTTCAAAATTGGCTTACAAAGTTAGCGCTTTTTGAACGTCAGACATAATTAAATTACATATTATGTAACTAGCTGTAAAACTACTACCACATCGGAATCTGTAACGCTGAGGGAAAGACGTGGCCAGAAAACCTCCCAGCACAGGGCCCTAGTCCTACTGTTTCATGTTTTCCTTTCTTTTCTTTTAATCCAGTTTGTATTACATAATTTATAGACTTAAATACAATGGTATTCCAATTACAGTCGGTGGAAGGAAAGTGAAACATAAAGAGTTTATGTGACTTTATCACAGAAACAGTGTTTTATGAGCTCCCTGTCAGAAGCAGGCCTGTCCACATACGCAGCACCCGATCACGAGTTGACGCGAAAGCCAGCCATCGCTCCCTTCGCACATTTTTGAGGGAAAGGTGCGACCCGACTTCCGGACGCCACCGCGTACACGAACATTTCGAGGCGAGCATGCACCACTTATAAAAAGAAGCTCAAAAATCCTCCGCCTGGATATAAAAAGAAAAAGTACTCTACTGTTCAAATATCATCAAGTGTTTCACAATCCTTTTTAATCCACTTACAAAGTTATTTCAAATTCAGTATTTTAGGGCCAAGTTTTTATTGCAAACATTCTTGTCTTTTTTGTGTTGAGCTGAAGTAATCCATTTAATATTATTATCTTTAAGATAGTCTCCTACTTTATAATAAGCTTTACTGATTAAAGTAGTTTTTATAACATTCTTAAACATATTTCCCGAAAGGCCTAGCACATCTTCTGGTATTTTATTATAGTATCGCACACACAGCGCTACAAATGATGTGCTAATTTTGGATAGTCTGGAACTAGGAACTGCTAATTTGTTCTTATTCCTTAGGTTGTATTTGTGCTTATCACAGTTTCTTAAATATAAGTGTAAATTTTTCCTAACATACATAATGTTCATATATATGTATTGACAAGGTACAGTCATAATGGAAATCTCTTTAAAAAAATCTCTGAGAGAATCGCGGCATCTCAGTTTGTAGATAGATCTGATTGCCCTTTTTTGTAGAATGAAAACGGTTTCAATATCAGCTGCTCTACCCCAAAGCAAAATACCATACGACATAATACTATGGAAGTAGCTAAAATATACCAATCTTGCAGTCGTCACGTCAGTCAGTTCTCTAATCCTTTTGACTGCAAATGCAGCTGAGCTAAGTCTACCAATCCTATGACAAATCGCCATTGCTAGCCCTTTGATGTCGTAAGTGTTACCATGAAATTGGTATCTTCATCATTCCACAGACGTAAATATTATAATTGAAAATTTAATGAATTACTGTTTATTTAATTATAATTACTTGTTACATTATAAAAAAACATGTAAGTAAATCTTTTACTAAAAGTTGAAAATTGCCTTACGAAGTATATTAAAAACGTTGGTCGTAGGTAATTTATTTTTACGAAATGGTAACACAGGGTGGGATGACGTCAGCTGGGCAAACCTTGAAATGTTAGCTGTCACTTTTGAGCATACCTGGTTTTCTTATACCATGGATAAACCTATAAAATAACTTATCGTTTCAAAAATAATTTTAAGTGATTCTTATAGCGTGAGCATGATGACGGTATAGATCGAAAATTTCACACGGACAGGATGAGGACCCCGTTGTGTAATGGTTAACCCCCTCGTCCCGGCTTGATAAGAGCTGTGGGTTCAAGTCCCGTCCGAGTCAATTTTTTTCGATTTAATTTTCTCTTTGTGTGTCTTCCTAAGCACGGATAAGTGCTATAAAAACAAAAATCTTTTAATTCTTATGTATCTTGATTTTTATCCATTTTGAATACATCAAGATGTTTTGTGTAGGTAGGTATTAAAACTACTAGAAAATGACTATGGGGTCTGGAAAGGCTACATTGAAGCAATTCATCTAAACAAGCAATATTGCAATTTGACATTTCATTTTCCCATAAAATGTAAGTGTGCCAATAAATATCAAATAGCAGTATTGCTTTTTTGTTAAATTGCTTCAATATGGCCTAACACCCAGGATATTAATGTCTTAATGTAATGGGGATTGAGTGCAATATCCCGAAGTCCAAAATTGAGTCATAGTTGTAAGTGTAGCGTGTTTGGCTGAATGTATTATTTTTTAATAAATATGTATTTGTATAAGAGTGTGATATTTACCACTTTGATCTTTTAGCTTCTTTTAAAATAAAAATATAGTACGATTGTGAACGTTTTCTTACGATCCCCGGCCATTCAATACAACAATCTCATTCGTACCGTGTGCCCACCTAACGTGTAAATGCGAGCGAGACAAACAATTCGCAGGCTTTTCGCCTTGCTCCTTAGCGACTTACGGCCATTTAAGGCTAAAGTTAGGGGGGTATTAATAAAAGAATCTCAGCTGAGACTGCCCTCAAGATCATGTTCAAGTCTCTGTTTTTATATGAGAACTGTCACAATGACATGATCTTGAGGGCAGTCTCGAAGCTGAGATTAGTTTATTAATACAACCCTAAGACTCCAGAGGGGTGTGGGTGACGTCGGCGTCTTTAACCAATTGGGGACAGAGTTTTCGTTCTATACGTAGTATTCTTTATAATTTTATGTATAGATTCATTGCTCTAGGTTTATTAGTATTAGGTAAATAAAAAAAAATACGTATGTCCACTTATCCACTATAAAAAGGACGGATGCAAAATAGATTTAGAAAATATATGTATGTTTATATTATTATTTATCTAAGAGAATAATAGAGAGAAGTTAGAGAAGTATGTCAGGATCCAAGCAAATGGAATTTCATAGTATGCTCACTCCGGTGGGAAATAAGCGTGAGTTATGTATGTAGGTATGTTATATTTATTAATCTAACAAAATAATAACCGCAATGGAAGTAGTAAGAATTGCTAACAAATATCGGTAAGGCGTTTGGCTTAGGTTTCATACAAGACCATTAACCCGGGCCCACGGGTCTTCTTCTCTGCTCTGCACTGCGGTAATTCCTGTTCGGCACGTCCTTCCCGCGGGGGTGGGCGCCTCCTACCTCACTAGGCCGGAGTGAGATGGTAGCTGAGTTCGGATAGGGACCCAGACCTACGGGGTATAACGTAGAATCCTGTCTAGGTATACGGGTGAAGACCTCAACCGTTGCAGACGCGGAGATGGGAGCCATCGGTACTGTAATGCAGGACGGAAGGGGCAAGTCACAGGGACTAGTAACCTGGAACCTGACAGAGGGCAGCAGTAACTGTCAGTACTATTCAGATGCGGAGGACAGGAGTCCTAAGCTCTGAAATACACTACTCTGGGCGTCATCCCATTTGCGTCGGACGGAGAATGCTACCCCGACAAGAGCGTGGCTCTTAAATTAGTGAGTGTGATCGGTAAGGCGTAAACAAAGGGGCGTCTAAACAGTAAACAGTGAAGCAAATAGGATGTAACCGATACCTTTATACAACAAAATACGGCGGTAGACAGCCACGCATGATTTAAATAAGTGTGACTATCACTTTTGGTTTATTTATAAACACCTACATTAATCATCTGTAGGTAGGAAGGTCAGATCAGTCTGACCTGTGACCAGTGATTACTTAGGCACGTATACTTACTTTGGATACTATCTGATTAGTTTAAAATTACAACAAATCACAATATTCAAATTAGTACTTCTTGATACCGTTACCTCATTAAAAGTGCTAGCAAAAGTGAGTTTATTTTTAGAAAGAATATTTAACCGGTTCCGTGCCTAACCTAGCATAAGTATCTATTACTTACCTGCATAACAGGAAAATGATAAGAATGAACTCCAGCGATTTGCGTCAAAGTGAATACAGGACAGTGTTAATAATTTAAAAGAAACTTAAATCGTGAGTGCCCAGCTTAGAGATTACAATAGCAAACGTGACTGAGAATAGAAGCTAAATAGATCTGAGTGAGTAGGTATTATTTACTTTCATTCTTTAGCTACATCTAACTCTTACTGTGTGACGTCAGTTGTGTTTTGTACTGTTATTTAGCTTTTCTTGTAGATTATTATTATGGTCCGTTGCGCAATTTCATGCAAATAAATTTAACGTACTAGCGACCTATCCTTGATTCGCTCATTTTGCCATGTACCTATTCATCTTGCCATGGATGTACCCCCAATCGGCAATATAGTCGTGAGCTCATCTTCTATCGTGTGGATTGTAAAGAGGATTACCAACCTCATCAACCCTGGTGTCAGGGTTATTACTGAGCCGCCATAGACCCCTGACATGACTAATGTAACGACTACGTACTTACATCAGTAAGTAATAACCGGGGCCCGGGATCACCTGATCAGCCTGTAATGTCCTAACCAAACTAGGGATTACAAAGTGATTTTTTGTGATTTGTCCCCACCGGGATTCGAACCCGGGACCTCCGGATCGTGAGCACAACGCTCAACCACTGGACCATGGAGGCCGTTAGAACGTGAGCTCATGTTATGTTGTTGTTATCTCGTTACCTTTAGATGATAAAATGTTAGATAAGCTATCAACCACATGAGCGGATCCGGCTTTTCTGTTTAATCCTGGGGGCACCAGGTCGCAGACAACCTATCTTCGTAGAGAATTAAATAAAATTCCCATGCCATTGCCATTTCCCATGCTCAACCGAATAAGTGAAGTACCCGCTACAGTACAGTATTCTGTAGCAGGTTGGGACAGTGATGGATGACAAAGGCCCATCTTTGTGAGTCGGTGGCGATCGATATTAAATTTTTGCTGACCAGTAATTGGCCACGCTTACGGCATTGTCAGTGGCTTCATGAAGGTCTTTAATAGTGCAGGTGTTAGGGCATTTAGGACAGCATAAAAGGTGAGCCATAGTTTGTGGTGATACTCCACACTCGCACTCATCGCAACCATCAACCAGGTTTCCCCACCTGCAGTGATTAAGGCCTATAATAAAAAGTAAAAAAAAAACACTGTGTCGCGAAAGTCACACCAACAGTAGACGACTGAACTAATCTTCGACCAGCTAAATCGGAACTGTACATACTAGAAATGCCCCAATTACCGGGTGTTAGATACACTGGATAATGTTGACACATATACTTATTTACCTACTTTTTGACTTTAAACTTTAAAATACTTTTGTAACTGTGTTTCATTTTCGATTAAGTAGGTAGCTACGTACTCAATTATTTGCTCAGTCATAAATACACAAGTTTTCAATAAGTACCTAATTTAATATAATAGGTAAGTACTTATTACTCATTTAACAATGCAATTTATTAGTACGTACTTAGGCGACGTATTAGCCTAGTAGCACAGTAGGTAATAGGTATGCGAGTTGCATTGTTACAATAAGTATTTATGGAAGTGGTTCACATTTGTTATCTTAGGCATTGTTGCTCGACCGAGTAGAACAGTTCCTTATAATAATATGATGAACACAGTGAAATAGTAACAGATTTTAATATTATTTGTTTACTTAAAGTGACTGTAAATTCAACGGCAGAGTTTGAAAAGAGGTAAGTACTAGTCGTTAAATGAAAACCGGTTTTAAGTAAGTAACTATAATCCTACCTACTTAAATAAACTTTCCAATTTTAATGTCCGATGAGATTGTTTTGATTAGGTACTCTAGACCTGGATCTATGCACTTCTCGTCAAAAAACCCGAAACACCTCACAAGATGTTTCGACTTATAAACAAATATTTAATACCGGTAATATAAGTTATTACCTAGTACTAACTTGGGAATAAAAATAAATATCATTTTACATTGGGCATTATGACGTTCTTAAAATTCTTAATTTTAATGTTCCAAATTCAAATTTAAAAAATTAAATCCTTGTTTTGTTGAACAAAAATTCCGAAGTAGGTAACTTATTAAGATTTTTTTATATATTATTATTATGGGTAAGTACGTTTATTACCTGATTACCTACTTATACAGGGATTTTTGTCCAATATTTTCAAGGATTAAAATCAGGTACTTACCTACAAATTTTAGTTAGGCATCTATCGGTTTCGTATTCAAAGTATTTAGATAATTATATAATATGTACCTGCTTTATTTCAGGTACAAATGCATTTCCCATTAATTCTGTGTCTGGTGGGGCTGGTAGCCTGCAACCACCATCATGAGAGAACCAATCAGCTGCCAGGTCGCTCCACCATCGTCCACCTCTTCGAGTGGAAGTGGACAGATATAGCTGATGAGTGTGAGAGGTTTTTAGCTCCAAAGGGCTTCGGGGGAGTTCAGGTAGGAATTAAGTACATCCATGCGTACATGCTATTAAACAGAACATCTAGTTCAGTGCAATTAGTGATAAATTTTCAATTTAGATAAATAAAGTTTTACATTAGTTTCAATACGCGCCGCGGAACGAGTTACTTATGTCTGTCAAAGTACAGAAGCCAGTGATGTGGCTTTCATTAGTATAGTGATGTATCAATTAAATTCAATTCTATATCAGATGAGATTACACCGATCTATCCTGTTCTATCTTACAAAACCTAAGAACCGTTTAGACAAAGCCATTATTAGACCACATTAAGTAATTATCCTTATCTTCTATAAGTACTGGACTGGGAGCGAATAAAAACGAATACATTTAGACGCTTACCTTCCCAGGAGTGTCGTAGATAAAAACGGACAGAGCTTTGTGTCCTGTTTAACAATGCTTCTGATTCCACACACCATATAAGTTTATTGTAAGTTATACCTGTCATTTTCTTTTCCACCAAAAGGAAAGGGACGGCTAATCAACAGGCATAAAAATTACACACGTTAATTTTATGCAGAAAATTTAAAATCCCTCCCAAACCTATTATTAGCCAATAACCCTACAGAATTAAGTTGACAACATACATAAAACGGGTTGCATATCAGTGAGATGCATTTTATTCGTCCGGGTTATTGATTCATTTTAAAATAACAGTTGTCAATCTCCGTCCCTTTCCTTTTCGGCGGTTAAGAAAATGACAAGTATTATAGCAATAGTTTCGCCCCTACATTGAGACCTAAATATAGCTGGCGAGAAGTGAGTGTAAATACTGTACACCTCTGCCTACCCCTTCGGAAATACAGGCGTGATGCTTAGTATTTGTACACTTTACTATCCGTTAATAAAATTATAGTGTTCACATACGCGCAACGTGCAAAGATCTTTCCCAACAAAACTGGCTATAAGTATAAATAAACACACCGCTTACTACTTACTGATGTAAGTAAGTAGCCGTTACATGAGCCATGTCAGGGGCCTTTGGCGGCTCAATAGTAACCCTGATACCAGGGTTGATGAGGTTTGTACTCCACCTCACAACCCACACGATAGAAGGGAGTATAAACACACGCAAGCGCATGAACATCGGAGCTCAAGCAATCGCCGTAGCCGAAAACGGCTGACCACGTCATCATCAATTGAAATACATAAGGTTTTTTGATTACCAGATCTCACCACCAAACGAGAACGTAATAGTTCAGTTAGAAGATGGCAAGCGACCGTGGTATGAGCGTTACCAGCCTATGTCATACATCCTCACCACACGGTCGGGAAATGAGCAAGATTTTGTCAACATGACGCGAAGATGCAATGCTGTTGGAGTCAGGTTAGTACAGCTTGAATGTAGGTCTAAATGAAAACTCGGTGAGGCGTGGGCACTTATTTTTTTATTTTATTTATTTGTACACAATAAAACAGACACAAGAAACATACAAAGAAAATAGATAGTACAGGCAAGCTTATCTCTAAACAAAGAGATTACTTAGTTCATTTGGGATATATTTGTGGACTTATAAGTATGTATAGGAAGACGGGGATAGGTTATAACAGCCAGTGGCGGCCCTAGCAAAATATTTAGGTGGTGCGAGATCTCAAAGTGACACCCCTCAGCCCCTTAAAACACAAAAGTTTTCGATTAGTTTACGGCTACCGAAATTTACCTGTTTAAATCTTTTAAAAATGTTGTTTACGGCCACCCTGTATGAATTTTATGTGGCCGCAAACTCGATGTAGTCAACGACGCCTGGTGCGGTCGCACCGCCCGCACGGCCCTAGGGCTGCCAATAATAACAGCGGTAAGTAAACTCTGTGTTTGCTAATTTCTGTAACTTCCAAGGATAATGGTGCTGATTCGGGAAATCTCCAACTTATTTGAACTTAATTTGACAGGACTAAAAGTAGCTCTACCTCTTTCTTGCACTTAGGGTTGTATTATACATTGTTTTAAGTTTACGCGGTTATTATCATAATTAAAACACATAAGAACGGGTTCTTTCGGCGTTAAATTATGGATCTACCTACTCCACTCCAATCTCATCAGTCATCCCGTGATCATGGCACTTGCAACAGTGTCGAAATATCGGGAGTCTCATATCCCTATTTCAAACGCGGAAAGAATCCATTATTATGTGTTTTAATTAGGGTTGTATTAACAAACTAATCTCAGCTGAGACTGCTCTCATGATCATGCTCAAGTGCCTGTTTTTATATAAGAACTGTCACATTGACATGATCTTGTAGGCAGTCTCGAAGCTAAGATTAGTTTACGAACCCGTTTAATTGTATGTGACGGCACTAGTTTAGGAGTTGTCAAACTAAAATTAGGTTAATTTTGTGCCCGCCTACCGCGTACGAACTAGAGCGTAGCAAATTGGAACATGATAACTACTGCGTAATAAAAAGGATTTCTACGAATACCTACCTATGTTATATAGTAAGTATAAAATGGACGCCCCGCTGGACTTTAAGCACTTACTTAATCACTTTTACTCAAAATAATTTTAAAAAGATTCCCTGTTAGATAATAATTTATAATAATTCATCGATTAAGTAATAATCTTCTTTGAAGTTATAATCTGTTTTATTTATCAGCTCTTCGAATGTTATGGAAATAAACAATAATACGTATATTTATAGTTTGTTAACAATAATAGTTCTATTTTGTTTATTCATAAAATACTGATGTCCGTCGTTAAGGAGTAAGGGAGAACTGCGGACTGTCTGTTTGACTTGAATTTACGTTGTAGAGCAGAACACGGTAAGAACTAGATTTTTGCATGGAGTAGCTTTGATATTGGTAACAAGATTTTCCAATTTGAAAGATTATGATTGACACTTCACGTTCAAAAACTTCGCGTAAACCATATTCGTATTTCGCCGAGTAACGCGCCACTCAAAACAAACCCAACCCAAAATGATTCCTCGGAGAAAATCTCTTTATTCCTCAGGATATATGCAGACGTGGTGGTGAACCACATGGCAGCCGACAACCCTATAAACAGAGGAACAGCAGGTAGCACGGCAGATTTCAAAAACGACTACTTTCCAGCCGTACCTTACAGTCAGGAACATTTCCACCATCCGGTGTGTTCTGTTAACGACTACAATAATGCTGCAGAGGTGAGTAGAGTAGAAATGTCTGTTCAGAATCGATAGTAGAAGCAACCAGGCTACGCCAGCAAATTCATTATAAGTATGCTTCATTGAAACCTACTTACAAAGCAGCCGTTAATTTCGGATTGGTGGCTGCATTGGGCAGCTGGCTTTTGCTTCAGCGATTTAAAGGTAATTTAGATATTGGGCTGGAACATTTACTGGAAGTGGAAGATTTACTTATGTACCTACTTGTTTTTTTGATGGAACTAAATGCACCAAATACTAAAAGCTTATGATCTTAATAAGTATAACTTTCTGTTTGGTATTTACCAATTTGGAGACAGGAATATGCGATGGTTATCTATTAGGTATAGATTTGTAGTAAAAACATCATATTTGTGACTGTCTCTTAATTCAGGTTCGCAATTGCCAACTGGTGGGTCTCAAAGACTTGAACCAAACTATGGACTACGTTCGTGGAAAAATTGTCGAATACTTCAATCACTTGATCAAATTGGGCGTCGCTGGCCTAAGGTATTTTTGCAAAAATATTTGGTCATTGTCCGTGAAATCAAAGTCATCTAATTACATGTTTAGCACTAGTTAAATATATATGTGTAAAAGCTCTTATAATCCTCGATGAATTTACCAGTTGATATCATTTCATTGAAATCGACTGTGAAGCATCAATCAATCAATATTTATGAGAAATAAGGAACCAAGAGCGGGCCATATGCAACCCTACTTCATCAAAGCTCTTAGACTATAATAAGAGTTTCGTTTAGGTGCTTGAATACATTTGTGTTTCATATACTGTAATGCTTTCTTTGTGACTAATTTGAAAGTAAATTCAGTCTAAAGTCCAGTTTCTAAGGACTAGCGAAAAACCACTTGTACCTACCGTGTTAGCGTCGAATTAAAACGATGCGTGTAACTTCTTTATCGCTATCGTTTACTCATAGAATTAACAATAATACTAAGTACATATATATAAGGGTCATACTCCGCCCCGCGTCGATACGACGTAAATCAAACTCGTACCTCACCCCCCGTTGCGGGTAGTTTTAGTATATTTAAGCCGTAACCGGTTCAGGAGTAAACGAGCGCGTTGTTCCGCTGCACGCACGGGGTTAAGTGGCACACACTGCATCTGTGTTGTGTCTGTGTTAGTACGAGATGTTTGTATCGAGTGTTACGGCTGTGAATTATATCAATTATATCGAGAGCTTCGGACGATAGACGCAGCAAATATGCTATCTAAGTACTACGTAGATAAATGTCGTAGGTACGGCTGTTGATAGGGCGCAGGAATTAGATACTCTATGAATGAATCGCGATAATATACTTAGGTAGGTATGTACTGTTTTTCTTTTTTGTTAATTGTAAATATCAATCAATCAGTAGATAATGTTATCATTGTGTTAAGCCTAGATTTAAATGGCAATTCATTTTTGATGATACATAATTATTATGCAAATTCTAGAAGATGGAGAATTCGTGAAGGTAATATTATAATAAGTAGGTAATCTTGAGATAAAAGTTGTTTGAGTTACTAGGATGCAATAATAATCTTATCAACAATTTAATGTGGCTTTGAAGTCTTTGTCTAAGCAAAATTAAGTTTTTATTTTTACTTACCTACCTCTCCTTAAAAGGTTTTAAGTACCTACTCAGCATAATGAAGCATCTACCGTTTGTACTTGGAAGCTGGAAAACAACTATTTTTTGTTAGGTAATCGAAAAACGAAATCTGTAGCCGTAGCGTGCCTCAAAGTCGCGCACAACACTGTAAATAACTGAACTCATTGAGTAGACGGTAAATAAACGATGTTTGAATAAACACTTTCAGGGAGACCTTGCTACATCATCGACACTTTGTCGATTTGTAATCTGTTTAGGAGAGATAATAAAGTCAGGAGGAATCTTATTTACTAATTTCTTTATTGCATGGTATTACAGTTCTTATAAGTAAATATGTACAAACATGTGACACCCTGTTAGGGCACCGCAATCCCATTTGGATTTAAAAAAAACATAATAATATACCGGTTGATATATCGCGTCGCGCGCGGTATGCGTGCACTATGCTACGGGCTGTTGTAACTAAAAAAGTTTTCTACCCTACCAACCGCTTAACATCGTTGTGACTAACACTTTACAGGTTAGATCATGTAAGTTAGTTGGTCTTAAAGACTTGGATCACAGCAAGCCTCACGTTCGCGAGAAAGTAGCACAGTTCCTCAACCATCTTATCTCACTCGGCGTCGCGGGATTAAGGTAAATATATTTTTAAATAAGTTCTTAAGGTGTCTTCTAAAGAAATCATGGAATTGGAATTTGATAGACAAGAATGGAGAATGCTACACCGACATTAGCGGCTTAAATTAATGATGATGACGACTAATAAAAAAGTAATATTCTTTATTGCACACAGTACCTTTTAGAAACAATTTAAACATACACAAAGTTCCATAAACAAAGTAAAAAAAAAAATAGTATTACCGACATATTAGTATTGTTATCCGAGAATGAAAAAATAAATATTAATTTATATTTTTTATTTATTTTTATATATTTTTCTAATACTAAAGAATTATTAAATCACATTTTTGTGTCTCATCATCATCATGATAGGCCTTATTCGTCTGTTTCGAGTCTATAATTACTGAAAAGTCGCCCTGTAATATATAAATATTTCAAAGAATTTTCAGAACACTTCAAAACCTTAATCGAACTTTTTTTATAGCACACTTTAATTAAGTATCCAAACAAGTAAGTAGTATTAAGTATTAGATTAATGAAGTAGAGTTCCTTTGGAATTTTATAGTCTCTGTTTACCCCGGTGGGAAATAGGCGTGAGTTTAGGTACTTATTGTCTTTTGTGTTAATGGTGGATCATTTCATCACCAATATTTTTATTTTTTTAGAGTGGACGCAGCAAAACACATGTGGCCGGAAGATCTGAAGAACATTTACTCCCGGCTAGATAATTTGAATCCTGAGTTCGGTTTTGCCCCAAATTCTAAACCATACATTTTCCAAGAGGTAATTTACTATGGAAATGAGGCTATCCATCCTGAAGAATATACTTCTTTCGGTGACGTGACTGAGTTCAGGGTAAGTTTTAGTATTTTATCTAACTAAAGGCGTTATTATACTACCCAACCCAACGGGCGCGACGCGTCGGGATTCAGGTAGTGTGTCAGGCAGCAATTTTTTTCTCTCTCACTTTATTTAAGAGCTGCGCTCTTGTCGGTGGAGTAATCGCCATTCTTCTCTTCTTCCCGCCAAATCCTTCACAACCTGATACGACACGACCTGCATCTTCTCTTTTATTTATATATTTGCTATGTTTTTATATATTCTAAAATTGTACTTGTAGTCTTAAAGCACCCATCCCATCGGGCCACGATATCGTGGTACGGTCACGAGCATTAATATGTATATACTTTGGTACCATGTCACATTAACTTTTTTGACAAATTGAACTGTAAGTCTCGCTAAATGTCAAATATGTTAGTGCGACAGAGTCCTAAAGTGGGTACATTATATTGCTCATGACTGTACATCTTATTATACCTGATGTCTCGGACCCCGATGAATCGGGTAGTGTAATAAGGCTTTTAATACACTAAACAAGAAGACACTGTAGAATGTCAGACAAATCAGCGCTTAGCCAAAAACCTCAGGGGAGAGGTCCGAGCAGTTGTACGTATGCATTTGTACCAATGACAATGCCTTGCCTAATGTAGGCACTGCTGAGCCGACTTCATCATCTCGTCACACTGACTTCTCCCTGCCTATTCACTCTTCTTCAAAACCAGAGTGAAAAGGCATTTATTTGGAACTAGCGACCCGCCCCGGCTCGGGTGCAATGCTGAGGAAAAAAAAATGAAATTATTTACGACATCACATTAAAACCTCAAAAATAACAGTATTTCTCCACTATTTAATGGATGTTATTATACATATTATAAACCTTCCGCTTGAATCACTCTATCTATTAAAAAAACCACATCAAAATCCGTTGCGTAGTTTTAAAGATTTAAGCGTACATAGGGATATAGGGACAGAAAAAGCGACTTTGTTTTAAAATACTATGTAGTGAAGACAGTTTTTTTTTATTACATTACGCCACACATACATACCTACCTAAGGTATGATTATCAGGTATGGTTCATCATCATTAGCCTATTAACGTCCCCACTGCTGGGGCACGGGCCTTCCCTATGGATGGATGGGGAGATCGGGCCTTAAACCATCACGCGGGCCCAGTGCGGATTGATGGTTATTAACGACTGCTAATGCAGCCGGGGCCAACGGCTTAACGTGCCTTCCGAAGCACGGAGGAGCTCGAGATGAAAACTTTTTTTTTGTGTGGTCTGGTCACCCATCCTATGACCGACCTTTGCGAAAGTTGCTTTACTTCAACAATCGCTGACCGAGCGCGTTAACCGCTACGCCACCGAGCTCCTCAAGGTATGGTTATGGTGATATATTTTCAGGTATTATTTATAGGCAAACGTGGTACACATCTTCACTTATCATCAGGTGAGATTGAGGTCAAATGCAAATCTTTTAAAAATAATCCGCTGTGACTAGAAACTTGTGCACAAAGCTTTCTTTTATAATGCAAGCACTGAGAATGGGGTTTAGAAATTCAATTCAGAAGGCTCTTAAAGATAATCCACGCGGATGAACAACCACCAGCTTGTACATTTTACTTGTATATAGGTCTCCTCAACGGATATACCTCTATAATCCATATGGATTAAATTCCCTCATGGGAAATGATACATCTACAACCGAAATTTCAAATGCACCAAAATACTAGCAAACTTTATTTATTAATGTATGTATTCCCATTCGCTCAATACGTGAGTAAGTATAATCATTAGTATCAATTTTTATGTTATGTGAGGTTCAATTTGTTTAGCAAGCGGTAACGAGCGAACTATCTACTTCTTCACTTACCTTGTTTCCTCGTTTATTTATTTATTAATTGTTGATACCTGTCGATAGGTTTATGAAACACCGTATTTTTATGGTGAAATGTTAAATATTGTTACTTTGAATGAATAAATAACCTACATGCCTGCATTATTATTCAAAAATATAATGTATTTAATCAATCATTATAAAAATATATAGAAATTGTGTTCGTTTAACCTAATTTCATGGATTCCGGAGTGGTGGGAAAATAGGTAATTATCACGTCAAATCTCGACAGCGCCATCTCTATTTTTTTTTGAGAAAAGTAGCCTGGAAAGTACCTCATTAAGAAGCGTGCCTGCCTGTAACAAAAACAACCTATATATACATCTTACTTCTGGGTACATACCTACTCTCTAACTAAAAAATGACACGCCCAGCGGGCTTAGCACCGTAAGCGCGCGACTCTTTCTCGCCTCGACATACGTCACCCGTCACTCTCTCACAGTACTGAACAGAAAAAGACAGATGATCTCTGTCGCGATGAGAAAGAGTCGGGTGCTTACGGTGCTAAGCCCGCTAGTCTACCTACCCACAAAGTTTACAATAGTCAATGTGTCTCATATACTAATTAGGTACCGAGTCGGGTTATAGGTTAGTTTGGTGCTTAGGTGAAAAAAAAAATATAATTATTAATTGGGTACCAAAGTTTGTTTAACGTATTTTACATAACATCTTTTATAGCCTTGTTTTATAATGCTCATTCATCTCTAATTAATTTATACCCGTCAATTAGGTTCGTGTTGCCAATCAATCGCTCTAATCAGTGACTAGGCGAATTTAGGTTTCTACCAAATCACGGCACTTTAATTTATCAGCAACATTATTTTGGGTCAGACACCCTTTACCAACAAAAAGTAGCTTTTGTGATGAAATTTCACTTTTTAACAAGCACAAGCTGATTATGTATACTGATTCTATTTAAGCACTCTTCGAAATCCTTCTGACAACAGTCATAAAGCTTCGTTTGTCATTTAAAATTTTGATTTTATTATAATTTTTGCTTTAATCTTCACTTTTAATTAAATGAGCCGCGGAAATCTTAGAAGTTTGATGTAATTGGTTGAGGCAACGCCAAGAAATGTTTAATACATACAATCCTCGATTTAATTAACAAGTTTATATTATACTTTGGTGTCCATTAAAATTCATTTGAGTTTTGAAGATCAAACATTCACCAGATCTCTAATTTTGGTTTAAATTAAATTAAATTTTGAAAAACATTAACACATTTTCTACTTACCTACTTACCGCCAAATATAGGTAGTCACTTTTATAATAAAGATTCATGTACGTCCTACATTTTAATAAGTACTAAGGTATATTTTTAATCCGAGCCTTTGCATCATTTTTATAAGGTATCATTGGTAATGTTTTTATGGAACGGGCTGTCGGCGTCGATGTTTCCTGTATCTTATAACCTGGGGTCCTTTAGATCACGCGCAAACAGGCATTTTCTGGGTAAGCTCGTTCCACTGTCGATCTCTCCTCCTCGTGGAAGAACGAAGTCAAGAGCAAACCCATCTTAATTTTTTTAAGGTAAAAAATGATATCCGAAAATTCACAAATGTCCCTATGTAATCAATTTGTTTTTAACATTTCCAAAGGTGGGGGCTGAATTGAAGAATGTGTTCCGTGGGAAGAATGCTCTCAAATGGCTGGTCAACTGGGGCGAGCAGTGGGGGCTGGCTCCCAACAGTACCGCATTGGCTTTTATTGATAACCACGACACCCAGAGATCCAATGATGTGTTAACTTATAAGGAGTCCAGGGCTTATAAGGTACCTAAGTAACCAAAGTAATATTCGACTAGACTAAAAAAATACTTAGAAGAATCTGATGCGTAGAATTTAAAGTGTCATAAGTTAAGCTAGTGTTTCACCATTTGTTGATAAAATGAACTGTGTGATTGCCTATCTTCCGGATAAGAGCTGGATAATAGTTATATTATTTGGTGGATAAGTTGTAGGTAAGAATGTTTATAGAAAAGT
This sequence comes from Pectinophora gossypiella, assembly GCF_024362695.1. NCBI lineage: Eukaryota > Metazoa > Arthropoda > Insecta > Lepidoptera > Gelechiidae > Pectinophora > Pectinophora gossypiella. The sequence continues at coordinate 5,781,869 of NC_065416.1, read as the reverse complement.
CGTACAAAATTTAGTCAAATTTCTCCAACATAATAAAATTGTATAACAATTAACAAACTGCTGTTTCTTCTTCAGGGTGCCATAGCATTCATGCTGGCTCATCCTTATGGAGAACCTCGCGTGATGAGCAGTTACTTCTTCTCAAACGACAAACAAGGACCACCGCAGGACGCCCAAAGTAATATTATAAGTCCATCCATAAATGCAGTAAGTAGTGCCAATTTCAACAATGTACAATTTATTATTCTGTTTTATTTATTTTCTCGTAAAGAAAGAAATTTCTGGAAGGAAAGTCAGTATACCTAAAGACCACCTGTACTTGTGGCTACTCCAGGTGAAAATATAGTCGTGAGCTAGTAACCTAATGACCACTTGATTAGGTGCACTAAGAATTGAGTCGGAATTAGAAAGAAAAGACCTACCTTCGTATTCGTCTCATTTCTGGATATGTCCACGAGTTTCTTGAGTTATCTTCAAAGCACAAAACAGAGTTTCGGGAAGTGGATGTTTATTACCGTTTCTGCGTATCTCGATCGATAGAACCACACTGCCGACATGTTTGTTGTTGAGTTTATTTATTTCTATCAACCTGTCAGTTTACTTTAAAACCTAGTTTATTGTATTGATTTGTGCTGAGTGAGGCCCTTTTATCTCATCTAAGAATCCAGCTATTTGACGTTTGCAATTCATCCTAAAGTTGGCCATTTTACAACTTTCCATAGAGAACTGTCAAAATGGGGAATTTATATTATGAATTGTAATATGAATTGAAATATGAATTGAAATATGAATTGAAATATGAAAATCCATAAGTGGCCATTTTACGATTTGCAATTCAATTCCTAATAGGAACATATTATGATTCATCAAAAGTGGCCTTTTTAGCCCCCCAGGACGTCCACCACCACCTTATAATCATTACGACGAATATCCGTTTTACTTTTTTGTAATTGTTTTGTGAATTTTTTAAATGAAATGTCTTGTTTTTGTGTGTGGCGTCCTTAATCTTCTTTTAAAATCCAAATCTCAATCTCGGCGTTCCGAGGTTAAGGTTTAATGCTAACTTCAGTTTGTTTCAAACCTTTGCCTCTTCAGGATGATACCTGTGGCAACGGCTGGGTCTGCGAGCACCGCTGGCGACAGATCTACCAGATGGTGGCATTCAGGAATGTCGCCAGAGACACCAGCATCGAAAACTGGTGGGACAATGGGAACAACCAGATCGCTTTTAGCAGGGCCAACAAAGCATTCATCGCTTTTAACTTGGAGAATAATGATCTGGTGCAGAATTTGCAGGTGAGATGTTTAATTTGGTACTTACTTCAAACTGAATTTGTTCGACATATCAATTAAAATTTTGTACGTTTAAATTCATAAAAACAGTCCTGTCAAAAAATATGGAGACTTCGCGTGGTGTATGAATAAATAAGCAAAAGTAAGTCGTTCAGATAATTTTGGATATTAACGACTTGATGAACCGCAGCCGATTCTTCTTCTTCTTCTTCTTCCTAGCGTGAATCCCGCCGTCTTGCGCCGGGGTCCGCTTTCCTACTGTTCTTCCTCCACTTTGCCCTATCCTGGACATCGTCTTCGGATAACCCGCAACTCTCCATGTCTTTCTCCACGACACTCAACCATCTCAGCTTAGGTCTTCCTCTACGTCGCTGACCAGTAATATTGAAGTCGAGTGCCACGTTGCCAATGTACTCAGGCGGTCTTCTTTTAACATGCCCATACCAACGCAGCCGGTTTTCCTGCACCGCATGAACCGCAGCGGATTGCTGAAAAATAAATAATCGTAAAATTTCCACCTCTATTAATTGTTTTATAATGTAATCGTATTAAATAGTAGATGTGTAATATTATACTTACTTCAATATATAATATCCTTTATAAACATTATAATTATTTTCAGACTGGTCTACCTCCAGGTGACTATTGTGACGTCATCACGGGTACCAGAAAAGGAAACTCGTGTACTGGTACCAAAGTGACGGTCGATGGTGATGGTAGAGCTAACATAGTCGTGCCTGCAAGTGGTGAAGATATGCATCTGGCTATTCACGTTGGACCAGAGGTAAGCACAGTATGCCTACCAACTCTTATACGTATTATTTGCGTTCAATTTTAGGTGCCACACAGCACCATGTCGACATGAGTAAACGAAAACAGCTATCCGAAGTTTACTTTAACTCTTTTGAGCGGACCGATGCAAATGCCTATAAGTAGTTATGAGATAGATAGATAGATAGATCGTTTATTTGCATGAACACAGTACAATGGTCTTAATAGGTAATATATTATGTATGTCCTTAGTGTATTTAGCCTGCTTGCTGGCGCGCAAATATTAATTTACAATAAAAAATATAATACAAATTTAGCTTGAAACAATTTGATGAGTTGATGGTAATCGTCCAGAACTGAGCATACTTCGACTCAATATAGGTATAATATAAACAAAATATTGTGTACCGCTCTTGGGCTCCATCCAAAGTTCCCATTAATCAACTAAAGAGGACAGAGAAGTATTAGTCTACACCAGTGATTCTCAATTAGCAGTACGCGTACCCACGATAGTGCGTACGTGAGTTTGCTTAAAGTAGTACGGGGAATTTCGAACGTTTAGGTTTCCTTCGGCCTGACCCAAATACAATTTCTTTTAACTTTCTTTTGTTGCTGACTTCTCGTAATTATGAGTTGGCAAGCGTCAGCTAGGTTTGAATAGTATAACGGACGCAAGAAGTTCAAAGTGTAGTAGAAGAAAATAAAAATGGAAAAATGAAAATAAATACGTATTTTACTAACATAATATGGATGCAGAATCTGAACTAAATATTTTATTATTATTATTTGTATGTCGTTTCCATATCTCGGGCTTATTGAGTCCCGAACTTTTGGCGTGCGTGGGGCTGAAGCCAACACGTAGAGACAATTAAGACAATTTATTCTAAATGTGATGTGACACCACCCAGCGATTATACCTGTATACACTATGGGAGTGCACACAAAGACAATCCCTGGTTCGTGTAGGACTATTGCAGATTATTATTATTATTATTAAAAATAAAAGTGGAAACTTTCCCTTTATTGGACTTTGAACTGATAAAGTTCACACGAACGCATATAATTATCACAAAATCTGCAGGAAATCACAATCTCACGGAACGTGTACAATATCAATCGTATTGGCGTACGGATTGACATCCACAACTCAACAAACAGCGCTTATTTTGCGTAGTAATGTTCTATCAATCGGATACGATACAGGATACGATATCTGAGTAGGTGATTTTAATCAGAAAATGGTGCAAATTCCAGTACACACCGCCTAATTTTATTTTAAGCTATACATACATACATACATAAACTCACGCCCGTAATCCCTAATGGGGTGGGCAGAGGCACAAGTAATCAAAGACAACTTGCAGCCACTGTTGATACGAATTCCAAAGATGGATATGATGAACCTTATGGTGATAAGGGATCAGCCTATCGCCCATAACATTAGTCCATCATGTTGTCATGTTGTCATCATGTTTTAAGCTATATATGTTGTTATCCACCAAAATGGAAAGGGGCAAGGTTATCGACAGGCGTAAAAAATATCCAACACACGGCAATTTTAGGCAGAAATTTAAACAACCCTCTTTATATTATATAACCCGACAGAATTAAGTTGACAGCACAAGTCTAACGGGTAGCATTGGTATGCAACTCGCTGATGCGAGATGCCTATTTTATTCGCCCGGGTTATTCATTCATTTACTTATTCATTTTAAACTTAACAGTTGTCAATCATTCGTCCCTTTCCTTTTCGGCGGATAAGAAACTGGTAGGTATAACTTAAAATAAAATTAGGAGGGACCATTAATAAACTTATTATAAGTACTTACACATACTTAGATATATATCGTTCGTTTTTTAAAAAAACTTTTTGTAAAAATATTAAGTATCATCACTTAAGTATAATGTCAACTCAGCGGTTCCTTATACAGATACTGGTACAGGTAGGTAGGGAAACTATGATTAGGATGTGATCATCATAACTTATGGATTTTATCGTGGTGACGTAGGTATAATTATGATGACGTAATAAGCCGGTCTTCGGTCGAATTCGGGTCGTTTTTTATATTTGTATCACATATTAATTCATGACTATACACGTCTCCCTGCTGGGCACAAGCCACCCTCAATCGACAGGAAGTTGTATAGAGCAAGTTGAAGTGGAGTGTGGAAGTTGTATTCCACCACGCTGCACCAGTGCGGAAGGTGTTTGGGCTAGTAGCCTGGAACCAACGCCATAAAGTGCCTTCCGAAGTATGGAATCTTCTTACTTTTCTGCGCCAGGCGATATCACCGTTTATAAAATTAACATCACGAAACATTTTAATTTCTCTCATACTTGGATTGCTAATTGTGTTTTTTTTTTCAGTCATCACTACAAGCACCTACCGACCGACGTTTTAGTGGAATATCTATTTCTTGGCATGGGTAACTTAAAAACATGGAAAATTGACGATCAACTTAATGGACTGTTTTGCACATAATTAAGCTAAAAGCACATCAGCATTCTGTTAGATATTGTCAGTTGTTTATGGAATAATGATGATTAAAAATTCTGATATGCGCGCCGAATTTTTCAAAGTAAACATAACAAATGTTGACTTTATCTGTTCTATGATAGTGATTATATTTTCTACTACTATTCGGAAGAATGCTGATGTTCTTTCAACTTTCTAACTTTAATTTTAAGATATTTACTCGTTTTATATAAGCTATACCCGTCATAATAAATTAAATTAGACACGACACTGACTATAAAAAATTGTAATGTATGAGTCTAATATTTGTAAATTAAATGCGAAATAAAGATAAAGATTGTATTACTACCTACGTAATTCTGTGTATTTATTTGTAAGTACACTAGGTACCCGCCCCGGCAATGCTGCGGAAAAAATGAAATTATTTACGACATCACATTAAAAACCTCAGAAATAACAGTATTTCTCCACTATGTAATAGATGTTATTATATATATAAACCTTCCTCTTGAATCTCTCTATCTATTAAAAAACCGCATCAAAATCCGTTGCGTAGTTTTAAAGATTTAAGCGTACATAGGGATGGGACAGAAAAAGCGACTTTGTTTTGTACTATGTAGTGATAATTCTTGACTTCGCTGTGTCGATGTCGTAATTCAGTATTATTATAGTTGTAATTAGGACCCCAACCTCAACTTTTATGCGTGGTTTATTTTATTTAAGTATAGCTAGTGCGTTCGAATTACATTCCCTTTGCAAGGTTCGGCGACGTTGTTGTCGCGGTCTACATCGTATCCATTAGAAGCTCGACCTGCGGGCCTAGCACCGTAAGCACGCGACTCTTTCTCGCCAGAGATCGTCTGTCTCTTTTTGTGCAGTACTGTGAGAGAGTGACGAGTGAAGTATGTTGAGGCGAGAAAGAGTCGCGCGCTTACGGTGCTAAGCTCGCTGTCTGTCCTGTCTAAGGATACTTAGAGTTCTTATTCAGGTCTTTACTTATACTTTTGATACTTCAACTCCTCCCACAAATTAGACCTACACGTTAATCATAATATATGCCACATTATTGTACACAGATTCTGTACAACAGTACCTACGGTTCCTTATCAATGTGAGGTTGGTAGATACCTACTTACAGAACGCTATTAATGAATAGCCAAGTTTCTATTTTATCTATGCGATCCTATCGTTTAAGTAATCGTGTCATACGTAAGCATGAGTAGGTACATACAGGGGTCTTATTAAGATGGCAACAACCAACCATGGCGATTCGATCCTGACAGTGCGTCTCTAGGGCGTGGTTTGACGAACCGGGTAAAATAAAATAAAGTAATTTAAAAAATGTATATTTATGTGCTTATACTTTCGTCACCATACAAAAAACCGGACCTGTCAAATCTTCAGGTTAAGTAAGCGGACCCTGTGTGAAACGAGATAATATTATGGAGATGATGATGATGACTTTCGTCACCATACAGAATCGATTTGCCCAAACATACATAACATAGATAGCCTATATACGTCCCACTGCTGGGCACAGGCCTCCCCTCAATCAACCACAGGGGGTAGAGTGGGGGGGATGGGTTGGATTTGCCCAAACATGGCCCGGCAAATAGTCGAACGCATTAGTCTATATGGTGGAAATTAGGGAGGCTGACAGCCTCCGTGGTCTAGTGGTTAGAGCGTTAGGCTCACGATCTGGAGGTCCGGGTTCGATTCCCGATGGGGACATTGTCGAAATCACTTTGTGAGACTGTCCTTTGGTAAGGACTTTTCAGGCTTGAATCACCTGATTGTCCGAAAAAGTAAGATGATTCCGTGCTTCGGAGGGCACGTTAAGCCGTTGGTCCCGGCTATCAGCCGTAAAAACACCTCCACCAACCCGCAGTGGAGCAGCGTGGTGGAGTATGCTCCATACCCCTCCGGTTGATTGAGGGGAGGCCTGTGCCCAGCAGTGGGACGTATATAGGCAGTTTATGAGAGAGGCATATCACGGAATGCCGGCACATCACGATCTACCCAGGCAGACCTCGATCGACCCACGATATATACTATACACCTCTGCCTACGCTTTTCGGGGACATAGACGTGATGCTATGTTTACATTTTTAATTAGAAAAAGATGACGTAAGTACATTGATAAAATTGTCGCTTGTTTTTTCGTTAACTTCACCTCGCATTGAATCTGAATGAGAGATCTATATGAGTAGTTTAAATTCCTTATCTACGTTACGAGGGTTAGCAGTGATAAGCGATATAATATCAAATATGCAGATAGACATCTCGACGATTATCTTCAGGTATAAAAATTAGAAACTGTTTGGGGGGCTTGCAGATTAATTTGGCCATTTGGGTGGTCTGGTTAAGTGCGGGAGAAAGGTAAGATTGTTACATTTATTATTTAAATTTCTCTTCGTTTTTTACGTCTCGACCTTTAGATTAAGATGTTTTCAAGTGTATTATTATGTCAACTGAGTGACTGGTTATAATACATTTTTTGTTCATAAAAATACAAATTCATAAAAATGACATATCATGAAAATGATAATAATAAAACCGGAATTCTAAGATGAACACGAAAATTAAAAAATAATTAGTCCTCCATTTTAAATATCTAGTATCTGACTTTATTGTAGTATTCTTGAAATTTCTCAACACGATGGCTAATTTCTTTTAAGTTACAGGATAAAGGGATGTTTCGTTACGTGCTCCTTCTGTCGGCCGTGGGGCTAGCAGCAGCGTACACTAACCCTCACTATGCGGCTGGTCGCTCCACCATGGTCCACCTCTTTGAGTGGAAGTGGGACGACATCGCTGACGAGTGCGAGAGGTGGTTGGGACCCAAAGGCTTTGGTGGTATTCAGGTGAGTTTTAATACTTCTAGAGTGAATTCAAGAGACCCGAGGAAATGAGCACTAAGGCTTAGTCATTTTTCGATTCTATATTTATAAATATAGTTTCTATCGTCGGGAACAATTCTGCCAGTGTCAAGATTCTTATTCCTCTTTTGAAATTTAAAAAATCGATTGCCAATACTTTCAAATATCGCGTAAATGAAACGCAATACTATTATAATAGATCAGATACTATTGTAACATCTTATTATACTATATCAATGCAAAATAAATACCAAGTTAAAACCAATATCAAAGCACCGCATTTAAAAGCACACTTGCCGAATGATTGAAAATATGGCCAATACAATATTACTACATTTACGTCCAGAGCTATCGAATTGACGTAAATTTGTAATCGTGTCCATTTATTATTCAACTTGAACCTGTGGACTCAAAAGTTGCCTTTGTGCAGTGGTCACAGAAATGGGTTCTCATGTATTTTAAATATAGTTTTAATTGTGTTTAGTGAAGTTTTGTTCTATTTTGACGTTTAGAATGTAAAGTTTTGGGGAGATTAATGAGTATTGACTCCTGATTTTGGTTAAATTCTTAATTATTCATGTCTCATTTGGATGTTTCATTTGGGTGAAGAGTTGCATAAGAAGTGATATACTTAAATAATAATTTATCTTGGTAAGGCTTCTTCATTTTTCGTCATTATTGTCTAGGCGTTTTTAATTTGATTCCGAATTACTTATATGAATTATAATTTAAGAATACTTACAACCACTTGGTAAACTCATTGTAATTGTAAAATTAATAATCTTGACATTTGTGCAGACCCGACTCAAACAACATAAGTCACTCTACCTATTTAGTTGTCAATTATGAATTTGTTTTGAAGAAATAGAATGAACCTTTAAAATAAATTCATTAAAAATAAAATCAGTATGGGATAATAGGTCCGTCTAAATAAAAATCGTTTTTCTCCAAAGGAACGAATTGAAGGACTGTCAGAATTTTTAATTTTCTAAATTAATGACATATTCGGAAGAATAAAAAGTTTGCGCTATCAAAAATAATGTAAGTAAATAAATATATAAAATTCGTGGAGGCGACGACGCCACATAAGATTTAAAAAGTATTGTTGAAATTATCGAACAACGGGGCAGAATAAATGTTCTCAAGAAATGAGCAGGTATAACAGGAAACCAAATGCTTTTGTCAATAGGTATCCCCGCCTAACGAGAACTTAGTGATTTGGTCCGCAAACCGCCCCTGGTGGGAACGTTACCAGCCAATCTCCTACCGTCTGGTCACCAGATCTGGCAATGAGGCACAGTTCGCTAGCATGGTCCGACGATGCAACAATGCTGGTGTCAGGTTAGTATACCATTAAATCTATGCTACTTGTACAAAATTAATTTTGAAGGTGCAAGGCAATAACCAATCTTAAAGTTTGTTAAAGACTTTAATATCTTAAACTTTTAAAGAAAGCAAACAGGCTAATAGATTGTCTATAAATAGTGAATATACAAGCATGCCACTTTTGATGCAAATAGGTATCGAATACGATAGAAATATATCTTGAATAAAGTTCGCATTTTAATAAGTAAATCTTAAAAAGTAAGAAATATTTTCACCGATTTGAAAACAATATCCAGCCTGTTACTTATTATTGAAGTTCAGTAAAAAGATGATTACCTACCGGCTAACTATTTATTACCCGAGACATGTCTACACGCATAGACGATAAAACTGTGTTTCATAAACCTGCAATTGCAACAGATACGAAGCTCTATCGCTATTGTGTTTTGATTTCATTTGATTAGTTTATCTTTGCATACTTTTTTTACTCATGAAATCATTGAATTTTCCGAACAGGATCTATGTTGATGCCATTATCAACCACATGACTGGTACATGGAGCGAGAATGTCGGTACTGGCGGTAGTACTGCTAATTTCGGCGAATGGAACTATCCTTCTGTTCCCTACGGAAGAAACGACTTCAACTGGCCTCAGTGCGTGATTCAGGGATCTGATTATGGCTGCTGCCCAGAGAGAGTAAGTCATTGAAAACAGTTCAAGATCCTTAAACAAAATTTGACATTTACGTTTTTCTTTAGCGTTGGGATATGTATGCCTGCGTAAAACAACGCCACGAGGAACTCTACTCAATTATATAACGTACCTTCACTACTTCTTTTCAATGGGTTTACAACTTAGCCATTTCTTGAGGCGGGCAGTAATTAATAATTGTATGCCGGGTGCCTCCTATTTAGACATTTTAAAAAGAATAATTTCTTATAATTTCTCGAAAAATAGTACAATCATAGTCTTGGCCGGTAGGAGAGGTAACGCGAACAAAGAACTACTTTCCCATTATATTTCCTTACTTAACAGCCTACCGAATGTAGAACAAGTGATTTTGTTTGCATTGCCTTTCAGCCAAAGTCAGCTTAATTCCGAAAATAAGTTTAGGCATGATCTAAACCTGACATTGCATACTTTAGTATGCGATTATTATAATAAATTTCAGTTCATTGATACGAATTCCTATGTTAGGAATTTTTATTTGACCAAAGGTAGATATTACTATCTATCTAACTTTTACAAAAGACAAATAGCGAAGTCGCTATCCTTTTTTTTTACAATAGAATCAGCCAATTCGTTGGCTTTTAACGCGTCTGCTCCTATTGAGCAGCCTATTTTTATTTCTGACATTTGTAATTTAAATTAAATTTAATGACAACAGAGAAAAACTTTGGCTGTAGTAAGTTAAATGAGGACATATTAAATATAAAATGCAATAAGAAAAATACAAATGTAATCAACCTGGTACACCAAAACATACAAGGAATATTGGGCAAGGAACTTGAAATTGAACTTTTTTTAAACAGTAATTGTGTTGATATTATGTGCGTAACTGAACATTGGCTAAAAAAACATGAGTTCGTTTGCTTCAATAATCACCAGGTTGCCAGCTCGTACAGCAGGGAGACGGCTATCCGTGGCGGTTCATTAATATTAGTACGTAATTGTTTAAAATATAAGGAACGAACGGATATTGTAAGTCTCTCAGTTGAGCGAACTGTTGAGCTAGCCTGTATTGAACTCAGCCGGCTTATTGTATTGAGCGTATACAGACCCCCCGCTTCATCTTATGATCTATTTGAGAAAGTTATTGATGAAGCTTTATGCAAATTATGTAATAAAAGCAAACATGTTATCGTCTGCGGTGATTTTAATATTGATATTCTGGAAAATTGCTCATTAAGTACTACATTCAAATCTTTATTTCTGTGTTATAATCTTGTAAATCTTTTTTCAGAACCAACCCGAATCACGTCACAGTCCGCGAAATGTATCGATAATATTTTTAGTAACTTAGAACCTTGTGATAAATTAATAATTAATACATTAAAGTCAGATCACTGTGGTCAACAAATATCTTTCAACTTATTTGTTGACCGCTCACTGAAAAAGGATGTTACATGCAATCCCATATCAAGTAGTCGTTTAGAACAATTCAAAGATAATATGTCAAACAAATTACCAGATCTTCCTTACTGTGATAACCCAAATTTGTTATATAACTCCCTATTTAATCTAACAAAATCGGAATTTAATAAAGTATTTAAGGCAAAAACAATTAAGAAAGCAGACACACCAATTTTTAGTGACTGGGCGACGGTAGGAATTTATAAGAGTAGAAACAGGTTGTATGAACTTTACGAAGAAAGAACATACAATCATAGCGTAGCTTTTCACGACTATGTAAAACAGTATTCAAAAGTTTTCAAACGTGTTTGCGTTACCGCGAAGGCAATGTTTGTTAGCAGTAAAATTAAAGGTAGCTCAGATATTATTAAAATGACTTGGAAAGTTATTAATAGCGAAACTGGGAAAGTCAAAGCATGCGATCTCGAGTATCAATTACAAATTGACGGTAAACTACTCACAAATGATAAGCAAGTTGCTGAAGCTTTTGAAAAATTCTTTACTGACATTCCATTTTCGACTACCAAGGACTTGAAGTCATCTCCTGCACTCGCTCAATCACTTGTAAGGGAGCACATAGATACGTCCAAAGTAGATAAACTAACATTTACACACGTGAGTCCTAGGGACGTCTTAAGAGCTTTTAAATCTTTAGAAATCAAAAAGACTGCAGATCTTCATGGTCTCTCTGTTAAAGTCATTAACTCCGTGATTGATTGCATAGCTCCCTATCTATCATGTATATTTAATAAATGTGTAGACAATGGTGTGTTTCCAGATTTAATGAAGCACAGTAAAGTCATTCCATTGTTTAAAGCTGGTAGTACTTCTGACCCTACTAATTTTAGACCAATATCTATACTACCCACGCTTAGTAAAATATTTGAAAAAATTTTATTACTGCAATTACTTCAACATTTCAATTTAAACAATTTAATGTCTAATAAACAATTTGGTTTCACAAAGGGTCGCTCAACAACCGATGCTGGTGTTGAGTTAATAAATCATGTTTTTCAGGCTTGAGAGGAGTCCAAAGATGCTATTGGTGTCTTTTGCGACCTTTCCAAAGCCTTCGATTGCGTTTGTCATGATATCTTGATCGCGAAACTTCGTCACTATGGAATAACTGATAATGCCATCGCTCTTTTGGAGTCATACCTTAGTGGCCGCGTTCAGAGGGTTGATGTGCATGGCTCCAGATCGTGTGGATCTAACGTCACTATAGGCGTCCCGCAGGGCTCAATTCTAGGTCCATTTCTATTCCTAGTTTACATAAACGACCTACCTAGTCTTGTAAAACATGAGGTGGTGCTGTTTGCAGATGATACCTCCTTACTTTTTAAAGTAAAGAGACGACAAGATTCCTTTGACGATGTAAACAACGCCATTTCAGAGGTAGTGGATTGGTTTACTGTAAACAACCTGCTACTTAATGAAAATAAAACAAAATATGTTTATTTTACGTTATCGAATGTTAGTAGGCCCCTCGATTCTATTATTGTAAAAAATAAGGAATTGGACCTCACGGATACTGCTGTATTTTTGGGAATTACTTTGGACGCTAAGTTGCAATGGAGTCCTCATATTGATAAGTTGTCCAAAAGGCTCAGCTCAGCAGCATTCGCGGTCAAAAAAATTCGTTTAATAACCGATGTAGAAACCGCGCGATTAGTTTATTTTGCCTACTTCCACAGTCTAATGTCGTACGGCATCTTGCTGTGGGGTCATGCTGCAGATATGAACAGCATTTTTGTTCTGCAAAAGCGAGCCATTCGGGCGATTTACAAATTGGGACCCAAGATGTCACTTAGAAATAAATTTAAAGAAATTAATATTTTAACTTTGGCATCACAATATATCTTTGAAAACTTAATATATGTAAAAAAACATATAGGATTATTTGCAAAAAATAGCGATCGGCACATTGTTAATACCAGGAACAAAAATAAACTTGCTTTACAAGTCAGTCGATTACATAAGATTACTAAATCTTTTAAGGGGCAATGTATACGTTTTTACAATAAGATTCCCATTGACATTCAGAATTTGCCTTTCAACTGTTTTAAGACAGTAGTTAAACAAAAACTTTACAAAAAAGGTTATTATAAAGTTAGTGATTATTTAGAAGATATGAATGCATGGGATTAACTGTCTGAGAACTGATATTAGGCAGCTAAATTACTCAATTGTATACCAATATTTTATGTTTTATGTTTATTTTTATTTTTTTAAAGAACGTCTAGGGCCCTGTGCCGAGGTTTTTCTTGCAGCTTCTTTTCCCCGGCTATACAGGTTGTGAGAAGCTGCAGTAGTTTTAGGCGGATGAGACGTTCGTTATGTAAAATTGACGATTCAAAGTGTAACTATGTTACCTACTGAATAAAGATATTTTTGAATTTGAATTTTGAATTTGAATTTTCTGAAATATAATAAATAAATGTGAAATATTTCGGTTTTAGGTACGCAACTGCGAGTTATCAGGTTTAAAAGACTTGAACCAGGGATCAGAATACGTTCGTGGGATGATTGTCGGCTACATGAACCATCTCATTCAGTTGGGTGTTGCTGGTTTCAGGTATATAAGAATTTTCATTTTGTTGACATTTTGGCAGGTTGTTCTGATATTTTTTGTTAGGTATATGAGTACTTTTAGTTAGATTATATCTAATTTCCTGTTTGTGTCAAAATATGTAGCTGTAAGAGAGACACAATTATATACGGAGCCGCTTTATTACGATCTTACTACGAATATAATTATAATAATAACACGCCTCCAGTTTAGTGATATGATTATATTATGACTAAACTAATCTGGTTAAATACATATAAATTTCCCTTAAGATACAACTGTAAATTTTGATTTTAAGGTTGATATATTTATGGTTTTAGAATTGACGCTGCCAAGCACATGTGGCCCGGTGATTTAAAGATTATCTACGACAGGCTGTCTAACTTGAACACTGACCACGGCTTCTCATCTGGCGCTCGCCCTTACATCTACCAGGAAGTCATTGACCTTGGTGGTGAAGCTATCTCTCGTGACGAATATACTTCTCTTGCTGCTGTCACAGAATTCAAATATGGAATGGAGCTAAGTGGAGCGTTTAGTGGAAGAAATCAGCTAAGATGGCTCGTTAACTGGGGCCCGCAATGGGGTCTTCTTGCTCATGAAGTCTCATTGACTTTCATTGACAACCACGACAATCAAAGAGGTCATGGTGCTGGTGGTGCTATCCTTACGTACAAGGAAGCCAAGAAGTACAAGGGCGCTATTGCTTTCATGTTGGCGCATCCCTATGGTGAACCTCAACTGATGAGCAGCTTTGCATTCACAAACACTGAAGCTGGACCACCAATGGACAGCCAGGGCAATATCATTTCTGCATCTATTAACTCTGTAAGTTTATTATTTAGCAATACAGGCCTCTTCACTTTTTTTCAGTTGAGATTAAGCTTTTCTCATTTAATTTTCCGTTTTATTAGGACAATTCTTGCGGCAACGGTTGGATTTGCGAACACCGCTGGCGCCAGATCGCCTCGATGGTTAACTTCAGAAACGCTGCTGCCGGCCATGGTATCAATGACTGGTGGGACAACTCAAGCAACCAGATTGCGTTCTGTCGAGGTGGTCAGGCCTTTATCGCTTTCAACAACGATAGCTGGGACTTGAACCAGACTCTCCAGGTTAGTATTTTCTACATTTTCTAGATTATTGAGAAGATTAGTATGTGAAGAATCTGGTTATTATTTTTAATAGTCTTGATCCGAGCTGTCCAACTGTGAATTGAATTGTGAATTGCCGTTCTAACGGTTGTTTTCTTATGTCACGTACAGCACAGTATAAAGTTATGTTAGACTCTAAAGCCGATTTTTCTTTCAGACCTGCCTGCCAGCTGGAACCTACTGCGACATTGTCTCCGGTGAAAAACAAGGAAACAGCTGTACTGGCAAGACTATTCAAGTCGGCAATGATGGACGTGCGCACATCAGCGTTGGTGCCAACGACTACGATATGTTCCTTGCCATCCACGTCGGCACTGACGTAAGTTAAGAATTATAAAATAAGTTCCGTGTTTTCATAGTACTCTTAGACGTCACTGACAATTTAACTTTCATATACTTACTGAAATATAAGACCCAAAAGTCTAATTTCGTAATTCTTATTTGCAACATCTTGCTTATAAATGTTTTGTTTTGTTTCAGTCTCGACTGTAAAATGATACGGAAATAATACTTCAGAAGTTCTGAAAAGAAGAAGAGTCAATGCTCTGATTTGAAATTAAATACATTGTGATTTATTATAAATAGCTATCTGTTGTTTTTTTTATGTTTTACGCACTGTATTCTGTTCTGGTCAAAGCTAAAAAATACTTTACGAATCAAAGCGCATGGAAGTGCGCAAGAAAAGTTCTCCAAAAACCTTCGGCACGCACAGCGTGAGGTACTTAATGAATAACGGGTAATCATCAAGACAGGTATTATTTTGAATTTTTAACGTGATAAGTAATTTTCGAGGAAAAGAGAATGGTAGGGCGTACGAAAATAAACTTAGGTAGTCGAGTAGTTAGTTATTCTTCCAAATCCTGGATAGAACTCTTGAACACAAATAGTCGCATGTATAATCCCAACTGTGAAATCCCAACGAAAATGTTATTGTTGGGATTTCACTCCTTTTGTCACTTATAGAGGATTTTAACCAATATACGAAGCGTATGCTATCTACGAACGTCGTGCTGAATACTAAATGTCAAAGAATGGGAGACACAGGAAGCATCCTCCTAGCATATTATGAACCATTTCACAATGTGAAACTATTTCACAATCTATATTCACTCAGTAACGAAATTAAATACTGCTAAAATGAGTAGGTTAAATATACGGTTTCCCGAGTATCCTATCTTAAGAAGAATGCAAGCGGCCCGCACGCAAATCTTCGACTATGCACCCTCTAAACTAGTGATGAAAGAAACTTAGTCTTTCAAGGCCTATTAAAAAGACTAGACTAATTTTTAACGCCTTACGACTAAATTAGTTTTGTAACCCTTTAGTCGTTAGTCATAAGACTACAAATAACGACTAATTTCAGTCGTAGTCTTTAACCTTATAACGTAAAAGGCTTAAAAGACTAAAACGACTAAAAGAACTGAAAGTGCCTTATAGCCTTTAGTAGCGCGAGCGCTAGTCCTTCGTGCATGATGCATGTCGTATTATAATACAAAAATCATTAAACATTTCTGAATATAACTTATGTTTTTTTTTCTATCCATGTGGTTAGTAGGACACAAAAGATGATGCATGAGTCATGTGTAATACTCAAGTGCTAGTCCTTTTAAAAACAACTTCAGTCATTTTAGTCTTTAAGTTTTTTAAAAACAACTATAGTCGTTTAAGTCGTTTAGTCTTTATAATACAACGACTAAGTCTTATTAATAAAAACTCGGACCTTTAGTCTTCATTTTAGAGTCGAGTCCTTTAAGATGAAGGCTAGTATTTTTAATAGGCCTTAAAAGACTTAGTTTCTTTCATCACTACTCTAAACGCCTAAAGGGTATGCGAGCGTGCTTGATTGCGCACCCACTTAACGTCCTGGGCGTGTAAGTCAGCAATTTATCAAAAAAGGCTTATGTTTTTTGATCATGACAATGCACCGTCTAGCAACGACGCTTTGTCAACCAAGCTACGGCGCCACGAACTATCTTTTCACTTTGTTCAATACAATTGCTATACAATATGTTTGTAACTTGACCGCATTATTAAATTTGTCTCTGTTTGGGGGGTGAAAATTCGATATTTTAGAATTTTCTTGTTGTTTCTGTACTAATACTAGCTTTAATCCCTTTCATCTTCCTAAGACATTTGGGAATACCTTATAATTATGATGATTGGTAGTGAGGGAGTCAGTCAGTGAGTGTATATATAAATAACAAATATCCACAATACAATACAAAGTTTATTGCACCAAAATAAAAGAAAATAGTTACAAAGTGACTCAACTAGGTATATGGCAAATGACGGCCTTATCACTTAAAGCGACCACCTAAAGGTTTCAATATAGTTACTCTATAAGCATTAGAGTAACTACTGAGAGCCGTGGTAACCCAGTTGGTAGGGTAGAACCCCTTTATTCCCGTCTGCCACTACCAATTCTACCACCAGTGGGGGCAGATAGAACTTTTTAGTACCGTCTACTCCCATGGTGGCAGAATTGGTGGTAGCAGACGGGAATAAAGGGGTAGAACGCTTGCCTCACACTTTGAGGTTGCAGGCTCGAATCCCAGCACAGGCCTAAACCAATGATTTTCGAATTTGTTTTTGTGTGGATCATAAATGATTTTTACGAGTTCAGCGGTAAAGGACAACATCAAGAGGAAACCCACATTCCCGAGAAATGTATTTCAGATGTTTGTGACCTAACCTATATTGGGCTGGTTTTCCCTTCGCGGGTTGGAAGGTCAGACAGGTAGTCGCTTCAACAACACGACAACACAAACCAACAACACGTCCATTCACTTATAGGTCTACGGAACACTGAATAAGTACTAATCCGGTTTTAACAGGTACAAATAAATAAAATAGGTATAATTATGATTTCTACTTCTTATATTTAGTCCTATCAGGACATGATTCCGCAATAATGAAATAACAATATTTGTACTTACTTTTCTTCCTATCACGATGAATCTGAATGAGCGATCTGTAAGTCGCATTAAGGTGTAACGTTTTTCATACACACGGTCAATACACCTTTTCATTGAGACTTTTCTAGCGAGATGCTTATTTTATTCGTCCCAGATTATTCATTTGTTTACTCATTCATTTTAAAACTGTCATTTTCCTTTTCGGCGAATAAGAATATAACAGGTATAACTTAAAATAAAATTAGGTGTGTACTGGGGGGGTTAAGACGGCCACATAGAAGCAATTCATCTAAAAAAGCAATATGGCTATTTGACATTTATGCATTCCGCACTTACTTTTATGCGCAAATATGTCAAATTGCAATATTGCTTTTTTGATGAATTGCTTCGTTGTGGCCTTTTTAACCCCCCTGGAATTAGCGGCCCCGATTCCTGCAGACGCCGCCTAATTTTATTTTAAGTTATATCCGTCATTTTCATATCCGTCGAAAAGGAAAGGGACGGATGATTCACAGCTCTTAATTTTAGAAAGAATGAGTAAATGAATGAATAACCCGGGCGTATCAAAAAGGTATGTGGCTGGTATGCAATCCGTTTGACGTGCTGTCTACTTACCTGTGTCGGGTTATTGAATGATGTAAAATTTTTAGATGGTTGTTTTAGATTTGTCCTTAAAATTGACGTGTGTACCATAAATTTTATGCTTGTCGATTATCCGTCCTTTTCCTTTTCGGCGGATAAGAAAATGACAGGTATAATTTAAAATAAAATTAGATGGTATTTACAGGAATTAGCACCTTTATCTACTTAAAATACCTAGAAGCCATATTTTAGGTCTAATAACTCGATAGATAATAGTACCCAATATTATTAATTTATTTTTGTTCTTGTTCTATGTAAAAATAAATCTTATTAATTAAGTTTTCATCATGAACAACATGTTCATGTTTTAGTCACAATACCGTAACCTTATAAATGTAAAATGTTTAAATATATGTGATGTGGTTGTACTTTATAAATAACTAAAAATAAATAAACAGGTGGATCGATGCGCCTTGAAATATTTTTGAGATGTTATCTCCGCCTTGGAATGAAGAGACATTGTTTATCTGAAATAAAAAAAGGTGATTATTTTCAGGTTTTCTTAAAAAGATTGATTTTAATGAGAAACGATGTGCCTTAAAATATTTTTGAATTGTTATCTTCGTTAGTGTGATAGATAACAAAAGATAGTTAGTTTATCTGGACACAACAAGTGATTGTCTTAGGTATATAAATCAGATATTAGCAGGAGGGCTTTATCAGATTATTTTTTTAATTAGTCTATTTGGGTGGTCTTGCTAAAAGGTAAGAACATTCATAATAATTTATTTTAATTTATTACTTACTCGATCCTCCTCGATCGATTCTGAGGTGAGTGTGTGTATGTGGTTTGTGTTTTGGGTTTTGTTTTACTTAGAGTTTTTTTTTAATGTTCTAATGCATTGATCAAATGGCGTCGTTCCAATATCATTCCTAATTCTATGCCAATAATAATGAATGCGTGCGAATGCGCTGCTCGCGTCCCTTGCTGGCGCAAGGCAACCACAACCATACCAAACGCGTCTCTTCAGTAACCATATTTTTAATGCCAAAAATTGTACTTTCTTCAATGTATGTTAATTTATTATTTCGTGCACGATGGACAATTTGTAATACTACAAGGATCGTCATTGCCTATTCTTATACATCATTAATCACTTCCATAGGACTAAAGGATGTTTCGTTACATCCTCCTTCTGTCAGCCGTGGGGCTAGCAGCAGCGTACACCAACCCCCACTATGCGGCCGGTCGCTCCACCATGGTCCACCTCTTTGAGTGGAAGTGGGACGACATCGCTGCTGAGTGCGAAAGGTGGTTGGGGCCCAGAGGTTTCGGTGGTATTCAGGTGAGTTAAAAATTCAAAAGATGATACTTTTATTAAAAACGATTCAATGTAGGATTATCAGACAACATTTGTAGAAATTCTAGATTCTATATTAGTTTTATATTAATTACCTACCTAGGTATTCACTTCACTAAAATGTTATGTCTGAGGAAAATAAGTGCCATATAAGTTGAACTGAATTGAATATTTTAAGGTTAATTCTGAGGCCTTAGATTACGTCATAGTACAGATAGATCTTCTGTAATTCCACTTTGTTGTCATTTATTTGTGAAATAAACACATTTCTGTACAGATTTCCCCACCTAATGAGAACTTGGTGATTTGGTCCGCTAACCGCCCCTGGTGGGAACGTTACCAGCCAATCTCCTATCGCCTGGTCACCAGATCTGGCAATGAGGCACAGTTCGCTAGCATGGTCCGACGATGCAACAATGCCGGTGTCAGGTTAGTACACTTATAAGTAGTACAAAATTAAGGTTACGTCACAAATACATTTTAGAATGGTCTGGCAAGGTAAAATTTACGAAACGGATACGAAATCCCAATCAATTATTTGTTTTAATCCTAAATGCAAACAAAATAGCATGTAATCAGCGATAATGTACATATAATAAAGTATTCTTGAACGATAAGATACGGCCCCCAATCATGTCTTAAAAATCGTAAAAAGTGAAATTAAATAAGTACAATTAAGTATGGACTTTTACGTTCATTTTTTTTAACCATTCTCGTTTAATATTTTTCTCTTTTTTCTGAACAGCCATCAGACCACAGACTATAAAATTATGTTTAGTATTTAAGATTTAAATTTCCATTACCAACAGATACGAAACAAATCCATCCACAAAACATTTTGTTTTGATTTCATTTGATTAGTTTATACTTTATTATGTGTATATCTTTGCCTACTTATTATACTCATGAAATCTTTGAATTTTCTTAACAGGATCTATGTTGATGCCATCATCAACCACATGACTGGTACATGGAACGAGAATGTCGGTACTGGCGGTAGTACTGCTAACTTCGGCCAATGGCACTATCCTGCTGTTCCCTACGGAAGGAACGACTTCAACTCGCCTATTTGCGTGATCCAAGGATCTGATTATGGCTGCTGTCCAGAAAGAGTAAGTAGTAATTAGAATCGGTTAGCTTGACCGAAATATGTAGGTACATACAAGATCTATAAATAAAGATTAATGCGTATTCTATGTTTAAACATTTTAGGTACGTAACTGCGAGTTATCAGGTTTGAAGGACTTGAACCAGGGAACAGAATATGTACGTGGCATGATCGTCGGTTTCATGAACCGTCTCATCGACTTCGGTGTTGCTGGATTCAGGTACTTAATTCTTTTGAATCAGATCACTTTTTTCTAAGAGACAATATATAAGATTAGACCTTATATCTTCAGCTCGTTCGAAGATAATGTACAATTCTTTTGAATTTCGATTTTAATGTTGATATATTTATGGTTTTAGAATTGACGCTGCCAAACACATGTGGCCCGGAGACCTAAGGATTATCTACGACAGGCTGCACAACTTGAACACTGATCACGGCTTCCCATCTGGCGCTCGCCCTTACATCTACCAGGAAGTCATTGATCTTGGTGGGGAGGCCATCACTCGTGATGAATACACTTCTCTTGCTGCCGTCACTGAGTTCAAATTCGGAATGCATCTGAGCAGAGTGTTCAGTGGTGGAGATCAACTTAGGTGGCTCGTTAACTGGGGCCCGCAATGGGGTCTTCTTGCTCATGAAGTCTCACTGACTTTCATTGACAACCATGACAACCAAAGAGGCCATGGTGCTGGTGGTGCTATCCTTACATACAAGCAAGCTAGGAATTACAAGGCCGCTATTGCCTTCATGTTGGCCCATCCCTACGGTGAACCTCAACTGATGAGCAGTTTTGCATTCACAAACACTGAAGCTGGACCCCCAATGGACAACCAGGGAAATATCATATCTCCTTCTATCAATTCTGTAAGTTAAATTTTGAAATTAAGTTGTGTTCACTCGCGATCCAAAACAATTTTTAATCGTGAAATCTTCTATATTCTTAGGACAATACTTGCGGAAACGGTTGGATTTGCGAGCACCGCTGGCGACAGATCGCGTTTATGGTGAACTTCAGGAATGTCGCCGCTGGTCATGGCATCAACGATTGGTGGGACAACTCGAGTAACCAGATTGCTTTTTGCCGAGGTGGTCAAGCCTTCATTGCTTTCAACAGAGACAGTTGGGACCTAAACCAGACTCTTCAGGTTAGTATTTGATTCACATTGTTAAACATTGGGAAGGTTAGTGTGCGATATTTATAGGTAGCTTAAGCTTAGGCTTAAATTTATCTTTTTGCTCTTTATACTTGCATAATCTTGGTCAACTTCAAGTAGTTTCAACTCCCTCTTTCTAATGAACAACACTTAATATAGTCTTAACGATACGGTCACCGTTTTAGAGAATAACACTTCTACAGCACGCTGCGTTTTATATCTTATGCTAGACTCTATAACTAATGTTTCTTTCAGACTTGCTTGCCAGCCGGCAGATACTGCGACATCGTCTCCGGTGAGAAGCGAGGAGATAGTTGTACTGGTAAAACTGTTACTGTCGGTAATGATGGTCGTGCTCACATCAGCATTGGTGCCAACGACTACGACATGTTCCTTGCTATCCACCGCGGTACAGACGTAAGTTGAAAATATTTCAAAGTGCTCCTAAAATTTAAATTTCATTCTTAATTCCAAAAGTGGTGCTGTACTCATATATGTACCCTGTACATGAAATATTGTTTGCCATTAACTATAACTAACTGGGTATGTTTTGTTTATTTTAGTTAGGATTTTATTGAACACCAGAAATATAATTTGCTTATTATGCTACTTTTGTAAGTAGATAAAAAATACTCGGGTCAAGGCCATATTTTTTTTTTTCGTTTAGTGTTAAAAATTTAGAATTACTTTCGAGAGTTCCTAAGTTTCGTACTAATGAAATATTCGTATTTCGAACAAAGATGTTAATGAATGTTTTGTTTTGTTTCAGTCTCGGCTGTGAATGAATGAGATGATGGAAACGTTTCACTACAGAAGTTCTGGACTGATGAAGACTTCGTACCCTGATCTGAGAATTGTAAATTAAAGCAAAATTAAAACATTTTCGATTTATTTGATATACTGTTTATTTTATTACTTTAAATGACAAATTTCTCTCTTGTATTAAATTCGATCCCGAAAGGTGGTTGAGGCCCAGAGATTTGATGGTATTCAGGTGAGTTATAAATTCAAAAACGCCTTGCAAAATAATACAAGGAAATAACAATCATAAATAGTAATTAAAACACATAATAAGGGCTTCTTACCGCGTTTAAAGTAGGGGTTTGAGACTCCCGATATTTCGACACTGTTGCAAGTGCCATGATCACGGGATGACTGATGAGATTGGAGTGGAGTAGGATATCCCTACTTTAAACGCGGTAAGAACCCGTATTATGTGTTTTAATAATGAAAATAACCGCGTAAACTTAAAACAATGTATAATCATAAATAGGACAGAAGAAGTACCTACCTATATTAGGCGACGTGCTAAAATGCAATTTCTTCCAGACTACCTTAAAATAAAATAAACTTTTAAGGTAAGTTCAAGAGTCTCAAGGTTTTCATAACCGTGAATAAATTCCGAAGCTCTATTAACTTAAGGTTAAGAAAGCCATAAATTATGATTCTCATAGAACAACTACACTTTTTGTGAACCAACTACATGTCCACAGTTTTCCCCACCTAATGAGAACTTGGTGATTTGGTCCGCTAACCGCCCCTGGTGGGAACGTTGTCAGCCCATCTACCGTCTGGTCACCAGATCTGGCAATGAGGCACAGTTCGCTAGCATGGTCCGACGATGCAACAATGCCGGTGTCAGGTTAGTATTATGTGGATAATGTTACGATACAAATACACTTTAATGACCTTGAAACAGGCTGAAATTTGTACGAATTCCCAATTAATATTTAATCTCAAATTCTTAAATGCAAACTTTATTAGCCAACGATAGCAGCATGTAATCAGCGATTACGTATGATTAAAAGGTCCCTTAACGACAAGATTTAAGTCTTTAAAATTCGAAGGCAATCAATTAATCAAAATAATAAAAAAAACCAGGGCTTATCTTATCTCTCGATCAATCAACTCTGTAAGTTTTTTGAAATTAAGCTGTGTTCAATCGCAGTCAACTTCATTTTTCTGATCATGTAATCTTTTACATCAGGATGATACTTGCGGCAACGGTTGGATTTGCGAGCATCGCTGGCGCCAGATCGCCTCGATGGTGAATTTCAGGTAGCCGCTGGTCATGGTATCAATGATTGGTGGGAAAACTCGAGCAACCAAATCGCTTACTGCCGAGGTGGTCAGGCCTTCATCGCTTTCAACAGAGACAGTTGGGACCTAAACCAGACTCTGCAGGTTGGTATTTAATTCAAATTGGAGAACTTTTACAAGGTTGGCTTGCATTGATTAATTATTTACCGAGATACGTAGTAAAGCTTTTTATCCTATTTATCTTACTCTTTAGAATCTCCCTGCTTTTAACTAGCTCTAGCTAGAGATTTCGTACAAGTTTCGTACTAATGAAATATTCGTATTTCGAACAAAGATGTTAATGAATGTTTTGTTTTGTTTCAGTCTCGGCTGTGAATTAATGAGATGATGGAAACGTTTCACTACAGAAGTTCTGGACAGATGAAGACTTCGTACTTCGTAAAAAAATATTAAAAGCAATTTAATAAATTTTCGATATTTACACTGAATGAAAAGAAAAACAGTCTTCTTCTATTTAATTGGATTTGTCGAAACCTTTTTAATTTTAAAAAAAGACATTCCGCTACGAGTACGGTTCAGCTTCCTAGCCAAAAACTTCTTTACTTCTCGCTTAAAACTCTTCCCACCTATTACCGCTTAAAAAGAAGAAAAAGTTCAGTCGACCCTACCCTATAATAGTACTACTCTTTCATTGGCGTATGTATCTTTGCAACTTTTGCAAGAACTTCAAACCTCTTTTAAAAGTGTTTTAAATGTAATTCATCTAATATCCAATTAATAGTGCACCGGCAGCTTACCAGATTATTCGGGAAACAACAAATACGAAATAAATTGTATAAGTAAGTAACTTTCAGTATCTATTATGTCATATTCTATTTCGCCGATTTTCGAACACTAAACCATAGTTTCAACACATTTGTCTCATAAATCGATATTGTTAATCTTCTTTCATTTTACTTAGTTCTTCTTCATCAGCTTCTATGCTGAACTGGGAACAGCTGCGTGTCTTCTCGGCATGTCATAAATTCGGGATTCTGTCCTTTCTAACGCAATAGATATTTTTTATGAGCGATAAGCTGACTCTTGTTAGCATAAGGTTAATCATTATCAATCTTAGAACTTCGTATGATTATGGGCGTGAGTTTATGTATGTATGTGTGTCTTCATCTTCTTTGTACCATAGCGCTTTCTTATCACATTGTTTTAATCATAGACTTAGATTTTTTTGCGATTACGTATACTTAGCTACTATTATCGTTTGAAGCAACATCACTTATCATGAGAATTAAATGATAGTCATTTAAAATTTATCTTTCTTTCTTTCTGTCTTTTAATTATTCATTATTATTTAAGTATTGTTTATGCATTTCATTGCTCTTATTTCCTTTGCATGTATTCTTCTTACCTTTTCATTTTCCTGCTCCATTTCTTTTGATAACAAGGTGAAGGCTGCATACAAATTGTTCACTAAACACACAGCTCAATCAATCCGTTTCATATGAAATCCCCGAGCATAATGTGGCGTTAAGATAAACATGTTGCCAGCACGACTGTAAATTGGACATTATAGCAAACAAACCGACACGGACCGTCAGCGGTTTACTAACACCACTATTGAGTGGCCAACATAAATATTATGCTTTCCAAAAATATGCGTGTTTAGCTCAGTTTAGTTCACATAAAACTGAGGTACACGCTTATTAAATCCGTCTGGCGTTTCACAAATGCATACTACTGCTGAACGAGAATTTGTTCGAAAGAACACTTTGAAACTTTTTTGCGCAATGTTCTTATCAAATGAGCCGAAAATCAGCAGCTCTAGGATATTCACTTTTCTTTTTAATTTCTTAGTATCTAAATTTACACGTAGTCGTTATTAGTAGCATTCTTTAAACCACATCATCATCAGCCCATTAACGTCCCCACTGCTGGGGCACCGGCTTTCCCTATGGATGGATAGGGAGATCGGGCATTAAACCATCACGCGGACCCAGTGCGGATTGATGGTTATTAACGACTGCTAATGCAGCCGGGACCAACAGCTTAACGTGCCTTCCGAAGCACGGAGGAGCTCGAGATGAAAACTTTTTTTTTTGTGGTCACCCATCCTATGACCGGCCTTTGCGAAAGTTGCTTAACTTCAACAATCGCAGACCGAGCGCATTAATCGCTGCGCCACCGAGCTCCTCAAACCACATACACATTCATTTAAACCACATAGTCTAGTTATATTATTTACTTTGATCTATAAATATAGTTGCGACATAACATAAACAGTCTATATGTTATGTCCAACTGCAGCACTGCTGGGCACAGGCCTTCCTTCAATCAACCGGAGGGCGTATGGTGGAGGCAGTAACATAATCAGGCATTAATGCCGCTTTGAATAATTTGTCTAACTTTTGAAGTCAAGTTTTGTCAAGTGAACATTGTGACAATTGACAGCGATATAAGTAAATATGCGATCACAGGCACTATCGATTTGGTTAGACTTCAAAAAATGGTCAAATTTTTAAAAGCGACATGGTTCTAAACTGTGTATTACTTAGTTATTTGTATTTTCTCCGAAATGATATATTCAAAACATACTGTAGAAAACAATTTGTATTTAACTTCTCGTGGAAACCGAACACAAAATCAACATAATTAACCATTCTGTTCTCGGGTTCTAGGGAACAATAGATTTAGTACGCAGTATTATACAAATGTTTCTGTCAAACAATTGCTATTGTAGTGGAAAGCTTAGTTGGAGAAGCACACAGGTTAGAAGTAGGAAGTTTGCCCGCAGTGGCGTAGCTACCGCCGTAACAGCTGTATCAATGACATACCTATGGGCATATGAGTAAAGGGCCTCAAACGTGTGTGAGCAAAATATTCTATTTACTTCACTTTGGACCCCCTAGAAGAAGTTTTTTGGGCCCTCCAATAAAGCTTTTTGGGCCCGTCTAAGGAAATTTGGCCCATTGCCAGATGCAGCTGCTAGATAGACACAGCTCCCGTTCGTGACCGTAGTGGACTGCTTTTATTTTAATCCTATTATATCTTGTTCGGATGTAACTAGAGCTTGAGCGACAGATTTTCATTTCTCTCTATCCTTTGCTCAGTCCTTGGTCCGAAGGTCACGGTCAACCGAACGATGCAAACTACGCTCTGTCCCTCGATTTAGACCCACGTTTAATATTACATAGATACACCTATGAACGGGATTGGCATCAAACCGGGCATTGGCCTTTTCTCGGTCATCGACTCATGATCATTCTTTGTATTAGGTCAAGTATGTTGTTTTCTGGAGTAATTTCAGATAATATTTTTTTGGACGTAACGATTTCTATACTCACCCTCGCGTTCAAACTACCTAACCAGTATTGAGCTGGTTTTCCCTTCGTGGGTTGGAAGGTTAGACAGGCAGTCGTTTCTGTATAAACCGGGCCTGTCATATCTTCAGGTTAGGTAAGCGGACTCCATGAAAAACGGGATAACTATTTTCTTGCACCCTATTAGTAAAGTTTCCATTGACGTGTCATAATATGAGCTGGAAACTTTCTGCTTTTATTGTGTTCACACAAACACACAAACCTACAGTACAACAATGTTCCTAGTATACCCACATACAGGTAAACTAACTCCGTTTCCAGCATGTTTGACCTGTCCAAAGTTAAAGTGCTAAGTGGGTAACAAGCTAATTGAAAATTTCATTCAAAAACTTTGGTATTGTGTTTGGTGCTGTTTTTGGTGGCCCAATTAGTATTGCGTTGTATATAAGGACATAAACGGAATATATAGGGTGCTAGTGACATCGTAACGAATACTGAGGCGGATTCTTAATTTTTTTTCAGTTCCATACTTTTGCGACGGAAAATTCCACTTGATATCAACTCAGAATCATGGTCTGAATCATCCCTCAAAGTTTTCGTTACGGTGTCACTAACACCCTGTAAAGATAGTATTTTGTACGTCATAATAATAATATTAGTGGTAGTAGGGTGGTTGGTAAATCGGAGTAGGTATTCTACCAACTTTCAAACCGGCCCTTACTTTCGGACCTTGTGTAACTAACTTAGTGTACAAATTACTAACTCACGTCGAGGTGCAGACCACATTAATATAAAATGAACTCGCTAATTAATGTTGGCGTTGTTGGCACTAACATAAAAGTTCCATATAATCACATTTCAGGCTTTTTGCAATACGACAGTCATAAATTTCATTTATATTGTATACCTACTGAGACATATTTCATTCTTACAAGTTAATACTAGTGATATATAATTATTATCAAAAGGGTTCTTGGTAATGTATTCGTCATTGGATTTTACTTTAATTAAGTATAATGTTTCACAAATAAAGTGATAAATGTATACAAACTTAACCCTCCCACTATCTAATTCTTATCACCTGTATGCAGACGACCTTCAGATTTATACTCATGCCCCTCTGGTTGACCTTCCTAATGCCATTGAGCGTACCAATAAAGATCTCGGGCTGATTCTGGACTGGAGTCAGTCTTTTGGCCTTAAGGTTAACCCTAAGAAGACTCAAGCCATTATTGTTGGTAGTTCATGGTTTATTTCGAGGGTCGACTGTGAGTCTCTGCCGCCGATAATGTTTGATGGTGTCCGAGTTCCTTTTAGTGAAACTGTTAAGAACCTTGGTGTTTTGTTTGACAGATGTCTATCTTGGAAACCTCAGGTGGCCGAGGTAAGTAGGAGGATGTTTGCCGCTTACGGTTCGCTCAGGCGTCTCCGTAATTTTCTACCGATTAGTACCAAGGTTTCTCTGGCTCAGTCCCTACTTCTGCCAATCCTGGATTATGCAGACGTTTGTTATACTGATGTTTCAGTTGAATTGCTGAATAAGCTCGAACGTCTGCAAAATCTCGCCATAAGATTTATCTTTGGATTGCGCAAATACGATCATATTTCCAATTACCGTGTCAAGCTTAAGTGGCTACCTGTCCGTCGCCGTAGGGATCTCCACATCTTGTGTCTCCTGTACTCCATCCTTAATCTTCCTACTACTCCATCTTACCTTAAAGATCGTTTCTCTTTTAAATCCTCTGTCCTTGATCGTACTTTGCGATCGTCCCACACCTTATCCCTTAATATCCCTGTCCATTCCACTGACTTTTATTCTTGCTCTTTCACTTTGCGGGCTGTCCGGTTGTGGAACTCTCTACCTGAGACTGTCAGGAGGGCTCCTTCTCTGGACACTTTCAGGGCAAGAGTGAAGGCGCTCTTCCTGCAGGCATAACTTGGAAGTGTTTTTTTCTTATTCTCCTTATATGTATTATTATATTGTATAGGCTATTTGTATGTATGTATATGTGTGTATGTATGTATATATATATATATATATATATATATATATATATATTATTTTATTATTATATATATATATTATTTATTATTACTATTTTCTTATTTTATTTTTCTTTTTATTATTGTTCGTGTCATTATATGTTTATTGCACCAGCCCGTGCTCCAATGCATTAACTTCTTTCACCCTAAGGTTGCCTGGCAGAAATTGCTATTTAGCAATAAGGCCGCCTATTGTACTTATGTTTTTATTCGTATGTTTATGTCCTTTGTATATGTCGTTGTGCAATAAAGTATTATTGATTGATTGATTGATTGAAACTTATAAATTGCATCACGGTGGGCAAATGTCGGTTTTCAATACTTAGAGTTTACGTTTGTTCATTCAATGTTTATGAATGTAGGCGTCATTATTATATCTAGGTAAAATACATTAAATTTCTCTAGAGTTACCCAAATCTCTAAATTACTCAACGTAATAGTTCTTTACACTTACTCATTTGTATTGAATAACTTACAACGTATTATTATAATATCTAAGGGTGAGGGTATACGTTAGCGGCCTATGTCGTCGCAACTATGATCAAATAGACACTTCGCGGGAATTGGCGCATCACTAACCGCGGAAGCTAGGAGAAAAAGAAACAAACCTCGCGGGAAAGAATATCAGAAATCGTTGCGAGATTTGTAGTGTTTGAAATAAGTAACAGCAACACACACTATAGCATCATATAATCACGCGCATACCCTCGAAGCGGTAGGCAGATGTATGCACCTTTATAACCATTAGGAGTGTATGCCAAGATAAAAAATAATAGAAAAGTTTAAGTAAAAATGAGTTACAAGTAAAATTAAGTAAAACTGTAATAGTAGGTACATACATACATAAGATCACGCTTATCTCCCGACGGGGTAGGCAGAGACCGCGTATTTCCATATAATACGATCATGACACATCACTTTCTCTTGAAATAAGTAAAATTATCATTAATTTGTTGTCAGGTAAGATACATACATACATTATATTCACGCCTATTTCCCACAGTAAGCAGAGACCACGGAATTCCATTTGCTTCGATCCTGACACACTTCTCTTGCTTCCTCCACATTTATCAATCGTTTCATACACGCACGCCCGTTCAGAGCAGAACCTACTGAAGCTTTTCTAAAGACATCCGTAAGTACGTCCTTCTAGGCCGTCCTCTGCCAGCCCTACCACCAACCTTCGTGTTATATTTTTATCCTTCGTTAATTTAATTTTCCCTCAATCCCAATATTAGTCACTATATCGTATTTTAATGACTTTTATCGTTTTTTAGATCCTACGCAAGGAACTCATTTCTACAGTATTATTCCTACTTTCATGCTTCTTCTGCCATACCCAACATTCACTGTCGTACTTCAGCGTACGAGGTGAGGTAAGATATGTTATTATTTGAAACCATGTTCAAAAAACCGTTCGCCATTTTGATATTTCGTTGAGTTTTAGTAAAACGTCTGGTACATTTCTGACAATAAAACTTTGTTGATTTTCCTAATCCCTTTCGTATCAAGATTCGCGTTTCCGTTCCGACGCCGATCATTGAATATCGTGACAAACGATACTTGTAAAATTCCGTGTCGCGGAAATACCTATGATATGTTTCGCACAAAAAAATGTGTAGACTCACGTACTCATGTGCAAATATTTTATTGATACGAGAAAAACACTTTTCCGTTATCATAAAAGCATACTCATTTTGCGTAGGTATCATTTTTGTCCAAGTATGTCTAAAGTTTTACTAATCTTTACAAAGTTTGATAGAGTCTATTTGTTTAGAAATTAAAATAATCACCATGGAAAAAAAGGAAACAAACTTCTTCTGGAGGTCTGACGGACTTCCGAAGACGACAAATTGTGAGTTCAGCTTCGGGCGTCATCGAATTCAAACTGCCAGCCATTGCTGTCAAAGAAAATATAATTCTCTACGTTACTGCAAAACAACCAACTTCTTCTCAAATAATCCCAAAAGAAAATACAAATATTCCAATAAATTGACTATAAATAAATTCAAGGCTAATAACTATATTATAATAATTAATAACTTAAATCTATGCTCAGAATGAGGAGTATTTCCACAGGCATTAAGAATTCTTATCTTCTACCGTGTGGGTTGTCATATGGGTGTCTGGAGGTGAAAAATCTAGAAACAGACATTAAACTAGTTAATAACAAAATTGTCTTTCTATCATATATTTTGATAACTGTCTTACTTTTTGTATAACTTTAAAAAGCAACACGCCTCGTTAATAGTAATTATTACTCTGTTCATTAAGAGACCTTGTCAATATGGTAAAAACGAAAAGAAGATTTTATAGTGAACTAAAAAACGTCTTGTATTGGAAGTTTTTTATTAAACTTACAAAGTTGAGCCTTAGGCCTTCAAACGACACAATTGTTAAGTTCCCAACAAGTTGTGGCAGACCGCTTTGCTGTTGGTTTATTCTAGAAATTTCTAACTTTGCTTTAGACTTTTATAGCCAACTATTATTTCAGTTCTCTTTCGAAAGTGTTAACATTGTTCAACTTGAGTTTCATAATAGTGTCGATTCGAACAGGTACGATTTAACTTATTTGACAGGACTAACTTTATTTTAATCCTTCGTCCTGTTCTTTCACTTAGTCACAAAAAAGGACAGTTACGTCTTTTCAGTCTCGAAAAAGTTTAGTTCAGTAAAATTTTATACTTATTTTTATTTCAAGTGTTATTTCAAATCAACCATCAGCTTATCATTGAGTAAAATATTTTACTCAAATAAATGATGAAGTCCATATATTATTGTATAAGCCTTTCTTGCAAGTATGATTCCTAAACCACTGAATGCGACTTTTTGAGTTTGAATTCATGTTTCATTTAGATTGATATTACGTGGCTTTTAGGATTTGTGTCCGGTTAATGGCAATATGCTTGGCCGCTATTACATGGGACTTAAACAGCTGGCGAGGAGTGAATTTATATACTATACATCTCTGCCTACCCCTATTGGGATACAGGCGTAATACTATACTATTATAATATGTTTCCTAAGTGTCTTGTTTCTAATCAAACTCGTTCAGTACAACCTTTAACCTTTCCTTTAATAAATAGGAACATGAAATTATCATTCAAATATAGCTGCTTTATTACAAAGTTTATCTTATGAAACGTTTACTAATTTGGAAATAACAAACCAATAGGTTTCCAATTGGCCTTGGCCTGTGTCCTATATATCGGTACTTTTCTCCGTATTACTAACTAATTACGAGTACCTACGCCATATCGATCCCAATAGTCAAGGTAATGTAACGAGTATAGAGTTATTAGTCCTGTCTTGTGTTAGTGTAGGAATTCTTTATCAATATCATACTGCGTGGGATGGCATAAAATTCTTTAAAACAATTGAATGAGGGCGCACAATTTGTACTATCGAATAAGAATAAATATGTGGAATATATATTTATTAAAGGTCATGTAAGTACTCAACGATGAAGGAAAACACTGTGAGGAAAATGCGTTTCGAGTTATGTGACCTAACCTGTATTTGGTTGGAAGGTCAGACAGGCAGTCGCTTCTGTAAGAAACCGGACCTGTCAAATCTTCAGGTTAGATAAGCGGACCCTGTGGAAACGGTATAATGATGATGAAGATTTCGACACACCGAAATAATAAACCTTATACCAGATGACGTAATAATGTCCTATAAAAGTGACAATAAAAATGTGGTGATGGAGGATGTCCCAAATAAAAGAACCTCACTTAGCATCAGCCGCAGCGCAGTGGGAACCACAGCAAATGTAGTATATTATGTGGACCCTGCTGTGTGAGGCACTAATATCGCGTTCCGTACCTCCATGACGAATAATTATTATGTAATTTTAACATTTTACAATCATTGAAGCACACAGACTGCATTTGATTTTATTAAAAGACGTCTTCTTATCTATATTTATAATTTTTTCTCATTGAGGTAAGCAAATAAAATAGTATTCATAATTAATAATAATTCATAATCATTTATTCGCAATAAAAATAATAATAATAATCATTTACTAAAATTGCTACGATCGAAATACCAAAAAATATAAGAAAAAATACCACAATTTTCTATGCAATTTTATGTCTATTAGGTACTTTGTAACAATATAAACTTAATTAATATGTGATTAAGTACATTATTATATCCACAAGTACTGAGTCAAACGAAAATGTACAAAGTTGATTCAGTAGGTAGGTATGTATACAATATCGTAATTGAAGCCGTAGCCCAATTTAAAACGAATAAAGTTTACAATACGAAAACAAACTTTTGATTCCATAACAAAGGAAAATATCTCTTGAACTAATTTGCTTCAAAGTCCATTATTAATTCTAAAACAACTCGGAGTAGACTTGTCAATACTAGTTAACATATAAATTGAATGTTTAGGGGTTAGGTAACAATGTAGAGTCCTTTGTATTCTTTATAATCTTCTATTAAGCCTTTATTCAAATTAAGCATTTATTTATGCATCACTTTACTTAGCTATAAAATAAAACTAAGTATCGATAAAAATTTATAAAAATGTGCTAGCCGATATCATGCCACATTAAGCCCAATAAGGTCCATTTTATTCACTCGGTCGTTATTGAAATCAGCGTACAATGAATTTGTCTCACCGAGACAAGTCAGTTTGGAAGCCTGTCTGTCCTACTCTATGGTTCCCGCCCGCCCATCGTCAGTCAGTCCTAACTCTCTCCAATCGACGCCCGTGTGCCACGCGCGCTCCCCGCGACACGTAAATTTTTAATTCCCGCTCGATCCAACGGCTAAAAACTAAATTAACGTTCCAAATTCAAACTAATGATAGTGTTGTGCCAGTGTGACGGTATTAGCGTAAAATTCAACCGCATTTTAGCCGTTATAGCCTTACCAATGGATGGTAAAGTGTGTTATCGCTTTCGTTTTGTTCAGGAAGTGTGCTAAGTTTTTTGAAGTGTACGCGTGTAGGTGCCTCAGGGCGTGCGTCCTGAAATTTATTCGTTGGAAAGGTAAGACTTTTTAAATAGCTGTAATTACTGGCTGAATTATTACTTTTTCTACCAGATTTGCTGTTGACACGGTTTCAAAGAGCCTTCATGTTAATGAAGCGTGGAACATATGAGAGCTTTTCCACGTTTTGTGGGCTTACAATGTTCACTTTATTGTACTGAGCAGTTTGTATTGTAGTGAGGTACCTACTTATATGCAGCTTTGCGTTTTATAAGATCTTAGTACGCTTATCATGAGAAATAAAATAACGTATTTAAGTATTATATACCTAATTATTGCCGCTTGATATCCCAATTGGGAAGGACAAAACCTCTTGTCATCAGAAAATTGCAGATACACTTGGTAGCAGCGCCGCATTTAAATACCCTAAGGTCTGGGGGCCCCTAGGCTACACCTCTAATGGGGGCCCCATTTTAAGTGCGCAAATGGTGAGGTGAGCCACGACGACAGCGTTCCTTGGTAATAACTCAGCACACATTGGTAGAAAATGAAGTTCTCACTTTTCCATATACCTACTTTTCTCACCAATTATGTGTCACGAGTCGATTGGGTCCCTTTTGTGATGGAGGCCTCTAGGCTATAAAGATACAACAAATATAGCTACAATACAGCTTACGTAAAGGATGGTGCTTAACTGTAGATTCAAATCCCGTCCGAATCAGACGTTTTCAAACCATTTATGAAATCCAGAAGTATTAGTACATAACGTACGTAAGTACGTAAATTGACCAAATTGGAGATGTCAGAAAAGAATCAGTACCATCTACTCTGAATCTGCGTGCGTGTATAAAACGATTGTTGAAAGTGGAGGAAGCGAGAGAAGTGCATTAGGATCGAAGGAAATGGAATTCCATAGTCTCGGCTTACCCAATAGGCGTGAGTTTATGTATGTATGGTATTTAAGGAAAATAGCACTATTCCTCTGAGACCCCCATTTGGGGATATAGTCGTAAGCTTATGTTTCTATTCAAAGAGCTTGCTTATCTACTTATAACCATGTCACTCGATTGTGCAGCCAATAACGACAATTAGAAATTACGAATAATTATTCTATAAATATAAACGAAGGAATAGACATTCCACGTGAAAAGATTGTCTGCAGCGGAATTACTATCTAATTATGCGTACATATACCTGAATATTTAACCACGATAATACTGTCGATTATTTCCAATGACGAATAATGTGTCTAATGAGTAATGAGTACAGGCTGGTTACCTTATTGTCCGAAAGTAAGATGATCAGTGCTAATGAAGGCACGTTAACTTGGTGATCCCGGTTACTACTTGATGATGATGATGATAATGAAGATCTCTCCGACCGATTTCGGCCATGGCGACCACTACTGATAATATAAGTGAGTAACCGTTACATAAGCCATGTCAAGGGCCTTTGGCGGCTCAGTAATAACCCTGACAGCAGGGTTGATGAGGTTGGTCACGTCATAACTGATACGATAGAAGCGAAGTTAGAAGAACAAACAAATACAAAATGGCTTTTTAAATGGTTGTTGGCTTGTTGGCAAAACCAATCAATCTTTCAGCCAATCAGACAGGGGTATTTCTCCTAAGCGGTAATTAATATTACGGCTTACCGTAGTCATAGCTAATCACTTTAAATTATCTATTTGATTGGGTAGTAAATCCTGCTGGTACCTTGTTTCAATAATTTCCTTAATGTGTTATTAATTGCTGAGTTTATCCGTTTTTTCCTTCTTAATAGGAGGTTCTGGAAAAGGATATTGGGTTGACAGTAGAATTACCTATTTAAGAACTGATATTAAATTATATAATTTAAAAAATCTTTGTACCTATGTTATTGTGCGCCTAGGTAGTGCAAAAGATTATTGAACTTAAATAAGAGTAGATTACCTATTCTAGAATATATATTCGATATTGTTATTAAAAAAGTCTTATTGCGCGTTTTACTTGCAATATTCCCAAATGAAAATGAAAATATATTTAGTGGAGTGGTTCCCAAAGTTGTCTGGGCTCCGACCCGACCAATACAAGTTTACAAACTCGAAACTAAAAACTGTGGAACCAATATGAATAAAGGACTTACAAATTAAAAACATTTTAACAAACCGTTGGCTCGGTCAGTTGGTGTGTCGATCTATAGGCAGAGCCTGCTTCATATTCGGTAGCAACCCACCAGTGGGTCGCGTCTCATAGTTTGGGAATTC
Organism: Pectinophora gossypiella; assembly: GCF_024362695.1. NCBI lineage: Eukaryota > Metazoa > Arthropoda > Insecta > Lepidoptera > Gelechiidae > Pectinophora > Pectinophora gossypiella. The sequence goes on along the minus strand of NC_065416.1, from coordinate 5,745,554 downwards.
CTGATTTAGTGTATCTGTAGTATTACTTTCAGCCTTATACACAAGCATAAGGAATGGAACATCGTGTATAAGGAATGGAAGAAAAAATTAAATTTCTAAAATTAATCTATTGAAAATTATGTTTTTTGACCCACCAGTGGGTCGGGACGCTACCCATAGATTGGGAAACCCTAATTTAGTGTATCTGTAGTATCCGTTTCTTTTATTAAAACTTTTTTCACTCTGTTGTTGCCCTAATTTGAAAACATTTGTAATTTTCTGTCTTATTTTAATCGTATTACTTATGCATTTTCTTTTAAAAAAAAACATTAATGCTGTAATTGATATATACCTACCAACTATAAAAAATCCATAACAACCTGATTAACCTCTATAATAACCCTAACACCGCAGTTGCTGAGGTAGGTAATCGACCTCGTAACCCTTACGACTAAGCAAGAAGAAAATAAATACGATAATCAAGTTTTATTTGCGACAGGTACAAGTAATCGTGCAGGTTGACTATTTACGCATATTCTTAGCAAACTTCGTTTATTTTGCGAACATCCGCTAAAATTTCGACGAAGCACAGCGAAATTACTGTTCGTGTTGGCTCAGTAAATACAAGCGGCGTAGAAATCAGGAAACTAAATACGTTTACATAGAATATCTGACTGTTATATAAGTTTAGTACTTATATTTTGTATTGGAATCTATTTAGATGCAAAAACATAACTAAAGACGGTTGGTATTACTTTTGTTTCGACCTTATCTCTTCTGTAATAGTGATATAAAACTGAACATTCTTACGTGTTCAGGTTTAGGATGATAATCACAGCTCTGTATATATTCTAATTTATTATTTTGGTCCCTGGCACTACACGGAACGAACGTATACCTAAACTACACTTTGTTTAACAATAACCTTTGAACAGGGAAGTTGAAGAGTTAGGTTTCCTTTTATTGTGTTCTCATATTCTAATGTAACATTCTTAGCACGCAACGCAAAAATTCTCAGTAAGTACCCAAGTATTTTGCACTTAGAGTGGTATTTCAGGAACGCGCCGGAACGCAATGTTCCTTGTAAAATATTTTATCACTTCACTCACTCGCTACTCGGTTGGTTGAACACACTAGCATCTGGGGTTTAGCTGTTAATGATCACTGTTGTGCCGTTAATGGAAGTCGGAAATGTTCCCAAAGGGAAGCGTTCCTGTTGTCTTCTTCTATCGTGTGAGTTGTGAGGTAAATTACCAACCTCATCAACCCTAGTGTCAGGGTTATTATTGAGCCGCCAAAGGCCCCTGACATGGCTCATGTAACGATTACTCACTTACATCAGTAAGTAGTAACCGGGACCAACGGTTTAACGTGCCTTCCGAAGAACGGACATTTTACTTTCGAACTATTAGGGGATCAGCCTGTAATGTCCTAACCAAACTAGGGACTACAAAGTGATTTTTGTGTAATAAAAAGGTCGTATGATGATATATACCCAAAAACAAAGATAAAAGACGCATAGGTCTTTTATCCGTGAAATTAGAAGGTTAAACGAAGAAAAATATGTACAGAGCCATCTATATTGTTTTTGAGGAACGTAGCCTAGAAAGAACCTCATTGTAATGTAAAAGATCTAGCCGAAAGAAAACTAATAAAGTCTTTTCAACAGTAAGTACTTATAATACTTGCACATTCAGTAAAATAGGTTTTACTACGTTGTTTTAACAACAAGCTCGGTGAAGCGTATTTACAATACAATACAATACAAAAACTCTTTATTGCACTTAAATCACATAAAAAAATAAAAATAGTATTATAATTAAATTTTGTAGTACAACAGGCGGCCTTATTGCTAAGGTAGCAATCTCTTCCAGGCAACCTTTAGGTATAGGATATGAATTTAATGAAAAGTGTAGCGGGATAGACAGTGCAAAATAAGAAGGAAAAAAAAAATGTCTATATTAAAAACAATACATAGAAAGCAATAAATAATGATTATAATAATTATATAAATACGTAAATACATACATACATTACTATGGAAGAAAGGAAACCATGACAGTACTACCTACCTTATAAAGAAGAAGATGTAAGAAGAATGGAGTAGAAAAGAAAAGCGTTATAAAGAGGAGAGAGAGCTGAGAAAGTGCTGCTTGACTTGCCCTTTGAAAGCATCCAACGACGGTGCCCTTCGAATGGATTCAGGCAAAGAATTCCATAACCGAACAGCTTGCACCGTAAACGACTTTGCATAGAAATTAGTGGAATGGGAGGGAATATTAAGGGAGAGGTTGGAAGAGGAACGAAGGTTACGGTTGAGGGTACAGGAGTGAAAGACAAATCGGTCTTTGAGGTAGGGGGGAGTATTGGGATTAAATAGGATTGAGTAAAGGAGGGACAGGATATGACAGTCCCTACGACGGTGAATAGGTAGCCATTTGAGCTGGGAGCGATAAACAGAAATATTTACCTATTTAATTCATCTTGCGATGGATGTACCTCTGATTACCCCAATTGGGAATACAGCCATGAACTTATGTTGTGTTATGTATATTAGTTCCAATTCGACAATTCAAATTTTTCCAATTGTAAAATCCCTGGGTTCCGAAAATCCACGATATGGGAATTAAATGAAACACCAGAGAACCTTGGTAGTTAGGTACCGATACATTGCCGTGGGGTCATAAAATCCAACAAGAACATTCATAGCGCGTTCTAATTGGCACGCAGCGCCATCTAGTGGCAACTCGATAGAACTAAAAATATACGATCAATAAAATTATACACCAATGATGTCACTTGTAGATCTCGATAAAACCCTCCCCCTACACCAATCCTCTTGTCGACGGCATCCTTGCGTATATTTATTTTCCAGGAATAATTTTCCGTGTTTTCGCTTTCACTTTACGCGATTTGCATCTGTTTTTTATCCCGAGGATAATACTGGATGATCGAACCTCGTGTTGTTATGACATTTCCATAATAAAATCGCCATATATTTCTTATAAAAATATTTTGGGTATGACCAGTATAATAGTAAACCCGTCATCGATAAATTGGATTTTTGTTCGTAACATCTCTGGGTATGATTTCTTTAAGAAAATAATCGAAGAAAATGTTCTTTTATATTGCAGATTTACTTGAAAAGACCTTTTTAAAGATACTTAGGTATCAGCTTTTACCCGTCATCTATAAGTACATCATGATGTGGCCAACTTGCGCTATTCTATTTCATGAAATATGACCACTCCATGAAATAATCGAGCACTTCATGGAATGATTGATTCTAAGATCTGGCTGCGACATACTTCTATATAACAATCCATAAACGAAAATGTTTTGCAGAGAGTTTTTTTTTAGTGACAAAAAAATTAATAATTTAAATCATACGGGGACAAGACACTCCGATTTTAAGATACACCCGTCGTTTTCTTATTCGCCGAACAGGAAAAGGATGATTGACAAAAAAAAAAAAACAAATAAGTGAATGAATTAATAACCCGGGCAAATAAAATAGGCATCTTGCTGATTATACAACCCGTTTGACGTGTGTTGTCAACTTAATTCTGTAGGGTTATTGGCCAATATAACATTTTGTGAGATTCCCTTTCCTTTGCGGCGGATAAGAAAATGACAAGTACCTACAACTTAAAATAAATTTAGATGTTGTGTACTGAAATCAGCACCATTAGCTAATGAACAAAGGAAAACAGAGCGAGAAAACCGTGTAATGCTTGTGAAATAGTTATATATCTACTGCTTTTACGAAGCAATAAAGCAGCTAAGTCGAGTACACATTTAATGGCAACTTTATTTTATGTTATAGCGCATGTATTCCTTTATATCCTTCTTGATAGAAGCCTAAGTTAAGTCTTACAAAGGCGACCAAACAGCTCGCGACAACAAACTCTTCAGGACCTCGATACTGACCCCGCCGGCGTGGCTCAGCGCTTATCGCTTCCGTCCCACTATGATCGGTTACTTTTTTCAAATATAATCCTCTCAAACGACGCCCTGAGCCGAGGTTCACCCCACATGCACCCTCAGGCCTTGTCTTAAATTTTGTACCGAGTTAAGTAGTTAATGCCATTTACGGAAAATCTGCAATAAGTCACGATAATAAAAGTAGGAGGGTGTGTATACTATTGTACGCCTCTACCTCCTCCTTCGGGGATACAGGTATGATGCTTGTTATGATACTTTTTTACGTAAATAATGAATAAAACAATCAAAAAAGTTCTTTCGGCGTAAAAGATGCTCTCAAACCCAGTAAATACTTATTTAATCATAATGTCGAAACGCCTCAAGCTTAGCAAATGCAATAGCCTAGTTAGACTAATATGCTGACTTTTTTGCTGAAGCATAAAAAGTACCATATTTCATTTATTTGGCGTTATTTTTGTACCCTGGACACTTCATACAAATAACTTCGTTTTACACAGACACTACAAATTGACGTTATCGTACACGGGCATCTGTTTGTGTGACGTGTGTCGCTCATACGATTGAAGACTAAAGTAAGAACGAGGGGAGTGAGGTAAACCTGGCTCAGCCGCTGGTGGGGAGCGGAGAGTTGCCGTTCTATACGTGTAGTATTTATTATTTCTTATTCTATGGTAACGTCTGGGCTCAAATGACGGACGAGATAGAATGACGTAACGCACGAATCCTTTCATGCTTCTTTCATCTTAACATCGTCGTTTTCTTTATGGAGGGAAGTGAGAATACTTTGACCTTTTCGAGTCAGTGTTCTACATAGAGAGAGGTAAATGTCTTCTATTATAGGCAAGCTTTTTTTGTGAAGTTTGTAAACTTTAGGCATTGTAGGCATTTGATACAAGTAGGCAGATTAAAATCAATAGGTAATCTTCGTCTTGTAAGGATGCCGTATTCGCTGTTCAAAATATATTTATAAAATAAAAATTATAAAAAAAATATAAAATTTCTATAAACGCTATTAAAAATGTCAGAGAATGCCGCTCTTCCGTATAAATTAAGTTTAATACGTGAAAATAAACAGAGCAATGTAAGAGCAATAATAAAAACAAAATCAACAAAAGGATATAATTATATTTTATTTTATGTAAGTAATATTATATCTAATTATATATATATATATATATATATATATATATATATACGTATATATGAAATCTTAATATATATGCCGAAGATTGTCTGGAAGAGATCGCTCTTAGCAATACCGCCTTTGTCCATCTTAGAATAAGTTTGTCCTGTAACTGTTTTGTAAGTTTGTGTGGAATAAAGTGTTAAATTATTATTATTAAAAGGAGTGTGAGTTACCTTTTAATCACCTTAAAGCTAAAGCAAGGTTTCTTTTTACAATATATATATTGATATAAGAAGCGATAGAAAGATCGTCTGTACTAGTAATAGAAGACAAGGCATACGTCATCGAGATTATTCATAAAGGAAAATGCGATGCGATTATTACGGTAGAGCTGAGCTATGCTCACTTAAGTACTTAAACTATTTTAACGAGTTCATTTATGTAACAAATAAGCTCGAGATGGAAACAAAAGTACGTTCCCATTTTTAACACTCTCAAGGACAGAACGTCTAATGACGTTCCGTTCCCAAGGTATCATATTCCCTATTATGAACCATCAATGACCCATGATTTCTGTCCGTGAAAGGGTTAAGTATGTAGTTAAGCTGCCTGCGTGTAATATGTAGTATGTGCAGTTTAACTTACAAGACAATATAAAATTCAAAAATGTAAATGATAGCCTTTAGTATCTTCTTCTTATTTTATGTGTGCAATAAAAAAGTGACAGTCCACGCGAAAGAGGATTCAATTACTTACTAGGCAAGCTAATAAAAAAGTGGCCAACATAGGTACATGACGATTCCTATAACATTTTTCTGCTTTCATTCATCATCATCAGCCCATTAACTTCCCCACTGCTGGAGCACGGGCCTTCCCTATGGATGGATAGAGAGATCGGGCCTTAAACCACCACGCGGGCCCAGTGCGGATTGGTGGTTATTAACGACTTAACGTGCCTTCCGAAGCATCTCGATCATCGATCATTTCGAGATGAAAACTTTTTTTTGTGGTTACCCATCCTATGACCGGCCTTTGCGAAAGTTGCTTAACTTCAACAATCGCAGACCGAGCGCGTTTACCGCTGCGCCACCGAACTCCTCTGCTGCGCCACCGAGCTCCTGCTTTCATTAAACACCTATATTTTTCAATCACGTCTATATAGCGCGTTATTTAAATGTACCTAAAACAAATGCAACTTCTGTAACTGTACTAACGTCTCATATTATATTATATCTACGTGTGTTATTATTATAAATAGACCATTGACCTTTATCCATTCAAGTATTACCATGGATAATCTTATAACACGGTCAAGTTCTGACCTATAATAATACAAGTGCTTCCTCTTATACAAAAAGTTTGACGTAGGTGGTTATCTGAATAAATGTATATTATATTAAATTTTGTATATTTTATTACAATTATGCACACACTACACTATATTGTATATATTTGAAAAAAGAAAGCCTTCAAATTTAAATTCACAAGTCGTCTTTTGTTTACTTGTGTCTCTAGCAAAGAATAAGGAATAATACTACGTATAGAACGGCTACTTTCCGCTGCCCCCTTGGTCTTACTTTAGTCTTTAATCGTATGGGCGTCAGACGTCACGCACACAGATGCCCTTGTACGATAACGTCAATGTGTAGTGTCTGTGTAAAACGAGGTTTTTTTTAATGAAGGGTTCGGGGTGTTTACAAGTGTGTTTTACTTTTACACGAATTTCAACAAAATGCTCGGTACCTTCTTTTTCAAACAAAATACACAATAGTTTAGTTCACAAATAACAAACAAAATGTATTTAGTTCTGAATTCAAATTATGATACACAATAAATAATGTGGAAATTAGCTTTCATTTGTATTCGAAAATGCGATGATTGCGAATAGAAGTACTACATACTTGTATACTAGCATAAGATTCTAGAATGTTCCGTAATACGTATCTATAGGAGAGGATTTACGAAAACATCTCAGGTAGAACAGCTAACTACGTCATGGAATTAGAAACTTTGACGGAGGTTTGGATCTGTCAGGTAGGTAGATGAAGTTAGATTTACTAAGTCTTGCTGATTATGTAACTAAAATTTCCATTCTCCGTACTTATACTTAACTATATTTGCTATTATATCTGTACTTCGTGTACTTAGAGCTTGTCCAGAAAGGGCGAATTCGCCGCGATTCTCTTGCGCGTTTTACGCGCGACCGTTGCGTCCACAAGGTACGTGCCAACGCGCGAGCATTTGGGGAGGAATTTAGAGCTTGTCCACAAAGGGCGAATTCGCCGCGAAATGATTCGCGCGTTAGTGAGATACTAGACTGCAATACATCGCGTCCACAAGCATCGCGCGAATTCAAAATACGCGCGTAAATCGTGTGCACTAGTATACCTAATATTTGCGAGTATATAATCAATTCTACAAAAATATAATACTAATACCCCATACCTAACTAATCTGCAAAACCTTATATGATGTGTTTTTGAGAAATAGTCTGAAGGGCGAAATCTGTTAATATTAAATCAATCTAAGGAACACTCAAATATTCAGGAGGTTAAAAATGTGACATCAAAGCGGTTCATCTAAAAAAGCAATATTGATATTTCGCATATGTTGACATTGCGCACTTACTTTTATATGCGCGAATTTCAAATTGCAATATTACTTTTTGTAGATGAATTGCTTCTATGTGGCCATTTTAGCCCCTCCGGTATCATTAATGCAGCCTCAGTAATTATGATAATACGTCATCACTTCGTTTTCCATTGAGTTTGTAACATAAATACGTAAGAATATATAATATACATCAATACCCTAAAATCACGAAAAAAAAGTAAGATGATTCCGTGCTCTGGATGGCATATTAAGCCGCTGTATTCGGTTATTAACCGTAAAAACAATCACCTCCACCAACCCGCAGTGGAGCAGCGTGGTAGAGTTTGCTCAATACATCCTCCAGTTAATTGAGAGGAGGCCTGTGCCAACCTTTTCTTTACATGACTTACTTATTGTAGATTTGCCGTAAATGGCATATTAACTACTTAGCCGGACCTGTGTCCACCGGCACGTGTTCGACATTTTTTTTGTACATAACACTGCAGCCTATACACGTCCTACTGCTGGGCACAGGCCTCCCCTCAATCAACCGGAGGGGGTATGGAGCATACTCAACCACGCTGTTCCAATGCGGGTTGGTGGAGGTGTTTTTACGGCTAATAGCCGGGACCAACGGCTTAACGTGCCCTCCGAAACACGGAATCATCTTACTTTTTTGGACAATCAGGTGATTCCAGCCTGAAAAGTCCTTACCAAACAAAGGACAGTCTCACAAAGTGATTTCGACAAAGTCCCCATCGGGAATCGAACCCGGACCTCCAGATCGTGAGCCTAACGCTCTAACCACTAGACCACCGAGGCTGTTAATTGGTTGATTTTTTTATATTTTAATGTTTTTTATGTTGGAACTCCCGGCAATTTAAGAATACTACTCATAAACACAGCTCAGAAAAAAAAATTCTGTATAAAAAAAAATACAAGGCGAACCAAGTTATTTAGACATAGGCAATTTGTTGAATGTTCAATTTAGGGAAAAACGAAAATTACCTTCTGTGCGTGTGGAAAACGAAGCGCCCCGCCTTAATACGCCGACAAAAATTACGTAGATAGTATCCAGTTGGTTTTCTTTAACGAATTTCTGTAAATAGTCGTTTTTTTTAATAACTCATCATTTTTTAAGTCTTCTTCTTATCGTGTGGGTTGTGAAGTGGATTACCAACGTCATCAACCTTGGTGTCAGGGTTATTATTACCTATTGAGCCGCCAGAACCCCGACATGACTCATGTAACGACTACTTACTTACTACTTATTTCTTTTTGGTTGGATTTTAACAGCTACTCTACCTACGTCCATGTAACTATCCCCCTCCGGTGGGTTGAGGGGAGGCTTGTGCCCAGCAGTGGGACATACATTAGTATATTTATATTTTATGTTATTAGGTATTACTACATTTAGCCCTTGGTACTTTGGTACCTATCGATACTTGCAACTCCCTAGCGACATAAATTATAAATACGTGTTTAAACCAAAAAGCAAAATTTTTGTTTTCAAATAAAAGTATGCAGATATATGCTTGAAATAGTATATTTAATACTAAATGCCGTCGACAAAAAGGAAGAAAATATTATCGGCTGTGCAAAGTAAATTGAAAAGAAAGACTTTTTCTTTGATCATACTTTTAAATTGCTCAGTTAGTCCTGAAATAGGGTTCCTAAAGTGGAGTCTGAGATGTTAGCAATCTAGTTTATTAAATTAATCGGGTACTTATTTTCATTTATTATGTCCTCGCAATTCGTTTTTGCTTCAATCGTTTATGAATTAAGTTAGTCAACCAAACACCTCGACTGGTGAACAATAAAACCCTTAAAATAGACCCCTGTTAAACTTAGAGAACAAACAAAATAATGAATATTCAAATCGAAAAGAATTTTGACTCGGACGGGACTTAGCTGTGCGTTCAAGTCTCGCCCGAGTAAGATTTTTTTTCGATTTAGATTTTCTTTGTGTGAGTTTCCCTAAGTGCTATAAAATCAAAAGTCATCAACAAAAATAATATTTTTACACTTTTTTCCACAACTCTTTAAATACAACTCGTAAGATTGAATGTCTTATAAAATCCAAGCTCCATTGTGTAACTATTGTGTCTGAAAATCTCGGTCTTTGGAGGTTAAACAGGACCGCCTATTTTATTTTTCCTTCTCTCCGTCTCTCAGAACTCTCAAGAGAATAAAAGATATAGGTACGTTACACATTACTTCACTAGTTCCTTTGGGTGTAGAAACTACTGGCACGCAAGGAAAGTTCTGGAAAAAGGTGTCGTAACAGGGATGTAGATATAAAGATTGATTTTCGGATACGGATACAAGTATAGGAATATTTTCTTCGTTTTGGCTCGCCCCCCATTACATGGAACTTAAACATATCATGATGATGATGATGTCCTCCCAGACGTATCCGTCGACGGCGACACCCTTAGCTAGTGTTAGCCTGGGCTCTTACATGGGCGCGGGCGTGACTAGCAAAACCAAATTTAGTTTTGAAAGTCCTGTTGCAAGAATCCCACTCGAGTTATAAGTGTAGTGGTAGGAGGGCTTGGGTCGAGTTTTTCGGATCTGACGTTAAACATATCATAATAACTGAATGTCCATAATATACAGCTCTGCCTACCCCTTTGGGGATTCAGGCGTGATGCTATGTTATGTTGTTGTGTACGCTGTAATAGGGATATTAAAAAAATCTTATCATCCGTTACTTTCAGATACTTTCGGTTACGGATATTAGATTATTAAGAACTTGAAAAAGTAAAAGACTAATCGGTAGGTAAATGATTTGACGTTCTATATGAGTCGTGAAATGTAAAATTGTAACTAAGGCATCCTTCAATACTAACTATTCACGAAGAAAAAGCAAAAAAATTATGCAGAGGACGTGTTATCGGTTCGGCAGGGCAGAAACAAAAACTCCGCCTCTATCCAAAACTATTCGAAACTTCTACATCCGTTTCGGTTACAGATTTTTTTATTTCGGATATCCGGTAGTTTAGTAACATCTCTTGTACGAGTAAACCTTCAAGGGATTGAAAAGAAAACATTATCAATAAGGGATCATAACGACGCCTCGGGGAGAGCTTAACCCATAACAAAAGATTGAAAGGGCCAGAGGGACTAAGGCGATGTGCAAATTCCGTGCAAATAGCCGAGTCAATGTGTCAAAATGATCGCTATGGTGCCCAACTTACGCACTATCTAATCCCTTATACAATACAAATATACTTTACTGCACTAAAATAAAAGGAAATATTCACAAAAGACTTAACCAGGTGCACGGCAAATGGCGGGCCTTATCGCTTAAAGCGATGTCTTCCAGACAACCATAAGGCGAGGAAATATGTAAAACTTTAAATTGAAAGATTGCGGGTACAAACTATAAGTACTTACAACTTACCAATAAATACATGCACAATAATAAATAAATACATAACTTACCAGATAATGAGGGCAGAGTGAAAAATAATCAAAACTCAGTGTTTATTATAATAATAATAAAGATTTATTTTCAGACATTACAATCCATAGGTGTTACAACAATCTTATTCTATTGTTAGTAAATATACAACAATTTAATATACAATTAAAAAATTCAGCTGCTACTAACACCTGTGTGCATCCGCATATAACGCGCAAACATAGGCGCATCCCACCTGCCGACAAGCACACTCAGGATACTGTTCGAACTCGTGCGCATTCAATTTAGCATTGAGGCGCATCCCTTCCGTATTATTGCGAAGAAGCAGTTTATTTTCACTTCGGCAAATATTAGAGAGGCGCTACAAAATTGCGGAAGTCCAAACAGTATCCTGAGCGCATCATTGTACTGTACCTGTTTATGCCTGTATAGGTGATCCTAATAAAGGCCATAACTCACCGAGACGCCAAAGCCACGTCGCCAATTATACATACATAAGATCACGCCTGTTTTCCTTTTTGATAGGCAGATACCATGGAATTCCACTTACTACAATCCTGACATAGGTACACTTCGCTTCCTCCGCTCTCATCAAAGACTTAGTTGCCAAAACGTCGCCAAGTCGCCCTTCGTCTCCAAGGGAGTATTCTGTCATTAATTTCAATAAAACACTTTTGTATGTACGTATCTGGTGACAGGCTGGTAGTAAATCTTGGAACACCTTACCTGCCTTCCAAAATACGAAAAAGGTCCCGCCTGGAAAGTTCCGATTTACTGCCCAATATAAAGGAAAGGTTTTCGGTTGTATAACACTCAAACCCGAACAGGAAAAGCAACATAATATACATCGACTTGCAAACTGTGGAGGCCCGCTGGGAGAGTCTAAAAGAAGTTCTTATGCGTTCCTTTGTGGGATTTCGAAATAGCTTTTTGTGTTTTCAAAGGCAATGTTTACGATGGGTAAGAAAACAAACGATGCGATGATTTGGTGTAAGTATACCTCTGCCTACTTCTTTGGGTACACAGGTGTGATGTTATGTTATGATGCTAAATCATACCATCATCATTATTATTTAGGTCCCATGTAATAAGGGGCAAAGCTACTGCCCTTAACCGGCCACAAGACCTGGAAACCACGTTATTGTTGACTGTCATAAAGGTTTATAAAGTAGCTATCGCTCTTGATGTGAGCATTTGCTTGCGTCGCAGAAGTATGGAACGATAAATAATAAAAAAAACATTTCAAACAATTTCTATTTTATTCTATTCTATAGAATACAGGGTGTTAGTGACATCGTAACGAAAACTTTGAGGGATGATTCAAATCATGATTCTGAGTTGATATCAAGTGGAATTCTTTTGCGACAGAAAATTCCACTTGATATCAACTCAGAATCATGGTCTGAATCATCCCCCTCAGTATTCGTTACGGTGTCACTAACGCCCATACCTACTTGTATGGCTACCTCTATGTACTGGTACGGGGTGTAAGTGACATCGCAACGAATACTGAGGGGTCTGATTAAGCTCATTATTCTGAGTTAATATCAAGTGGAATTTTCGATCGCAAAAGAATTCCACTTGATATCAACTCAGAATCATGATCTGAATCATCCCTCAAAATTTTCGTTACGATGTCACTAACACCCTGTATTCTATAGAATAGAATAAAATAGAAATTGTGTATTATAAAAGGACGCCACATGCAAAGACAAGACAATAACATCACTTAATTTTTTTCCCAAAACAATTACAACAAGCGTAGGATGGTTTTCATTAGAATGATCGTAAGGTGGTGGTGGACGTCCTGAAATAAAAGGGCCTCACTCAGCATAAGTCGCAGCGTGAACCACGACGCTGGTATTATGTGGACCCTGCACTTTTTATTCTAAGTTTTAGTGTTAGTTCTAAGGAGTGTACCTACTGTTTTTGCTATACTATGGTAACTCCTAGAGACCCCATGGTCAGATACAATTAATGTGGATTGAGTTTCCGTGTTTCCGTAAATCAGGTCAGAACCGTAATAATTAGAATGTTCATTTGTAAGGCTAAGTAAGACTCGGATTTATTTATTTTATTTTATTTGGGGAGCTTACAGCATTATTTACACAATCAGAATCTTAATAATAAATAAAGGTTAATTAAAGCTACCACAGGTAATACAAAAAAGTTTCCAAAGAGAGAAGACTATTATATAAATTATATAAAATAAACAAAAGAAAAACATAAAACAGAACTAAAAACATTAAGTTTTCTTTTGTTCAAAACACTTTTTTTATATTCACATTTTCACAAATTATTTATTTTCACAGTATAAGACGCTTATCTAAAAGCCTGAATAAGGCTTATGCGAGAAGCGAATGAAAATTGTACCTAAAGTAAATCTAAACAAAATAATATACCTAACTAGGAGCTGCAATGATCACTGGTAAGCAATGATTTAATTAATCTATTGCTATAGCAAAACAGATCACACTCAGCATTGATGCTATTAAATAATCTCATGAATCGAGGCAGATAGCTATTGCTTCTGTAGTTAGTGCAGCAACGAGGAACGTGAAGCAAGCAAATGTGACGTAGTCGTCTATTTGGTACCTTATTGAGAGGAATTGTACAGAAATCTTTAGATGAGTAGTGAGCACACCTAATTTACACATTTAATTATGCATCCCACATTGTTATACGTTAGAGAAAATTAATGCTTGAACCGCTCATATGTATTAAAGTATAATAAGTAGGCGTAGATACGAGTTTACTGTATTGATCACCCAAACATTATGTTTGTGTGCACTTTAAGAGCCAAGCTCTTGTCGGTGTAGCAGTCTCCATTCTTGTCTATCAAAAGCCAATTCCTTCACTTCCTTATAAGGCACGACGTTTGCCTTCTCTTTCATCTGTTCCATGTAAGCTCTTCTTGGTTTTCCCTTTCCTCTCTTTCCTTGTAGCTTTCCTTCTATGATGTTTTTAATAAATTCGTCATGTCTTATTAAGTGTCCAATCATCTAGCCTCTTCTGTCATCAATAACTCTCAATAAACCACACGACAACAACATATTTATAAATAAACACAATCTAACTTAATAGCTAGCGAGGAGTATAATTATAGATCTCTGCCTACCCCCTGTGCGATGCAGGCCTGTTGCTATGTTTGTTTGTATTTATAAATACAAATATCGTTTCAGCGGGGTTTCAGCACTTGTCTTTGAAACATAATTTGTTTTTGAAGTAAACGAGTGGGGCCTAAAAACATCAGGAGTTTATTTGATTAACCTTTCCTTTTCGGCGAATAAGAAAATGACAGGTATAATTTAAACTTAGATTGTGTGTACCGGACTCAGCATCACAATATACATAATACTATTCATTCAACCTTTACAATTAGACAAATGTCTAAACACACATCACCGCGTTTCGCCCTGAACCTTTGCTAACCTAAAAAGAAAAAAACAAAGCGCAATTTGTGTGAATCGATACGTTGAATAAATAATTATTGAAAGCGGTTCGAATACCTGTTTTTGTTGATAATATCTATAGCTACATATACGTTGGTGTCTATTACATGTATTGATCCAATTGATATAATATACTAGAGTAAACATAGACAAATGGGTTCGCGACCTTTTGAACTTGGAATAGTTTCGTTTATAAGAGATATTTGTCAGCTTGTCTTTATCAAGCAGCCAAAGCTTTGTCGCCAAGCGACGAAACTCGTGATCAGGTATGATGTCTAGAGAAGCGGTTATGGGAGAGAGAATAACGATATAATATGTGCCGATCGCACTGCTTTCTACCAGCGTATTCACTCTTCTTTGAAACCAAAGTGAATAGCCAATTAGTAGGTAAGCGTGTATCACTTTGGGCCACGTCTTTACTTACGATCAGGTGACATTTTGGACAAACTTGACTTTAAAAAATACTAAACATTTTAGCATACGTTGCCCGCTTTAATAGGCAGCAAATAAATACATATATGAGATTACGTCACTTATATGGGAGAATGATTTTATGTTTTTATGAGATTACGTCAGCTTTGAAACATTCAAAACCGAAGATAAGGGTATACATTGGTCGTAAAGTTTTCTTGTGCAATGTGATCAAATCAATGGATACATCTTCACCTTTATGGTTCTATCTATCTCACTTAGGACACTATGGTGGCGTAATCGCATACAGTTGTATAAATGCTACCACACCGGGTGTTGACTGCACACATTTGATCGGTGGCGCAACCACAGCTGTAGCTGCCTCACCTGATGTTTTGTTGGTTAACTGTCAACTGCATACATTTTGTTGGTGTCTGGCGCGACCGTATAATGGCCTTTATAACTATCAATATAAAAATGAATATAGCTATGCCGAGTTCAATGTTACTGAAATCGTACAATACACGTGTACGAGTGACCTATTGGAATGACCTGTCACCACGATCTAATGTTTAGTCCTACAATGTATGATCGTGGGTGTTTATGGGGTAGTCAGGGAAGTTTTCAAACCACCTACAGACTATATAACTTGTGAGGTTGTTAAAACCATTTGTCTCTATGCTTTAGCATAGTTGTAGTGTAGTTTAGCAAGTGTTTTAACACTTGAAAGTTGATACATAGTCAAAACGTATAACTGTGATAATATACATAAATACTTACTCATATATTTAGTTATATATATAGTGGTTTACGCGTATATAAATACTACAGAAATATGAAAATAACACCTTATATCGACTCTATATATTTTTTTATATAACGGTACTTACGAATATATTCAACCTTCTTATAATTATTGTAATGAATATCCTTATAGTTTACAAATACAGTCCACTTTCCTCCACAACCGAAGGATTTTACTACTTCTAACATAGAGCGTATAAAGTGTTCGGACCCAGTACGGCACGAGCATTAATATGTATACACTTTGGTACCATGTAACATTAACTTCTTTGACAAATTGAACTGTAAGTCTCACTAAATGTCAAATATGTTAGTGTGACAGAGTCCTAAAGTGGGTACATTATATTGCTCATGACTGAACCTAACTGTCTAGAGTAAGATCAAACGACACGCCTGAAAACCCCTGCCTAAATGTATTAACAATAAATTCAACACGACCGTCTTCTGTCTGATTGCTATTGATCGTGTGTGACTTGTTTATACATCTAAATACAATACTATTGGACTATTGGTGGCTCAGGGACGGGTCACTCATGGGAATCGATAAAATTTTGTTCGTGCCTTGCGTACCTACTGTGAGTTAAATTATTCGTCGTGTACACTTACATTTATTTACCGACCTAAATATCATCGAAATTATAGACGTTTACGCTGACAGTCCTTCGTCGCCATGATTTAACAAGTCCATGTTAGGACTGCGAACAAAGTGTGGCCACTGTCCTTAGCAAAATGTTTGAACTGTCTCATTGAACACATAACACGGTACTCCATACAAAATCTAATTCTTATCGTGAGCGAGACAGACTGTCCGCGCGCGCTCCCTTTTACTCTTTAGCGCCTTACGGTCATTTAGAGGGGGTGAGGTAAATCTAGCTCGCTCGATACGAATTGGTGCGGGACGGAAAGTTACCGTTCTATAGAACGTTGTATTGATTATTCTTCATTTTATGGCGACAGGCTGATAATCTGTTATACTGTTCATCATATCCATCTTGGAAAGAATACCAGGAGAGACTGCGGGTTGCCTTATGACTGAATTTTGACTCTGCCTTTCCCTATTATGAATCTTACGTCATATACATAATGTATACTTTAGAACAACATCGTTTTGTGTCCAAACTCTTCAGCACTCCTGTTTTCCGCGAAGTCAAAGTTACCTAAGGACACAAATTATTCGGAATCCTGTTGCCGGCATCAAATTGGTTCCGCAACCAGATGAGGTATCCTTAACAACCGCATACATTTTGTTGTTAGGGCGACACCATGATATCTTAGTGAGATAGGGCCCTTATGAAAGCTGAAACGATTTAGTGTTGCATTTGACACTTAGCTCAATAGTGTGCGTACATTTTTCATATTTGGAGTGGAAAATTGGTATTAGTTCTCATGATTGATTGACGGGAGGCAAAGCCAATTGAGACTTGTAGAGGACTGATTTAACGCCGATAGCCGTCTTTTGCCAGACGATATAAAAGTTATTTATTTTCGGCTATAACAACTTCTTCTATCGTGTGGGTTGTAAGGGTTACTGTAGAGATGCCATCGGCCCTTGACATGGCTCATGTAACGACTATTTACTTACATCAGTAAGTAGTAGTAATGTACCTTATGAAGTATGGATCGTCTTACCTTCAAATGTCCTAACTAATCTAGGGATCAAAAGTGATTTTTCTGATTATGTCCTCATTGGGGTTCGAACATAATTATGTACCTTTGGTAGATAATACTTACTCTTTTCTGTTCCACTGATACTTAGGTACAGATTGCAACTTACCTAAACATAATTCAAATTGGTACTAACTTAATATTACCCTAATATAGTCTCTGCTGTGAGCGGAAATTATAAATGCTGTCAAAAGACAAACTTTCACTCTATGCTAGATTATCGTAACATATAATATTAAATGTAGCTTTTTTTATGGAAAACGCTACCGATAGAAAATAATAGTTAATAATACAAAACATACAGCCATTACAGGTCCTCACCTATGCTATTGCGTTACGCTATGTTATTATGCTAGACATTAAAACTGCATTATGGCTGCCAGCTCATTTGAATTCGGGACAATACATAAATAAACAAAGTAGACTTTTCTAATTACTCCAAGAAATACTTAAAATTACGGCAACTTTGTCAGCTTTATTTAATAAGTGCTGCTTCAACATTTCCTAATTATACCGGTCTCCTGTCATCGATTATTTCAAGGGTGTTATCAAACCGTGTCTCTTCGCCTTGGTGTTACAACGTCCTTAAGTCAAGTGTAGGCAAGGTAAGGTATACTTTTTAAGGTATAGTTTTACTTACTCATTCGGACCATAAGCGAAACGATCCCGGTGCGAATCGACTCATCATCTTCCTAGCATCATCCCGTTTTCACGGGGTCCACTTACCTAACCTGAAGATTTGACATTCATAGGTATTCATTTTCGTAGGTATTAAGATAGTTTTTCACCTTAATACATTACTACACAAGTCACTCACCCTACCTTACAAGCCTGCTCACTCGAGGCGCTCAATTCAATTCAAACCTTCATGGTTGTCATATCTTTCCCCCAAAGCCCTTCTGCCTTATCTTTGACAGATCACGTACGGCCTCGTAATCCATCATTTAGAACGCTGTCATTCCCTAGATTGGCTCTTATGGGGTTGTAACGCGTAGACCCTCGCTTCAACTTACCCTTAAGCCTGAGGTCAATTCCAACAGGATCGTTTTCCCCGTTTGAAAGGGCGTCATTTTGGAAGCTTCCACGAGTTCTGAAAACGTGGGTGATAAAAGTTGTAAATTACCTTCTTTTTAATTGGATTGTTGGACGAAATGGACGAAAGTTATGATTGTTTTTATTTCATCATTCAAAACAAATGAACCAATTAGATATTGCACAGCAGTTATCTGTTCGCTTACAATATAGGCGAATATGAAATGTCTGACTTATTTTAATAGAAACAATAACAACCGAGACAGACGGACGGACAGATGAAAAAGCAAACATGTTACCACAGAAATAAGATTCCGTATAGTTTTGAATAAAAATAAACAGTTAATAAATATGTCCATCAACCTATGTTCAAGTAAATTCAAGATTTTCGCTTTTATTTACGAGATTTTTCAAATTGTCGCCCAGTTATATTTCGATCGTCTCGTACCATAAACGTTGAAACGGTCAAATAATATGACCTTAATATCTCTGCCTTCCAAAACTTCCAACGAATGGAAAGCCCCCAGACCTCTGAGGTTTATTTCGGTTATATACAAAGGCTCGACAAATTGCGTTCAACCTTAATTGGCTGATTTGGTTCTTCATTCTAATATTGCAGCCACTTTGTATATGTGATTGCTTGTAATTTTGACATATATTGATTCTACGTGTTTTGGCTGTCAAAAGTCAGAACCTTGCTCCTTGAAATATATTTTTTTCTAGTATTATAATGAATAGTTACTTACTTGTAAACTATCATTATTCTACTCTACTACTCAGTTAGTAGAGTGTTTGAGAAAAACTAAAAAGTAAGTACTTATACATAAACAGCCTATATACGTACGTACGTCCTATAACTGGACACAGGCCTCTCTTAAATCAATCGGAGGGGGTATGGAGTACTTATACGTAACTTCGCTACTCCACTGCGGGTCGGTGGAGGTGTTTTTACGGCTAGTAGCCGGGACCAACGGCTTAACATGCCCTCCAAAGTTCAGAATCATCTTACTTTTTCGGTCAATCAGGTGATTCAAGCCTGCAAAGACCTTACCAAACAAATGGCAATCTCACGTCAAACTTGGACCTCCAGATCGTGAGCCTAACGCTCTAACTATTAGACTACGGAGGTTTAAACAAGTACGCTAAATATTTGTATAAGTAGAAATAATTATTGTAAAACGGATTTCCGATTCTAAGATACTCGTAAGTACTTTCTTAATTTAATTTTGTAATGGAACAGATATCTTGGCAAGTAAAGCTCAGTGTTCGCATTAGGTTAGACGTAATTTTACGTATTTAACTCTGCAGTCGAGTTTAAAACTTATAATTGGATGAAAATAATACGGGTTTTAAATGTTACATTATAGTCATTAAAATCCCTTTTCACAAAGCACCAACAAAATGTATGCAGTTGTATAAAGCGTCGACCAAAAACGGTTTAATGGTAGATCCTTTCTCGTAATGGATTTTGTAGTGAATATTTTATTTGCTACTATAAAATATTACACAAAATGCATTGTTCAGTACAACAAATGATTATATTCCAATAAGCTAACGTTTTTACAGGTCACAATAATAACCGGCAAGAATTAGCATAGTGATGTATCAGTCGATATTTGGTCGATCCATTCTTGTCTATCTAATATAACAAATATATAAGTTTAAAAACTAAAACCCGGCTACGGAAAAATGACGCTCTAAAAGGTATGAAACAAAGAAAATAGGTATATATCTCTGAAATTCTTTAGCGATGTTTACAAGATAGCCGTCGTGGGGTCTTATTTATTAAGGTAACATGCTTCCGATACGTGTTTTATGCAATTATGGTTTGGAGATAAAACCATGTCATATTATCAATTCAACATAATTATCGAGTAAATACAAAAAAGAAACCCGCAAGTACAGGCTAGTAATATATTACGTATATATTTGAAATGTGCAAATTAAGCCCTGTCATTTGATACCCAACACACTACCATTCGAAAAAAGAATTGTTTTCGTCCTCACTTTATGTCCTCTAGAGGGCGCCACATTGAATTTAGCATGAAGTCACACAGCCTATAACCACCGGATAATCAAGACGCTTCTAGGGACACCTCATTTGTTAAATTTTGACGGGTGGTTTAGAAGTTTGGTTGGAACAGACGTGCGTACACACATACATACATCCATTGTATACATACATAGCGGTCAAACACAACCTTATTATTATTATTTTTTTTTGTATTTCTGGCCTAAAGTAATTTCTTGATATTTTTGTTTGTTTTTGCTATACCCTCCCGGGTCCATATGTGATACTATAATATTTCTAACAACTGTTTACCATATGGTGTGCAATAAATACTTTGACTTTGACCCTTCTTTTGCTTCGCCGCAGTCGGGTAAAAAGTTAACGAGCTAAAGAACATTTTCGTTTGATTTGTTGTTAATATTCTTTATAAATTTAATATGTTCGGGAGGTGAATAAAAAGCACACAATAAAGATTCCGTATCGCGAAATACGATACAAAGGTACATAGAACTATTATATTTAACACGTTGATGATCAGTTTTTCACCATGTATTGAAACAAGTATTTTGTATAGACGGATGTGGCCGTTCTGTCGGCACAGGTATCGATCAGTAAATACATAGTGACACGAACGGCTATAGCATCGGTGACGTTTTACACAGAAATATACGACATAAATATATGTACCTGTGTAATTAGACCGTGTTAACTGTTCTGTCGTTACTGCAAAACTTAAAATGACGTTCATAGCAGTTCTGTCAGGTTTAGTACGTTAAGGACGACGGTTATGACGTGCCCATCAACTGTTAAGTGAAACAAATATTCTGAAGTATTAGACCTGTCTAAGCAAAAATCGATTTTGAGTATATTTCCTGTACTCTCACGATTGCCGTAAGTATGAGAATTAATCACCCTGTTGCCTTTATTCGTTTTTATATTATCTACCTTTTATCATAGGGACAGGGACTTGTTTTACTAAAAGGCCTAACTAACCTAACTTTCTTTTCTTCTTGTTGACTGTTTATGACCAAGTCAACCATAAAGAATTATTTTTAAGCTACAACAATACTATGGTTCGTATTAATAAACGTACGTTTCGAGACTGCTCTCAAGATCATGTCAATGTGACAGTTCTTATATAAAACAGGGACTTGAGCATGATCTTGAGGGCATTCTCAGCTGAGATTAGTTTATTAATAATACCCTTAGTATAGTTTTTTTGGTTAGTCTATGGTGAGTGATTTTTAATACAAAAATAGTGTAATTGTGTGTGCCATACAATTAACTCAGTGATTCTATTAATCCGCCTCTTTCTATGTTGCCCTATTCGAAGGACTTATAAAGTATTTATGTAGGACACAAAGATTTATTAAAATAAGACCCATTTTGATGGAAATGACCACGAAAATAATTGGTGTAAAAACTGAAGAATGAAGAGTATTATAATAATAATACTTTCTTTTGTAAAAGATAACGGAAAAATACGTCGACTACTACCAGGAGTATTGTTTCCAGTCTTTTGTACGCGCAGCTGTGATATTTTCAAGCAGAACTGTACAAGTATTTTATACTTTACACTTCGGTAGTCTTTTTATTTACACTATAATAATACTTGTGGGATTTTATAAGCAACAATGTTAGTTTCCGTTGGGTGTTTCGCCCGTGGGCTCAGTTCCTCTCGTATTGTTTTGACCACAATATTCCTACGCGGTTTGTAGAAATAGGTAACTAATTTTGTAACTCATAGTTTACATAAGTGAACTAAAAGAAAATAATAGAGAAGTAATTATAGCTATATTTTGGGGATCTCATGCTACGACAAAATGTTTTGCTTCTTTCCCTAATGGCCTCTGTTCCAATTCGACACACACGCTTGTTCGACGCATTTAATTTACCTTTTGTATAAATAATTTAAAACTAGATATTTGTGTATTTCGGTTTTTTAGGTGTTATTTAGGTATTTTTTTGTTTTTTTTAGGTATTTTTTTTAATTTTATTTAGATATTTTTTAGGTATTTAGGTATTTGGGTGGTTGGGTTTTAGGTATTTTTGTGGGCCTGTGCCCAGCAGTGGGACGTATATAGGCTATTTATGTTATGTTATTTAGGTATTTATATTTGGTGGTAATTCTTGTACACACCTCTAATTTTATTTTAACATATATCTGTCATTTTCTTATTGCTGAAATAGAATGGAACGGGTAATCGACAGGCATAAAATTTATGGAACGCACGCCAATTTTACGCAGAAATCTAAAAAGCCCTCTAAAACTTTTACATCAGCCAATAACCCAACAGAGTTAAGATGACAGCTTACGTCAAACATACCATGCTAGCGAGATAGATACTTATTTCGCTCATGTGGTTCTTGTACTTGACATTGGCAGTAATGGTTGTCTCTACTCTATGACGACTGGTTGCCATACAACAATAAAGTTGAAGTTATTTCGCTCGGGTTATTCATTCATTTACTCATTTGTTTTAAAATTATGTTGTCAATCATCTGTCCCTTTCATTTTCAGCGGATAAGAAAAAAAAATTAGGTGTCTGCAGGAATCGGGGCCAATATCTACTTAATTTATTTAAATACCAACCTCATTTGCAAATCACTGTCATGCAGTACAATCGAACCTTACAATCAAAGCTTTGTAATGCCCACGAGTCCAGTAGATAGATACAAAGTACAATAGCGCGAAGCATTCTACTGGTGTTTGACATCCATTGTTCTTTGGCACTATACTGTGCAATACTGTGCATGAATCTCGATGATACTATTTTATGGGAAGCCTGCTGGAAATGCATCTGTCGCATGGTAATGTTCATCGCATATAAACTATAAAGTACATACAGGGGTTAGCACACCGTAACGAATACTGAGGGGACTGATTAAGACCATGATTCCGAGTCGATATCAAGTGGAATTTTCTGTCGGAAAATTCATGAATTTTCTTTTTGTTCTATACTTTTCCGACGAAAAATTCCACTTGATATTAACTCAGGATCATGGTCTGAATCATCCCTCAAAGTTTTCGTTATGATGACACTAACACCCTGTATAATACGCCAGCATCGGAGTATGCAAAGCCATAAGTACGCATTAAAACTACTTGCAGTCAATCTTGATATTCAAATCAATATAGATATGATAGATATGACCTGGCGGTGACAAGTTATTCAACCCATCGCACAAGTCGAAAGTATACACAAAGCATATCATAAATAGCCTACACATATGTCCCACTGCGCACAGGTCATATGAAGCATCCACCACGCTGTTCCACTGGTGGAGATGTTTGGGCTAAGAGCCCGGAACCAACGGCTTAATGTGCCTAAGTCCGAAACACGAAATCATTTTACTTTTTCGGACAATCAAGTGAATCAGTCTGCAATGCCAAACAAAGGACAGTCTCACAAAGTGTTTTCGAAACTGTCCCCATCGGAATTCGAATTCAAGACCTTATGGATCGAAAGTCCAACATTCAACCACTGGACCACGGAAGCCGTTAAGTGTCTTCTGATGACAAATTGACATTGGTTAATATACGTAGTACGAGTATGTAAAACTAAAATCATTATTTTTTGTCTTCTGAGTAGTTTTGACTATGCCCACCCGATCACGGATCACGGGTGTGTTTTTTTGCACGTTTGAAATTCCTTTCAGGTCCCTCAGGCCGCCTAATGACGTCATACATGGTTTTCCTCAATCCTCGTTCGTTTCCGTCAGAATAAATATTGTTTGTCGTGTGAGTCGTATGTCCAGGAGATTAGGCAAAGAGATGATTTACTCCGTCATTTAACACAGCACCCTCATTAGTCAGGGAGAAATGGACCATACCCTTCAACACAGATCTACTTACTGCAAATTATTATCTGAATATACAGAGACTGCTAGGACTATTTGAGCATACAAAACTTAATACTACCCAAAGTAAATAAGGAAAAAGGAAAGTAAAAAAATGTTAAGAAATGTGACGTTTCATCGCTGCTCAACACAAAATTTTAGTCGCTAAAGTTTTAACCTAACCTAACCAAACTAAGGACAATCTGAGAAAGTGATATTTCGGTAAGGACACCATCGGGAATTTGTATCAGCACTCGATGGGAATCGGTGCGCGCTAGAGAGTTGCTGAATCTCAGCTTCGAGACTGCCCTTAAGATCATTTCAATGTGACAGTTCTTATATAAAAACAGGGACTTGAGCATGATCTTGAGGGCAGTCTCAGCTGAGATTAGTTTATTAAGGAATTAATACTATGGGTGGTACCCATGGTATTATTCTTTATTCTATGACTATAATGTAAACTTTTGACCAGTCTTAATTTATCTTAAAAGCAATTTCCACTAACAGAGTTTGGTGGACCATTATTGACAGCAATACCGCTCACCATCTATGACGTTGGTCTAACAGAAAGCTCCATGAGGCGTACTCAGTTCATCTTGCGATGAACGTACTGTCTAGTCCAATTGGAAATATAGTCCTGAGCTTATGTTATTTTAATTTTCACTATCCGGATATTCAATACAGTGAACTCAACCTATAGAGTGTTGCATAATACATTTGTCCCAATTACAGTGGGTCGCTTTCGGCCTGTCTGCGTATTTTTATCTGATGCAAATCCATTAACGGTTGCTCTGAATTAAGAGAGAATTTGCTTTCGTAAATTTTGCATCGGCTTTTTGGTATTCAACTGATTTTCCTGCTCCTGTATTTCCTTTACATTAAAATATTTTATGGGAAATTATTTTCGTGAACAGCTTTTTGCATTAAGTTATTACCTACTTATTTCATACACTTATAAATATTTCTTATGAAATATATTTTATACAATTTATCTCTCATCATGTGTTTCAGCTAGTGTTTCTCTCTCTTACTACCCCAATTGGGGTTAACCTTGAGCTTATACATGTTATGTTATGTTACAATGTGTTCGAATAAAACATTCTCCTACTGACGACTCTTGTGACTTTGGGTACATTTTCATAAAATTGTACCATAACTCAATTGACGACATGAGTTCCAATTAACGATACGTGTTGTACCAACTCAGTTGGACAGTTCTATCTCCCTAGAGCCATATTCCATTCAATAACGTGCGTGACATGGCCGGGTTAACGAATTTTACGTCTATAGATGCTGTATGTTTATAGAAGGACATATTGGTACCAAAATTGCTTCAGCATTGAAAACGTGCACTATATTTACACACTACATACATCATGACGTAATTCGAAAAGGGATGGACAGAATTACAAAATCTACAAGTCACTAATAACATTACTCGCACCCACTCCTGTAGGTCTATTCTGTTACTCGGTGGAATAGTCTTTCATTGATAATTAATTACTTAAGTTAAATAAAAAAAAACATTTGATCTTTAACAGATTTTAGCTCGAAAATAGGCCTACTGATCAGTTGCACGTAAATATATAAAGCCACAATCATTGAGGTGATAGAACCCAAAACTCGTCAGAAGACAATTTAAAACCTCTCTTGGTTTAAAGGAGCGTTAGTAAGGTTAGAAAAAGATGTTCCAACTTTAAAAAATCTTGTAGCAATAAAAAGACATATGAAAAAAAAAAGACAGATATATAACTTTTTTCGTAAAAATGCTTGTAATTATGACCCGAGTCCGTTATGTTAGCAGGACGAGATGACTTGGTAATCGAGTTATACGAAATCCCCGGGATGATAACATGCCGTCATGTCCCCATGCGGGTTATGGTCAATAATTGAGATATTATTCAACCCTTTCACGGGCAGAGACCATGGTTCATTGATGGTTAATAATAGGTAGTATGACACCTTGTAATCGGCACGTCATTAGACGTTCTGTCCTTGAAAGTGTTAAATAATCTATTCATTTATACCTTGGCATTGGTAGCACGTTGGCCTAACGTAAAGCTCTGTGAGGCGTGAGTACTTGTTTAGTTGAGAGTGTACTTTTGACTACCCCAAGTGGAAACATAGTCGTGAGCTCGTGTTGTGTTTGTACAAATAAAATAGTGTGACCTAATATTGGTGTCATCTTTATTTGCATTTCATACAGTTGGGAATTTAATGAAATTATTAATGTTATTACACTCATTGACTACTGGCACCCAGCCCGCAACTGTAAAGTTTTATGATATATGCCTATTTTCTGCGCAATTTTTGTTTTATTTTCTCTCCGTAAGAACTTTAAAATGAGCATTAATGTGTAAGAACGACAATATAACTTGTAAGCAGGCGAAACCTGTCATTTTGAAACAGGTGTTCCAGATACCCGACTTTATTTTTTTGTTATCGTTAGTACATAACATCTGCCTTTTCCGATCGATGCGTTGTGAGGCCTTCTCGTTACACTGGTTTGTGTCAATTCAATTCTAGAAGCAAACTAAACCATCGTTAATACAAACAGAATCAAACATCGAAACGGAATCAACACGTACCACGTTCCGTTCGAAGCAAATGTGTTTACCATAGCGATAACATCTGAATGTATGTGTTTGATTTTAGTATGATTGAATGGCAGCCATATTGAAGTCTGTCGAGAAAGTATGAGTGTAACAGAACGTGAAACACGAGTGCATTTTCAGCTTTCTCTATATTTATTACGGTTTCGCTTTGTTCACCACTACAACGATAAAGTGTAAAGTGCTTTTTATTTTATTAAGATAATGGACGATCGATAGATAGTACAGCGATAGACTAATGATAACTTGTCTCTGTACATTGCAACATAGATTTATGACAAGACAGAAATATCTAAAAGATCTACAGCAATTTTTATGAACACTTGTAATCATTTTAGGTAGAAAAGAACGTATACAATAATAAAATGGACTTGTAACGAGTACTTGTAACTGTTCTGCATATTTATTTTAATATCAATTTTTTTTTACTGTTATACTTAATAAAAAGTTTCGGATTGAACACCATTTTATAGAAATCCATGAAGATATTTTTGCGACTGTTTTTGGTCGACATCATAACAGTCTACTTGGGTATACCAATAGTAAATACTGAACGCTGAAAATATTTTTACTGAAAGCTGAGCAATAGGTAGAAGTGCTGCGATACCCAATTGACAGTATCGCAGTGTTACAAGTTTACGCTATGGAAAATTTGGGATTTTATTTTTTTAATAATGTTGTGATATCTTTTTTGACTGCGTGTTTTATTTTTATGAATATTCGTATTTTTTTTATGTGACTTGTAGTAAATATTAAATCGTAATTTCTAATGAATATGTACTTATTATAATACAGATATTATATTATACTATTATTACGATGGTATAAAGAACCGGAACGTCGCTTCAGTGTTACCGTCGGTGAATATGTCTCGTTCTGACCGTGTAACACGAGCGAGCGAGTAATAGTCTGCGCGCTCTCCTTCTTATTCCTTATAGGCTTACGGCCATTTAAAACTAAAGTCCGGTGAAGACCCGGGGGTGAAGTCGGCGCCAGATTCGAATTAGTGCGGGCGGGGGGGTTACTGTTCTATACTTGTATTCTATATTCTATGATTGCGTTCACGTTGACTTGAACAACCCTAAACTTAGTTCCTAATGAGGAACTTTCCAGGCTATGTTCCCCAAAAAAATATGTAGATGTTTTTACAGATTTCTTGGGTACGTATTCAAAAATATAATGCGAGGCAAATATATAAACATAATTGATCAGATACGTATAGAATTATCTTGCTACCTTTATTTTGATCACAATAATAATGGTTGGACCATGTGATGTGCCTGGGTGTAAAAACAAGGGTTATCATTTATACCCAAAATCAAAGATATCAAAAAAAAAACAAAAATATTTATTTCTTTAACAGAGATGGTACATAATAATATTTGCAGTTGTGACCTCCTAGTAAGTGTGAAACACCTGTGTCAGAAGGTCACGCTCCTCCATATCCATAAGTACTTGTTGGTACCAAAAGCCTGGAAGTATACCTACATCGTATTATACGTAAGTAAACAATAAAGAAAAATAAATATGAAAACAAACGTGTGTGTGTATGTGTGTTTGTGTGTGTATGTATGTGTCAAGGACACTAATTAGGTCCTCTACACTAATACTAATTAGGGATAAGTGTTATACCAAGTATTCGAAAAGCTTTTCTATTTCCTTATAATCTAATAATTTGAGCCATGCAGTAATCTTTTTTCTACATTGGAATTTAGATAAGAAGTAGATTTCTAGTTTTTCATTGAGTTGGTTATATAAGTGTGCAGATTGTCTATCATATTGTCGTCTCGCAAAACTAGTTTTCACCCTAGCAGCCGTATAACTTTGCTTTTTATTCTTTTCAATAGATATGAGGGATCTGGTTTAACAGATTGATGTCTTTTGAGAACTGTATATAAAACATAAAGTTTCCTAATTGTTAATATATCACATTCAAGGTACAATAGATCAGTGGAGTATAACCGGGGCTTAAAATACATATAAATATGCATGTATGTTATCCATGAAATTAGAAGGTTAAACTCTGTACTACGCCATGTATATTTTTTTGGAGAACGTAGCCTGGAAAGTCTATCATTATCTAATCAAGATTACTTTACCTACGATTAGCTGTGTCGATAATTGTTTCCACAATACAAAAGGTAAAAGTTTCGAATATAAATAGCAATATGGGTGAAGGTGGATATTATGACGTAAATAACGGAAATAGCGAACACCGAAGGCTGAGCAAACAGTTGAATTATTGATGTGCATTAGCACTTAAGTTGCGGCTTACTTGAAAATTAAAGCGTGACAAACATACACACACACTGGCTATTATTAATATTGCGGCAAGTAAACATAATCACGCCCTATCTATGGAGTAATGAAAATGGAGGCGATTACTCCATCGACAAGAGCGCAGCTCTTGGATAAAGAGAGAAAGAGAAATATTATCACTTATATACCTTGAGTGTTAGTGATATCGTAACGAAAACTTTAAGGGATGATTCAGACGATGATTCTGAGTTGATAAGTGGAATATTCCATCGTAAAAGTATGGAACTGAAAAAAATTGTCAAAAGACATCAATTTTCTAATAGGAAATTCAACTAGATATCAACTTAGAATCAAATTCTCAATCATCCTCCCAAGTTCAAATCATCGTTACGGTGTCATTACCACCCGTGATACTAAAAGGGATGATTTAGCTCATGATTCTGAGTTAGTATCAAGTGATATTTTCCATCGCAAAACTATTAAATTGAATGGACATGATGGACAATTGATATGGGTTAATTACTTGTCACCATAAGGTTCATCATAATATGCATGTATCTTAGGACTTCGAAACAACAGTGGCTGCGATTTGTCTTTATCCCTGCCCACCTCATTAGGAACTACAGGCGTGAATTTATTCACTTATCACATGAGATTGTAGTAAAACGCAAATATATTGTAACTGTAAAAAAGACACAACGATCACGTCGCTTATTCGTTTTCTTCAATTCATGAAAATGTAGGCACCAAGAAATTTGGCTTACCAATTTTGGAAGTCCTCGCAAAAACACGAACTTTAAAAAGTCCAGAAGCGTCTAGCGTTGGCTTTTGTTAGAATAGGGGAGATACCTGTTTAAAATATAATATTATCCAAACATATTTTTTGTTTCAGGTAATGACAAGAAAATATTTAAAAATCATCATTGTTGGCCGGCACAGAACAAGCCGGATTGGAATAATTATTCAGAATCTGCTTTACTCCACTAACAAACGATTTAAAATTGATTTACCTTTTAGATACCTAATGGCCCCGATTCCTGCAGACACCTTCTAATTTTACTTTAAGTTATACCTGTCATTTACTTATCGGCCGAAAAGGAATAGGACGGATGATTGACAGCTCTTAATTTTATGAAGAATGAGTAAATGAATGAATAACCCGGGCGAATCAAAAAGGTATCTTGTTGGTATGCAAACCGTATGACGTGTGCTGTCAACATAATTCTGTCGGGTTATTGGCCAATGTAAAATTATTAGACGGTTGTTTTAGATTTGTGGTTAAATTTGACGTGTGTTCCATAAATTTTATGCTTGTCGATTACCACCCGTCCCTTTCCTTTTCGGCGGATAAGAAAATGACAGATATAACTTAAAATAAAATATGATGGTGTTTACAGGAATTAGCACCAATACCTAATATAACTTGATCAATTATAATGTACCTTATATATAAATTCAGCAACGGTAAAGAAATTAATTTAGGAATATAATTTACGTAATGCAATGTCAGATAAAGAAAAGTAGACTACATTTATGTAAATGTTAATTACAATTAATTTCAGAAGAAGGACAAATTAGTAAAAGCTAAAAATACGAATGAATTAAGCTAATTAGCTGGAATGGCACATTGCGATATGTAATTATATTGAAAACAAAAAACTTTATTTGATACTTATGTACCTACCTACGAGTAATAGGTACATGGTGAGACTAATGATAAGGAGGTCCATTATTTAAGTTTCCATAACACAATTTAAATTTCTGTTTAAGTTCAATTTACAGTTGTCTCGTATGATTTTGTAAAATGTGAACACTTCTGAAAAAAATAAATTCCAAATTACGTGTACAATTAATTATAGGACAAACGTTGTGTCCCGTCTATAATCTTAAAAGAAAACAAATATGAGGCGCACAATACTCGTAGAAAATGATCTTTTGAACCCAATCAGGGCCCTATCATTAAGTCACCATAGTAGAGCATCCACTGTTGCGTTACCAACAAAATGTATGCAGATTATTTATATAAACCCTACATTACCAACTGCATAGGTACCTACATAAATTGTGTTGCTGGCTGAGTTACTGAATATAAATAAATGATTTTTTGAGTCTTTAAAATGTATTCTTTAATTATTTTTTCTTTTTTAGTCAGTATTCACTGACTTATAAATTTTTATTAAAGACAATTTGATTTTGCATGCTTACGTGAAAGCTGAAAACACTGGTGATATAATTGTAACAACATCATTTTATACTGTTTTCTAGCAAATAAAACTATTCTATTATATTCTAACAAAAATGGAAAACCGACACGATTGACATGTCACAAACTAGCTGTAAAACAAACTATATTACGGAGACTCAAAACTAACTCAAAATGGGGTGTATAGGAGTAGAATAGAAAGTGCACTTAGAGAAACATAATCGAATTGCGGAACGTGTGAACAAAACTGCAGCTGCATTTGTGGATTTAGCAGTTACAGTCGTCTTAGTAGGTATATTTATACCGCGACTACTATTTTCACCACGGAATGGAAGAAAGAGGTTGGAAAGGCCCTAACGCGCATTTTATATGAGAATTGCTGTCGCCGGTTCAACTCCTGGAAACTGAAAACTACGATCCGCGACACGAGCTTCTCAAATTCCATAGCCACTTTACCGGCAATGTATATTATGTGATATGCTGCAATTTAATCATTACTTTTCGTAGAATACTGTAGGTATATAAAGTACTTTTTTTTGATAAATAGCCGCCTTGCAGATTAAAAGTAATACACAAGATGAACTTTTAATTATATTTTCGCGGAACTCCGTGCTTCATAAAGTTTGCGGATGAGTGGAGTGCAAAGTTAAAGTAAGAACTATTTGCTGATACTTGTATAGCGCGCGTTTTGCGCTCACTTGGCCCTTACAACCTTTTGCTTTGATAGCGAGTTCCCGAACGTCGACTCTACGTCACGTCTGTCATTTGTTTGTATTGTTCAAAACACAATTAAGTATACACCTAAACGATAAAATTGCCTGGTATTATCTAGGAATAAAGTTATTATAGGTATTCCCCTAGTCATTAATCTGTAATTTATACCTATATTGTTTTAAAAGGTGTGCTGTTTCTTGTCATTTCTTCTCCTCAACCATATCCTAGAAAAAAGATGTATACTTATTCAAAAATTTTATACTGACCTTCAACAAATTTACCCATGATAATTACGTTGAATAAATTATGATTTTGATATCCGATTAATGACTACAATAAATATTTTGAATGAAATAATTGCATTTCACGCACACAGTTCTGCACGGTAATCTGATATATTTTAACACAGCATAACAACAACTTCAATGCTTAAGGAGGTAGAAATGTTACAGTGAAAATAAGTAACGTTTAGTTTTTTTTATAAGATATTGTGTTGGCGACGATGTGTTTTTGTTTTCTCATATTGGGAGGCTGCCGTTAGCTCAACCCGCCAACAAATCCGTAGCTATTTACTGTGGCGTGGGTAGCTGAATCAGCCTCCGTGGTCTAATGGTTAGAGCGTTAGGCTCACGATCTGGAGGTCCGAGTTCGATTCCCGATGGGGACATTGTCGAAATCACTTTGTGAGACTGTCCTTTGTTTGGTAAGGACTTTTTGTGACACCTGATTGTCCGAAAAAGTTAGATGATTCCGTGCTTCGGATGGCAAGTTAAGCCGTTGGTCCCGGCTATTAGCCGTAAAAATACCTCCACCAACCCGCAGTGGAGCAGCGTGGTGGAGTATGCTCCATACCCCCTCCGGTTGATTGAGGGGAGGCCTGTGCTCAGCAGTGGGACGTATGTAGGCTGTTTATGGGGAAGCTGAATCGATTAATCTATAAACGATAGCTTGGCCACTTGTCTTTTGTTTTCTGACACGGCCTACCCTAATAAGATTAGCATAGCGTAGGCTTGAGCTAATAATAATTATGAATACTTAAATTGTATTTCACTCATCTCTTAGCTATATTAGTTTGGATAGACGCATTCCTTATCCACGCCAAATGTCAAGCAACGGTCTTTGATCTATTCTGATCACTTCGAGATTGCGAACTGAATATCTCCGTTTAAAAGATTACCACTCTCATTTCTGTTAGAGAAAGTCTACATTGCGTCGTCACAACGGAGTCTCCGTACTAAGCGCCCCCAAAATCGTAACGTATCGTGTGACATAGCATTGTGATTTAAATGTAGAATGCCAGATCGCCACCGCGCAGACGTCACAAGAGATTCACAACGTATCTATCCTCTGGGCTCGTCCTTCTTTTTCTTATCGTGTGGGTTATGAGGTGGATTACCAATCTTATCAACCCTGGTGCCAGGGTTATTATTGAGCCGCCAAAGGCCTGACATGGCTCATTTAACGACTACATACTTACATCAGTAAGTAGTAACCGGGACCAACAGCTTAACGTGCCTTCCGAATGAGATCATCTTACTGTCGGACAATCAGGTGATCGGCCTGTATTATCTGAAGCAAACTAGGGATCACAAAGTGATTTTTGTGATATGTTCCCACCGGGATTTGAACCTGGGGCCTCCGGATCGTGAGACCAACGCTCAACCATTGGACCACAGAGGCCGTCCTTATAGAAATAGAATAGGAATACTCTTTATTTGCTTTTGAAAAGGGTACATTAATAGATGATGTTCATAAACAGCTATCAACAATAGCATGCAAATATTGTAACAGTTTGGAAACATTTCCAATAATTTATCATTTATATCATTAATAATAACAGTGACGACGTTATTTGCATTTCTATTGGATAAATCCCCTGGATATACGTCTTGATGCTATTGACATGTGTTAAGTGACGTTTTACGTAGTAAAAGTAATTTGAATAACGAATGAATGAGAATGACAAGCGCAAACGTTGGTAACTAGAGTGAAGAATACAACAGTAGTCCAACCGACTCGCACCAATACAGTTTTCATTGACACAGTTGGCTCGACCATTATACGGCGATACATCACCTATCACTTTGGTCTAACAGAAAGCTCGGTGAGGTGTAGGTACTTAGTTCAGCTTGCGATGGATGTACCTCTGACTACCTCAATTGGGATATAGTCGTGAGCGTATGTTATTTTACGTTTTGTACATAAACACTTTCTGTGTCGCCATTAAAATAATTCTAGTACACCTGCACGTAGCCTTGAAGAAACAATCATAAATAAATTACTGTAGAGTCATTTGGCTTCGACTTAAAAACAGAAGGTGACATGAAAAATAAATTAATCAACATTGTAGCATACGTTCACACGTGCTACGTACTTTAGGTACAATTCCCTTGAGGGTTCTTGACTTTGCATCGTGCTCGTAGCGACAAATACCACAGTTTGTCGATATTGGGACACACGAGTGTACGTATTTGTGGACAAATATCTGACTTAATATTTATTTAATTAATTTTATATTTATTAATATTTATTAATGTACTACTTTATTTATATATTTATTTATTAACTTTCACAACTAGTGACCACCAGAGGCTGCATAAAAGTTTTATATAATTAATTTTATTTCCTTTTTTATGATAATCTAGGTTATTTTATTAACTCCCAATTAATGTATAGCTTTTCAATAGCTTCGCAATTAAATGAACTAAAACGATATTGGGATGATTGTAGCAGTAAGTAATTAATTTCACTTATATAATGTTATCTATTTATCCGTTTGTTTGTTTGTGTTCTTCTCCTTTCATTCTTTTTCCTTTCGTTCGTCTGTCAAAATAGTGCGAATTCAAGTCTGATCAGATCTATTGCATTAACCTAGATATTTTTTTATATATTTTTATTCGAAAATTGAGCGTAGGGATACGCCGTTAACGGTACAGAACATTCCAGGATCAAATAAAACCAGCTGTGCACTAATCCGAAATCCAGTCAGTTATTCACATAAATTAATTTAAAACATTCGGATTTTTGATAAGATTAATAGATTGATTTTATGTCGAATATTTTACATAAATATACCAGAATGTAGGTAGTCATTTGTGCCTTACACAGGTGGCTTTTCTATATACTTACTTATTTCATTCAATGTCAATAATTACACGTCACAGATATTACAAAATTCAATTAAATCGTCTAATCGACGTCGTCTCGTCGTTTAGTCGTCGTGGTGTCGTCGTTCGAGAACAAACGTATTTATAACTGAGAACGCCTCTCAAAACGTTTAGCGATGGTGCTAACTATCCTTGCCATCCATGTGTCTCAGAAACAAGTTCTAAAGCTTCGCGTGTCTACCTCTTATGCATGTTTGATGCATGGCCACGCTACAGTACAGCGAATGTTTTATTATTTTTAGGCCGTCTTACACAAGGCAGTTCGTATTTAGTGCAATAGGTCGGGCTATCGATCACATCGGAAATAGAAATGACATAGGTAGTATTGACCCAATTTCCTGTGTCATCAAAGGACGTCGTTAACATTATTTTCAAATATCGCTTTCTATTATTGGACTTTAATTATATACTGATAGTTTTATTTTTATAATAGTATTTATGTCAATACCGCTCGCTTGCTGACTGAGTCACGCTGTTTAGCTAGAAACTTGAGACTCAGGCTTCACAATTTATTTTACAAAGTGGAGTGGGCTGAGTTACAACTAATGAAAAGGCTTTGCAGCCACGTAAAATACGAAATTGTTAGATAAGGACCTTGAGAAAGAAAAAAGAAAGAAAGAATCATTTATTTTAGAAATAAGCAGGTGGGACACAGAATAGAATAGTGAACAAAATAATGAATTTAAACCTTGAATTAAACCTTTAAATTTTTTGAGGGATCAGACTATATTGCTCATATTATAATAGGCCGTTATGTTAGAAAAGATCCATATTTTTACGACATGGGAAGATATACAGTTCGCGTCTAGGCCAGCTTAGTAAAAGAGTAAGTGTCCTTTTCTACTACGTTGTGGTCACCACTGCGTTAGTAATAAAGAATGAAACAATAAACACGGAATGGTGACAAAGTTTGTAGGCACGAAACAATTTGATAGGTCAACATCGTAAAATATCAACGATTCTTTCATTCGACCTGTTGGCGTTCGTTACCACCTATCATGATAATATTATGTTAAGTACGTCGCCTTTTTTATGTTCATAACGACTGTCAAATAGGGTTGCCACATTTTTTTATAGGTTTTTAATTTCCCGGGTTTATGAATTCAATCGCAATCCAAGTTACACCAACAACTTTTGGACGCATGATACAAAAAAAATATACTAGTTATGTATTTTTAACAACAAGATTAATAAATTAATTTATATTTTACACAAATATACCAGGATGGAGGTAGTCGTTTATGCCCTATATAGGTGGAGCCCTTTTATACATATTTAACTCAATCATTTGTAACATAATTTAAGGGAGTTTGATTCTATCAATAAACTATTTTACAGTTTGGCGGAGAGTTTTTGTTAAAACACTGTTTACAAGAAAATAGACATTTATTTATTTATTATACTATTTATTTAGTTTGTTATTGGATCTAGTAACCCTACGCCTTCGAAGGTAGAAATACGATAATACAGACATGTTTCAATTTATACTTTACGCTTTTCTGAATAAGGCGAAATTCTTAGGTGCAGTCAAGCGTGGTGGAGTGTGCTCAACGCTCTCACCCCGGCTGATTAGAGGGGAAAGTCTCCAAGGAAATACAACTAAGGCAATTCTAACACGACGCCGCGTACCGCCGCGGCGTGCGGACGCGGTAATGCGGATGCCAAACCAGACACCAGGGTTGATGGGGTTGGTAATTTACCTCACAACCCACACGATAGAAGAAGATAGCACGCAGTGATCCGCGCGGTTATGCGGTTCATCATTCATCAAAATGTTTTCATGTATTTATAAAGTATATAAATCAAATGTGTAACAACATTATAGCCTTTAATATAGTTAAAAAAAATTTCATAAATCAAATGTGGAACAACAATATAGCCTCCAACATAGTTACATTTTTTCATAATTAATAAGTATGATTAGCCAGTTTTTTGATTCATAAGTACATAATTCAACGTTTTTGATATAACATGCTTTCATATTTTTCGTGTAATTTGATACGTTTCAAATATAACACCTATTTGATGAGGAAAATCTGTTATGTTACTTTGAAGTCCTCCTTATCTACGCCGTAGCCGGAGAGTAAATAATCCAATTGCGTAGCTGCTACGTTCTACTACGCGTCGTAGCAATAAACAGGCA
Source organism: Pectinophora gossypiella (assembly GCF_024362695.1). Lineage (NCBI taxonomy): Eukaryota > Metazoa > Arthropoda > Insecta > Lepidoptera > Gelechiidae > Pectinophora > Pectinophora gossypiella. The sequence continues at coordinate 5,708,172 of NC_065416.1, read as the reverse complement.
TAGAGCCGCCGCGCCACATTGTTTATAAATTAGAATTGCATTCAAAGTTTGCTTTGTTTGAAAAACAAAAAAATGGTTAAGTACTTATTGTTTTATATTTTATGTGAAAGAGTATATATCTAAGTGTTTGAGAAGATTAGAAATAAAAAATAACATTATACCTTTTTCCTTAAAACATAACTAATTCAAAGAAAAATCTCACCGTGAGCCGCCCAACGCGAAAGTGTGAGCGAGACATACAGTTCGTGCGCTCTCCCGTACTCTTTAGCGGCTTAAAGCCATTTAAGCCTGAAGTAAGACCCAGAGGGGGTGAGGTATGTGCCCGATATGAATTGGTGCGGGGCGGAGAATTACCGTTCTATACATAGTAGCTATATACTTTATTCTATGCTGCAGTTTGAAATAAAGCCGGTGTAAGCCAAACGGAAACGAGCATCCAAATGCATGAAAACCCTTTGTTGTTAGGGCCTAGCGTTGTTTGTGTGTTTGTGCTAGATTTGCATTTGTTCCGGATTATTCAGCCTGCAAGGCTAGATGGCTTATGGAGGTTACATACAGCACTAGTCGATATTGGTTGATATTTTATTTTCTAGTTGTCTCCCACAAAAGTACATCGATAATAATGTCTAATACATTGATTAACAAAACAAAATCTACAGCATACCCCGGACACTTCATATAAATAACCTCTTTTTACACAGACACTATACATTGACGTTATCTTACGCGCGTGAGTGTGACGTCTGGCGCCATACGATTGAAGACTAAACCATGTCCGAGGGGGTGAGGTAAACCTAGCTCATCCGCTGGGAGCGGAGAGAGGCCATTCTATACGTAGTATTCATTCCTTATTCCATGTCAATAGTTAGGCAAAATCGGAAATTTCAGAGGTAATAATCGTCACTAAACAAAGTTATCATCATCATTAATTTAAGAGCCACGCTCTTGTTGGTGCAGCATTCTCCATTCTTGTCGATCAAGGATCAACTCTTTGACTTTCTTATAAGACACGACGTTCGTCTGTGTAAGCTTGTCTGGGTTCTCCCCTTCTTCTTTTTCCTTCTATCTTCATAAGCGTATCGAGCCTTCATAAGTGTCCAATCAGCTTGCCTCTTCTGTCCTCAATAACTCTTAATATTTGTCTCTTTTCCCTTACTCTTACTAGTACTTCTTCATTAGTTCAAACAAAAAAGTCATGACTAATTTAAATATTTTCTGTTTGTATAAGCATGCTAGGTCAATGACCTAGTAAATTGTTATCGTACTTGTTTGAAGTATGTAAAGTGTTGCTTTTAGAATAATAATATTACAAACATGTCACGCTATTGATGAGTATACAGGATGTTAGTGACATCGTAACGAATACTGAGGGGGATTATTCTAACCATGATTCTTAATATCACGTGGAATTTTCCGTCGCAAAATTAATGTTTTATTTGTAGTTTTTTTAAATCATTTTCAATTCTATACTTTTGCGATGGAAAATTCCACTTGATATTAACTCAGAATAATGAGCTGAATCATCCTTCTCAATCAATCGTATCAGTATTCGTTACGATGTCACTTACACCCCGTACAAGTACATAGAGGTAGCCATACAAGTAGGTATGAATGTTAGTGACAACGTAACGAATACTGAGGGGGACGGTTCAGACCATGAGTTCTTAGTTAATATCAAGTGGAATTTCCTGTCAGAAAATTCATGAATATTTTTTTTATATTTTCAGTTCCATACTTTTGCGATAGAAAATTCCACTTGATATCAACTCAGAACGTGATTCTGGGTTGATATCAAGTGAGATTTTCCATCGCAAATCATCCTCCAAAGTTTTCGTTACGATGTCACTACCACCCTGTATACTTTAGTGATTCACTTTTATTCAGTGAGACTGAATGAATGTAAAACAACGTTATTGTAGGCAAATATGACATAAGCTAAAATAAAGTTATTAAACCATTATCTAATTACTCTATGATGTCTTATAAGGAAGTTGTAGAATTGGCCTTTGATTCACAAAAATAGAGAATTCCACGCCGAAAAGAACGAGGCTGACGAACAACAACGTATCATAGCATGACGCCTGTAACACAGAAGGGGTGGGCAGAGGTGTATAGGATACATTCACCCACTCCTCGCCAGCTATGTTTAGCCACGTACGGTCACGAGCATTAATATGTATACACTTTGGTACCATGTCACAATAACTTTTTTGAGAAATTGAACTGTAAGTCTCACTAATTGTCAAATATGTTAGTGCGACAGAGTCCTAATGTGGGTACATTATATTGCTCATGACTGCACGACAGTTTATCGACAGTGGTCTATCGGTATGCAATACTATGGGAAGATACATTTTAATATACTATTATTTACAACTCCTATACCGGGTCGCAGTTCACTAACAGACCGAGTGTTTCCGACGTGAATTTAATTGAAAAACGTGCGCCGAGCAATACAGGAACATCGCTAATTTGTACCTACACTCAGCCATAGAATAAGGAATAATACTATGTACAGAACGGCAACTCTCCGCTCCCTGCCAGCGGCTCAGCTAGGTTTACCTCACCCCCTCGGTATTACTTTAGTCTTCAATCGTATGGGCGTCAGACGTCACATACACAGGTGCGCGTGTACGATAACGTCAATGTGTAGTGTATATGTAAAGCAATGTGCTTTACCAACGGGTCCTCATTCTGTCCAGACGATTACTGCATAAATAGGTATCTACTTGTCATTCAAGACATATTTCGTCCAACAAAAAATAAGTTCTGACATAGCAAATATTTTATCTCCTTCAATAAAAAGTGGATTGGCATTGAATAAGAAAGTAGGGGCTACAGATAAAACAGTTCTTGGCATAAAATTTTAGACCTACGACTGAGCCGGTTGCCTTACCTTTTATTATAGACTTATATAAGGGTATGTTTATCATAGGCAGACCCTTTTAAACATTCAGGTTTAGGAGCAAGGGTATACGAATTTCAAATCAGGGTCAAGTAACAGATTCATAAAAGAAAAATAATATGCAATACAAAAACAGAACATAAATATGAAACTATAGGACTTAATAGTTTTGAATTTGAAAATTCTTTCACTGTTACGAAGTTGTATTTTTACCTATTGTTTGTTTAAGATTTAAGATATTTACAGCTTGAACGACTTCAAGGTAAAATCATTTTTCACAAGTACGTATAGCCAGTATACTTTTCATAATGGATGATATAATTATGTTACTACGGTAACCTCATTCTCAAATTTGTTGGTTAAACTCATCAAAAAAGTCGAAACACTCTCCAATTTGTATTTGGAATGTTGAGAATTAAAATCCTTATAATACTTACTGCAAAATGTAATTTTAATGATTTTTTGTTTTTATAGCACACACTCGTGCTTAGGAAAAGGTACAAAGAAAAAACTAAATTGAAAAAAATCCTGACTTGGATGGGACTTGAAACCACAGTAGCTCTTGTCAAGCCGGGACGAGCGTGTTAAATATTATACCACCGGGTCCTCCGTCCGTCCATGCGAAATGCTTCGATACATACCTAGATAAGTTTGTATAGTCAATCAAAGCATGTCGTAGTCTCGTCCGAGTCAGATTTATGTTTTTGATTTATTTTTCCCTTATTAATGACTTTTTTATTCCGGATATTTACTCGTATTTAATATTAATTGAAAATGACGTTTTAAAAATTTATTCGTTTGTAAATATCAAGGTATCCGCTTTGAAAGCTTCGTTTACCCTATCAAGTAAGTACCGTTTGAGTTTATAGATAGGAATAATTTATGTTCGAACCGGGTGCTTTACGACGTTTATATCGCCAGAGTAGCTGAGAGATCATAAATAGCTTAATGAATTGATTCATGTGACATGAGTGAGGCATGTCTACCTCACTCTCATAAATCTGGAAAGGGGTTTTTTTTGACGTGACTTAATGTAAAAGTATTTGTCGCAGATGGCATTAACTACTTGGCCGTACAAATGGGGAGCGTTGAGGGCTCTCACCTGAGGAGTCCTAGTGGGCGCGAACCTCAACTCAAGTCGTGGTCTAAGAGAATTATGTTTGAGAGAATCGTCGGGAAAGAGATGTAGGTGGAGTATACCTTTTGGTGTCAAAAAGATGATGAATTCATCATTTTTCACCATCTTCTTGCACTATGAATATGTGTTATCAATGTGATATTTTTTGTTCAAAGCAACCCATAGGTATAACATTTATTTTTGGCGTAACTTACTGTAGTAGTTTACTGTAGGTTGGCTTATGGCGGCTTAATAATAATCCTAATTGGTATTACGAAGAACATATTTAAGAGACTGTAGACAGCAATTTCTTCCAAACAACCTTAACGTATTTAAAATTTCTGAGTCATGAGTAAAGGAACACACTGTACTATCGTGAACTCCCTAAGAGAAGTTGAAAGCTCCAAACAAGCTGCCTATTTTGACGAAAATGTAGCCTACTTAAAAACAGTTTCGTAACTCTATTTTAAATGAATACCTAGCGAATAAGTGAATATGAACAACACAAACCACAAACCGGATCCGTAATCACAAAGAGCTAATAGAAATAGAATTAAACTGAAGCGGGCAAACCAAAAGGTAAATACTTATTACTTAGGAAACCGTAACGTTTAGGAATTCCGTTTAAGTAGAAAGTCGAAAACTGAATTGTTTATAAACGAATTATTTGCGTTCATAATGCCATATCCTAATTCTGCCGAGTGATTACCGTTCCTGATTTAAGTATTTTTAATATCTAAGTACCTTAATATTCATGGGAAAATAATTCAGTTCTAAAATAAAACGACTTCTTCAATTTTATTAATAAAATTCTTACTTAACGGGTACTTAAGTACCCGTTCTTTAAAAATCGTTATCACTTTTTACTGTTGATCTCGTAAGCGCCTTATCGAAAAATCACCATTCTGATTTCGTGGCTGATTTTGAAAACTGCCGTATCTGCAATATTTAGCTAAAATAATTTGTGACTTATTGACAATGGCTAAAGGCGCAAATCAGATTCGTCATAAATTCAGATACATCAATTAGCGACGATGTAAGTTTCCGGGCAAAAGTTGATAATATTTTTTTTAAATGAATTGAAAACAAGCGTGTAAATTCCGTGGTTTGTTAATAAAATCTCATACAAATGTGATTTTTCAAAGAGCCGCTTACAAAGGGTTCTCGATAAGGCGACAATTGTGTGATGTCTTGCTGGTTGTGCAATTATCAAGACACCAGGTGATGTAGTATTGTATTCTATTTAAGTAATTGAAATGTTATTTAAGCAGGTACTAATTTAACACGATGTCCGTACCTCACTCGGCTGGGCCCGCAGAATACCAGTGTCGAAGCTTATGCCGCGGCTTTTGCTGAGTGAGGTTCGTTTAATCAGGACGTCACAACCTTTTTCGACCAACATTTATATACTTATTTCTTTTGTTCCATTTATCTTTCTGTTATGTCATTTTGTGTATTTAAGTTTCATTTTTGTTTCTTTCTTTAATGTTTTTGTATTGCTACCGTGCGTCCTCTAATAATAAATACTTTCTTTTTAGGTAGCGTTTATACAATCGGGTACCTAGTTTCCTAGGTCAAATATAAATTATGAAATTCTGATCACTAAATAAAGACTGATCTAAAGGTGACAAAAAACGTTTTCTCCTTTCTATTTAACATATTTAATTTTATGCATTTTAATAAAGATAAATGTAAGAATAAGTGCGATATTTTGTTACGTTTTATGAGGTTTTTTTTTCATAAAAAAACCATAGTAATTTCGTGTTTTAACGTTTAGTAAAAAGTAACTGATTTGACTAGTTGGAAAGTAGCCTATGACATACTATGGTTGCGCCACCATGAAATCTTTGTGATACAGCCCTAACAGCACTGCAGTCATTGATTTTTATAATCACAGGAAAAGCCGTACTATAATTACCTATTACATTCCAAGTGATTTCAAACCACGCCTTGGCTCTATGAAACTATTTTAATAAAGTAACAAAATTGCCTGCAGGTAGCCATTCTACGTGTATTCAGCTATGAAATGAAATCATAAACTCTACACTGTATAGCTTACTTTATACATTGTAAGAGTATATGAGTTGACCTCTTACTAGTGGACTTTAAAACCGGATGTTTACAATATTTCTGTAAGTGGCTAAGCTGAAATGCTTTCCTTGCTTGCTGAGTCAGAAAGTAATTTTGCAAATTTGCGTGTCACAAGAGACATAAGATGAATTTTATAATGAAAGGTTACCAACTGATAATCTTGGCATAAAATATTGTCTTTTAGCAACACTAATGTCAGTAACATGTGACTTGGTAGCTATTGAGTCATGATTAATTTCCAAATGATATTCTGAATACTATTTGTACTTCTCCCAGTAAAAACAGTTAACTTTTTTCGTTACAATGTATTTGTAAGTGGTTTTTTAACTTCTAACATTATTACAAGAACATTCGTATATAAATTAATTCATATATTATATTCCCTCGTGTATAGGGTGTTAGTGATTCTGAATTGATATCAAGTGATTTTTTCTGTCGGAAAACTCATGAAAATTTTAGTGCTTTTTAAATTATATTTCGTTCCATACTATTGCGACAGAATTATACTCCTCAGTATTCGTTACAATGTCACTAAAACCCTGTATAAAATAGTCTATGAAAAAGTAAGTTAGCTAACAAAGCGCACGGACCCGTTTGCACGTCCTTTTAAAGGTCCATTTCAGTATACCCTTTACGCCCAGACGAGCCTACAGGATATTGAAAAGTCCTCGAATAACGTCCAATATTTTTTAGGGTGAGGAGTTAGAAGTTTTTGGGTCAAACCTTCCGTTTGATGAAATGGAAAGGATCAATCATTTTGTTTTCGCCTGAGGTATATCTGTTGTTATTTTTTATTTCAGTTTGTCTTTTGACGTTTATTGATACTTACTACACGACGATTTTGTGGTTTGATTTACACAAACGTTTTTTGGGTTTGGCAGAGATTTTATGAAATAAAACTTGGTTATTGAAAACGGTCTTTTTGTGACATTTAGGGAATACTTAGAGATGTTCTGAAGGGTATATTTTAAGATTTTACGCAGAGTATTCATGTTTTATAACGTAACGGACTATATTCAAGTCAGCAAAGTTTTTGCAGTTTGGAAACTTTACCCTCCAGCGCGCGGCGCTCTGGGATAGACATTCACTCAGGAATTTGCTCGGATCAAAATAGCGTTCCTGTATTGGGTTGTTCAGTTCTACATTCTTGCTCGTTATAACGTACAATAATATTAAAAAAAATTGCAATCAACGTCATGTCTTTTCATGAATACCTACACCTAATAGGCTATAATGGACATCTCCATTTTTGCTAGACTAAATTATAGTTTGAACAGGATAGAAATAGTTTACTTATTATACGGAATAACCATTCGATGTCGAAGAAAATCCGCTAAGAAATTTCTAAAAATGATATTTATACTTAGTTATTTTGAAAAAGGCGTGGTAGCCCAGTTGGTAGAACGCTTGCTTCTCACTATGATGTTGCAGGTTCGAATCCAGCACCGGCCAAAACCAATGATTGTCGAATTTGAGTTTCGAAATTATGTTTGGATCATAAATGATTATCACGTGCTCAGCGGTGAAGGAAAACATCGTGAGGAACCCCAAATATGTCGGAGGATGTGCATACTTGTCATAAATTCATACCGTAAGTTTTTAAGAGAAGATGAGTTTTAAGACTTTCTTTAGGAGGACTCTTTGTTTTATCTTTCATGTTAGACATTGAAAAATCTCTTTCAATTATCACTGAGGAAACTTTTCTCATAATGGTATTCTCACAAGACGATATAAATTGCAATTACTTACCCATTCATCAAATCTGCGAGTAGGTATTTATTTATTTTGTTGCCGTAATAGTGAGTTTTCTTTATTCGTTTTTTTTCACCATTACAAAGACACAAAATATTTCTTGGTCTTTTGTTGTCAATATGTCGTCAATCTATTACGAAGTAATTTGCGTCTTCCTTAACTTAACAAGGCAATAAGGCTTGCGGGCACGAAATTATTGGGCTTGAGATTAAGATATGAAGGTCTTTCCATCCTATAAAATTCACAAACATACTTTCCTAAAACGATTTTGTGTAATTCATCAATCATCACAATAGGGTATTTTCCAACAATTACTTTTTACTAAACGTCAAAACACGATATTACTATGGAATTTGTATTAAAAACAAACCTGTGATGTCATAGAAAAACGTGATAAAATGTCGCATTTATTTTCGCATTTTTCTTTGTTAAAATTCATACATAAGTTAAATAGAAGAAAAAAATGTTTTTCGTCAGTTTTAAATCTGTCTTTAATTAATAATCAGAATTTCATAACTTATCTTTGATCTATGAAATTACCCAATTATAACTTCACTCGCTTTCCGTATCGTATGAATATTTTGACGGCTGTCGAAGCAAAAATGATAATCCAAGATTGTAGTAAGGTGAATTTCTAATGAAAAATGAACTTGGTCGTATATGTGTACATACACGCATATAGATTAGAAGAGTTGTTTTCTAAATAGCGCATCAGAGTCGCGCATTGGGACGTGTAATCTATGTAGATTACATTACGCAGTTCGCACGACCATTATAGACCGCGACACGGCTCACAAGCTCAGTGAGGCGTAGGTACTTGGATTATCTTCACTCTGACTACCTCTATTGGGATAAAGTCATTACGAGTTCATCGTTGAAATTTTATTCATCACAAACTGATAGTCATAGTAAAGTTTGTTAAAAATAAATGTCATGTACGGAAGGACAATGGCTCACCGGGGGCGTCTGCCAGCGACCCCTGTGTCACGCGATCTACCTTACTCAGAGGTCATAGAGTTTTAAATTGTGTGCGGTCGCAAGGCTTCATTGGCGAGTCGCAGCATGACAACCGCGTCGCGCGCGGCGTGAATTATATTGACGGCTTCGATATATAGCCGCACGACGTCCATCGTAGATAACATTTGCCGCGTCTATTGGTCGAAGCCCTTGATATAATTCGCGCCGCGCGCGACTCAGGTACCGTGCAGCCCCGCTGGTACTTATTACCTTCAGTTCTCTTTCTGTATTAAGGCGGTAATGTTTTATCAAAAAAAAAGTAACAGCTTACAAAGAAATTCGAAGACATCATGATGAGAAACGGAATAATGTACCTAATAGTATTTCTTTGTCGTTCATATTTCAGTCTAATTTTCTCTGATTCGTTGTAACGAAACGTTGCTTCATCAAATATTTACTTACAAGATTGTAGGTTTTATTTATTGAAGCGTTTCTGTTTATTCTGGACTGCGCTTGATACGCCATTATATTGACTTTTAACACGAATCACAAATTATTTAACCTAGGTACCTAACTAATTAAGTATTCGTGAAAATAGTAAGCAATCAATACACTACACTGTTCCGATTTCAAAATACCAATGTGAAATTCCTGCAATAATGGCATAAGATAAGCTAAGGGAAAGTTTCTATAAAGGCATATACTCATGCTGAAGTTAGCCGCAAATTGTGAATTAATTTACTTTTTGCCCTTGACAATATCCTTTTTCGTAAATTCATTTATACAAATTTTTTTCTTTGTAAATTTTGTGATTAATTAATGCGGGATTGCCGCAGCATCAAGCAAGGGGGATTTTTTATACCTAAGTCCACGCTGATACATATTTTCATACCCTATATGCTCCTTCAATATTCATATTGTTGGCAATAAGAATCCAAACAATAAAATATGTCACATAGATATATACATCCTGTACACCATATTAATATGTTTCGAGTATTTTTCCTGATAACTTTTCTTTGCCAGAACGTTGCCAGGAATCCACGATACGCTTGTGAAAAGAAATTGATGAAATTGTTATCAAGAATTTACTCACGTGTGAGTATTTTCCTTCTTGCTTTTTATCGTATTTTCTTTATTTTGTGGCGTAACGTACTCGTTGTTACGCCACAAAATAGCTAGCTTTTTTCAAATACCTACTTAAGTAGTTACCTTTTGTTTTCTCCTACGTAATCAGCATATTACCCCGACCTTTCTCTGCCTCTAATGTGTCCTACCTTGACACCGCTACTTCTTACCATAATTGCACCCATAAATTCCGAACCACGCAAATCCGATAGACCTTTAAAAAAAGCCCAAAAAATATTAACCCAAAGAAATCCGACAAAAGTCTGATTTAACTGGATTAAACTTGAAATCCTTTTCGTTTTCGTTTGCCGTTCGGTATTGGATGTTATTTTTGCCATTCTCAATTTGCGGGAACATTATTTGATTTCGAGTGGATAACGAAGTGTTTAGATAAGGAATAACGTGGATGAACACAGCCTGAGCGGATTTCATTGGAGAAGGTTTATGTGCCATTGTAACGAAGCATTTCGGACCAACGAGCCTTGTAGCGACATCTTGTGGTTTCTGACGATATAACGTTGTTTTTATATTTTACCCGCAGGAAATCACAGATGGCGCTGCAGGGTTATCGATGGGCCCGAATATTTTTGATTATTTTATTTTCTTCTAAATTATTATATTAAAATTATCTGCAACATTTATTTTTGATATATTATAATTATATTGTTTAAATTTTGGGATCAAACAAGTCGATCGATTGTTGTCGTTGATTCGGCGAATTTATGGTTTGGTAGATTTTTTCTAGTTTGGCAACTTTGTTCGTGGTTCTTGTGTCAGACTGACAGCTGGCTGAGCTGAGAGACAGGTTATGGAAAGTGGGGACGTCGCGAGAGCGCCGGAGACTCCACTGCCGTAACAATAATGTGGGCAAATTAAAAGCCACGATTTATCGGCGACATCAAGAGCCGATGTCTCGATTTAAATAAACAACTTAACCGAGATGGTGAGTCCTCGCAATTCTTCGTGCATATTTTTGCACCAACTTTGTGATAACCTCGAGGTCCTTGTTTTCAGCAACATCACTGAAATCCCATCGCCTAAGGTCCAGTGGGTGGGTTTAGGTTTCATCCGAGCGATGCCCAACTATCCCGGATGAACCTGTAAGTTATTTTCTTTGTTTTACACTCGTGAGTTGCATTGCCACGCTGTCAGCTGAACCACATGCTAATCATTGCCATTCCTTGTTGCAGATGGGTTTTTTTTTCTTTAAGTTTTGAACGTTTTAATTTTCTAACGTTTTGCAAGTCTTAATGTAAGAAGAAGTTTATAATTGGATCAGATGTTTTGTGAATGAAGATTCCTACTGTTTTCTTCTGCATTTGAGAGTTATTTCAAGCTTCATTTCGGCGGAGCTTGCCTTGGTTGTTTGCACGTCGAAGCTTTCCTTTGTGCGGCGCGCATGTGGATGTGCCGCGCCTCTCCTTTTGCCAACACTCCGGATAAGGCTCGGTGAAGGACTGCGAGGTTGACCGGTGGACGTGCAGCCCGCCAGCTGCGGAACAGTAGGCCCGCTGCGCCGCCATCGTCCAGCACGCCCTGGCCTGAGCCGGCCTCAACTCATCACCTGTACGGTATTCCAGAACGCCTCAGGTAGGCCTGATAGTCGGAGGTCCTCGAGTAAGTGAGGTGCCTACAGGTGTACGGACAGTGTTTTTAAACATAGTGTTATCCCATGGTTGTTACGGAGTGACAATTAACCTGACGGACCAAAGCGCGACCTGTCTCCCTCCATAGGGTTTTTACCTGCCCATGGTTGTACTGTAATAATTATAACTGTAAAATATACATTGTACAAATTCAAAGGGAGTTTTCTTTGTCTCATGCTCGCCGGTCTATAACATCTAGCTGTGCCCTTCAGGTAAACACCACTTTATAAATTTCTGAAACATATCAGTATTATCATAACACCATTTTCCTATTTACCTACCTTTTATATAGGTAGTCAAAAATCTTTTGTTTCAGTGGCGCCCTTCTTGGTGAAATTGTCGCTCTGTACAACCATTTTAGAATATAAGTGGTGTTGGCATAAACTTTAAGAATAAATTTTGTGAAAACAGTGTATTTTTTTTTATTATTAAAAAGTGATGGGATTTTGTGTGAATTGTTTGTGTTTTGTTTGCATCTTAGGTTAAGTTGTGTTTGTCTTAGCATAAGTAAGGTTCTAGGCCTCCTACAGAGACCTAACCTAAATACTTATTTTATTGCAATAAGTTTAACCCAATTCTAGGGCTTATTGTCAATTTTTAAAACTACATTTGTGTTTTCATTTTATTTAACCATTATGTAAACTACAGGTTAAAACATATTTTGAACATTTTTTTTTGATGCTAGCTAGCAAATAATTTTAATCAGTATTGAGTTTTTTTTGTAACAATTTGGACAAATAATATCCATATAGTACTGCATTTTGAGATTTCCCAACAATTGAATTTTGAAAACATAGAATTAAAAAACAAACAATTTCACTATTTAAAAACAATAATAAATTACTTTCTAGTTTTATAATTACATTTATAACAGGACATTGGTTTGTAATTGGAATTTTGTGACTTAGTTTCATCATCATACTTACTGACAGTTGTGCCGCTGCTTGGCAAACATTTTGCTTATTTGTTTTTAAGAAATAATTATAGAACTGTCTTTCAATAACAAATTTATTGAGTTATATTCAGTAGCAAACTTACTTTACCACCTTTTACATATTGAATAACATAATTACAACAATATATTTACTTGACAATAAACATTTAATATATAGAAAACATAACCTAAAACAAAATTTATATAAAACACTGTTGGTTCTTTTATTATTGTGAAAATTAAATACAGGGATATAAAGTATCGATGTTGTGTGATAATTACAGTTATTTGGTTTATATTTTATGAAAGTTTTGTACATATTGTATAGAGAGTAAGTAATGGAGGCAGACAGGTACATTTTGAAACATAGATTTACTTCAGTTTACTTCAAACCTCTTTTCAAACTTGAGATTATAACTAAGACACAACCATGGATATCCAAACTGTTTGTTTACAATCACTGCTCCGTGATGAGTTGGTTTATGGAGTGAGTATTCGTGCTGAAGCACCAGCTGATACTGTTCTCAAAATGAAGAAGCAGCTTAGGGAGTTGATCACTGGTTTCTCTCCGGATGAAGTACTGGACGATGAGCGGAAGCCACTGGCCGAATTCCCAATTATCACCGAAAAGCTGAAGGAGCTGCAGGCAAAGATTGATACTGCAGTGAAGTCTAGGGAACGTCATCGCCTTATGCGTGCTAGGGCTTTGTATAATCATCTTCATCACCGTCTTGAGCGTGTAGTATGCACGGAGTCTGTCGATAGGGACATCCAATCGAAGCAGAATGGGAATCTTAAAGCTTGCGGTCACTCATTGGAGAATTTTTCCTTTTCATGGTTAACATTCAATAACATTTAGAAAAAAATTTTGGGGTTACTTGTGTCATTAGGACCTAGTAACAACCTATTTATAACAAACACATTTTTTTTATGTAGTTAAAGACTATTAATTAGTCTTTTGATTTTAAAATAACTAGGTACATTTACCAATAGATGTTTTATGTTTGTTTATGTTAAATGTTTTTTTTTAGTGTGTTTATGGTGCGCTGATAAGGCCCATACACACTGGCGTCTGCAACGCAGCGTTTTTATGAACGCTCAACTTAGCGTTTTTATGTTTTTTTGTTTAGGCGGTTATAGCCAACTATTTAAGATAGTTTTTTATGTTGCTCGTGACAACATTTTTTTTAGGCTTTATAGTAGCCATTTATTAGAAATTCATTTAAATAGGAAACCTCATTAGGTTGACTATTTTTTTTGTTTTTCGACGGAGCGGGTAGTGACTCCTTAAATAAGCCTCTAGCAACTGTTGTTTTGTTTTTTGTCTTTGTCTTTAGAATAGGGGTATCGAGTGACACTATAAGAGTCGTCAGCTCAATCAGGGGTATGAATGTGGGTAACACCCAGTGAAATGGATACTGGGTGCTACTTTATGAAAGAAGTGAAAGGTGATCAATGAATGGTGAAGAATAACAGGTCGGGGTAATTGTTGTGCTTAGGGTTGTGCTGTTTATATGTTTGAGTTGTGCTTCGTTACGTTTTTTTTTATAAATTGTTTAGATGTCTTGTCTTTTGTGGCAGATTTTTTTTTAAAATCGTTAAAATTTAGACTGGTTGTGCGCTCCAGGCTCAATGGCTGAGGGCAGCCGTGTTTCTCACCCAGTTCGAAACCTCTCGTGGGTAGGGGGGTATTGTAACGAAGCATTTCGGACCAACGAGCCTTGTAGCGACATCTTGTGGTTTCTGACGATATAACGTTGTTTTTATATTTTACCCGCAGGAAATCACAGATGGCGCTGCAGGGTTATCGATGGGCCCGAATATTTTTGATTATTTTATTTTCTTCTAAATTATTATATTAAAATTATCTGCAACATTTATTTTTGATATATTATAATTATATTGTTTAAATTTTGGGATCAAACAAGTCGATCGATTGTTGTCGTTGATTCGGCGAATTTATGGTTTGGTAGATTTTTTCTAGTTTGGCAACTTTGTTCGTGGTTCTTGTGTCAGACTGACAGCTGGCTGAGCTGAGAGACAGGTTATGGAAAGTGGGGACGTCGCGAGAGCGCCGGAGACTCCACTGCCGTAACAATAATGTGGGCAAATTAAAAGCCACGATTTATCGGCGACATCAAGAGCCGATGTCTCGATTTAAATAAACAACTTAACCGAGATGGTGAGTCCTCGCAATTCTTCGTGCATATTTTTGCACCAACTTTGTGATAACCTCGAGGTCCTTGTTTTCAGCAACATCACTGAAATCCCATCGCCTAAGGTCCAGTGGGTGGGTTTAGGTTTCATCCGAGCGATGCCCAACTATCCCGGATGAACCTGTAAGTTATTTTCTTTGTTTTACACTCGTGAGTTGCATTGCCACGCTGTCAGCTGAACCACATGCTAATCATTGCCATTCCTTGTTGCAGATGGGTTTTTTTTTTCTTTAAGTTTTGAACGTTTTAATTTTCTAACGTTTTGCAAGTCTTAATGTAAGAAGAAGTTTATAATTGGATCAGATGTTTTGTGAATGAAGATTCCTACTGTTTTCTTCTGCATTTGAGAGTTATTTCAAGCTTCATTTCGGCGGAGCTTGCCTTGGTTGTTTGCACGTCGAAGCTTTCCTTTGTGCGGCGCGCATGTGGATGTGCCGCGCCTCTCCTTTTGCCAACACTCCGGATAAGGCTCGGTGAAGGACTGCGAGGTTGACCGGTGGACGTGCAGCCCGCCAGCTGCGGAACAGTAGGCCCGCTGCGCCGCCATCGTCCAGCACGCCCTGGCCTGAGCCGGCCTCAACTCATCACCTGTACGGTATTCCAGAACGCCTCAGGTAGGCCTGATAGTCGGAGGTCCTCGAGTAAGTGAGGTGCCTACAGGTGTACGGACAGTGTTTTTAAACATAGTGATATCCCATGGTTGTTACGGAGTGACAATTAACCTGACGGACCAAAGCGCGACCTGTCTCCCTCCATAGGGTTTTTACCTGCCCATGGTTGTACTGTAATAATTATAACTGTAAAATATACATTGTACAAATTCAAAGGGAGTTTTCTTTGTCTCATGCTCGCCGGTCTATAACATCTAGCTGTGCCCTTCAGGTAAACACCACTTTATAAATTTCTGAAACATATCAGTATTATCATAACACCATTTTCCTATTTACCTACCTTTTATATAGGTAGTCAAAAATCTTTTGTTTCACCATTGTAAGGAAATGTTTGGGTTTGTACGAGAATCAATGGCTTATCTGCTCCGTCAGGCGAATACGCGCATATTGGAATCGGTTGAAAGAAGGCGTGCCTAGATTTATTCATATTTAGTCTGAATTGTTAAGCAACTTCGGCAAAGGTCGGTCATAGGATGGGTGACCACAAAAAAAAAAGTTTTCATCTCGAGCTCCTCCGTGCTTCGGAAGGCACGTTAAGCCGTTGGTCCCGGCTGCATTAGCAGTCGTTAATAACCATCAATCCGCACTGGGCCCGCGTGATGGTTTAAGGCCCGATCTCCCTATCCATCCATAGGGAAGGCCCGTGCCCCAGCTGTGGGGACGTTAATGGGCTGATGATGATGAGTCTAAATTGATTGTTCATTGTTAGTGACATCATAATAGAAACATTGAGGGATGATTCGAACTATGATTCTGAGCAGTTGTCAAGTGGAACTTTCCGTCGCAAGAGTATGGAACTGAAAATAATGAAAAAACACAAAGAAACATTAATTTTGCGACGTAAAATTCCACTTCATATTAAATCAGAGTCGTGGTGTGAATCATCCCCCCAGTATTCGTTACGATGTCACTAATACCCTGTACGTTAGATTGAAAAGTCACTGTGGTTCTGTATGTCACCCGGTCGCTTTTCAAATGGGGAGAGCCGTTGGTTTGTAACCCTGTATCGGACTTGCACCTCATACATCAACATAAACTGCCTATATACATTCCACTGGCACATACCTCCTCTCAAACAACCGGAGGGGGTATGGCGCATACCAATTCTAATTTAATGTTACGTGCAATTTTCACTAACACACTTGGTTTGACCATTTTGGAAGTTGAGACGGTTCACCACCTATCACGTTGGTCTAACAGAAATCTCGGTGAGGCGATGGTACTCAGTTCATCAGGCGCTAAATCTATCTCTGACTACTCCAATTGGGAATATAGTTATAAGCTGCTGTTATGAGACTGTTCCAATACTAAGTTAAATGAATCCTGGATATATGTTGTAGAGATCGACTACTTATTTTTAACTGTCTATACAAATAAACTAAGCTTACAAGAGCACTTCCAAATACTATGCTATTTTTCAAGCAAAATGCCGAATAGCAAAGTAACAAATAATAATTGATGAATATATTTATTAGACATTCATGTTAGGTGACAATCATTTTGTAAAACAGTGATCAAAAATCAATTTACTGAGGCTGCTTTTATCACTCGATGATTTACATTACGATTTCAATCAAATCGTGAACTCATTTCAAAAGCTATTGTATTGCGTTTGTTTGTTTTACGACATAATGAGTATTTTCCAATAAATAATTAAGTGTGTACATACCTACTGTACAATCATGAACAACATCTCTAGAACTTTATCGCATTAATATGTTCATATTTTGACAATTACTTACAGTTCAATTTGTCAAAGAAGTTAATGTGACACGGTACTAAAGGACGTACCTGTACAATATTTGTATAAAACGTAATATTAGCATGGTCTTTTTTATCTCTTAATTTGTACTTATAATAAAAAAATATTATCATCAACCCTGGTGGTGCTCAAGTTAACTTATTTTTTTTCACTGTTCAAAGACATTCCATATAAACAAAGAATAGAGATTTTAACTTTATTGTTCTCTTAACCTCTTAACTTACAACTCACCACTTTTCTTCAAGCATGCGACATTGGTGCTAATTCCTGTAAATACCATCTAATTTTATTTTAAGTTATATCTGTCATTTTCTTATCCGCCGAAAAGGAAAAGGACGGGTAATCGACAAGCATAAAATTTATGGAACACACGTCAATTTTAAGGACAAATCTAAAACAACCGTCTAAAAATTTTACATCAGTCAATAACCCGACACAGGTAAGTAGACAGCACGTCAACCGGATTGCATACCAGCGACATACCTTTTTGATTCGCCCGGGTTATTCATTCATTTACTCATTCTTCCTAAAATTAAGAGCTTTGAATCATCCGTCCCTTTCCTTTTCGACGGATATGAAAATGACGGATATAACTTAAAATAAAATTAGGCGGTGTCTGCAGGAATCGGGGCCATTATGTATTTAATTTTGCGTCTCAGTCGCGACTCGTCATAATATATGCTGCAGCTGTGCGGTATTATTCCTTAGTATTATTCCTTATTCTATGCGTGCGATACTTAACACTTCATATGGAATTATCCCCGCATTGGAGCAGCGTGGTGGAATATGCTCCATACCCCCTCCGGTTGATTGAGGAGAGGCCTGTGCTCAGCAGTGGGAGGTATATAGGCTGTTTATGTATTTATGTGTATGTGTGTCTGGAATTATCAACAGCTGCACAGCCGCGTTGAAATGTGACAAATTTGAAGGTTGGGTTATGATCTAGTACCTACTAGATGAATTGCAAACATTCGTAGTAAAAGTAAAAAAAAAAAACAGAAAAATAAGTACCTAGTGATACTGAACCATCGGCTATCGGTAGTACCACTATACTGTTTGTGTCTCACATTTTCAAGAAAAAAAAAGATACATCCATTTTTAACGAATAAATGAATGTATTGTACAACAGTTTCTTCCAGGTCTCCAATAGCAGGAGTGATGAAAGCAGAATTGCCTATTGATTGGCTTCACTAAGCGGTTCGTGAGACCTATTGGTTCATTCTAACACGTGTAAGTTCTAGGCACCTACTTCTATTAGGTTAAATAATGATTTAATATAGGTAAGTACATATACAAATCAGTTCTCAAGGTCTTATTAATGGCGATAGTCGATACCATTGAATAAAGAATAATAGTTACTACTGCATAATAGAATGTTCTCTCCGCCCCGCATCAAATCGTATCGGGCGCCGAGCTGTTTTACCTCACCCCCTCTGGGTCTCACTATAGCCACTCCCTGGACACTTCATACAAAAAACCTCGTTTTACACAGACATTACACATTAACGTTATTGTACACGTGGATGTGTGTGTCACACACACAAGTCTGACGCCATACGTTTGAAGACCGAGGGGGTGAGGTAAACCTAGCTCAGCTCAGTATACTCCTTATT
The DNA here is from genome assembly GCF_024362695.1 of Pectinophora gossypiella. NCBI lineage: Eukaryota > Metazoa > Arthropoda > Insecta > Lepidoptera > Gelechiidae > Pectinophora > Pectinophora gossypiella. Next base: position 5,689,380 of record NC_065416.1, on the reverse strand, counting down.
CTATACTATAATCACAGATCATTGAATACTCATGAAAAATAAGAGAAGCACGCGCGAACAGTTTGTCTCGCTCGCACAGGGTAAGAATGAGATTTTCGATACCGGTGTCGATACGGTACAGTCCTATAAAGGCCCGTTCCATCACATGTAACCGTCTGATAGCCTATCCATTATTAATCTGGCAGAATGTAGTTCTAATAATAATTATTAATAGCCCTCGATGTCTCACTGCAGGGCAAAGGCCTCTCTTCCCTTCTTCCACTCCTCCCTGTCCCCAGCTTGTTCGTGCCACCGTTTCAAAAAGCGGTCCAACTCGTCGCGCTATCTTTTTCGTGGCCTTCCCCGACGTTTGGCAGCATTTGCAGGAATCTACTCTGTAGCTTTTTTTTAATAATAATAATAATATTTTTATTTCGGTGTAACCATGGAAGCTCAAATGTCGCCTATATTTGAGCTTCTTAGTAGATTTTCTCCTCATTTTCTCCTCCGCAGTACTGGCCCTTGAGTGTTTTTAAATTTTGACAGTTCTTCATACAATCCAAATACAGTTCGTGATAAATTGCTAGAAAATATGGAGCAACGTTGAGTGTATCGCGCCTGAAGAACGAGTTAGGAAAAACAAAAGCCAGCAGTTGGAAAAAGGCAGTTTCAGAAATGTAAAAAAATAAGTTTTTCTAAGTTATCTTCTTTCCGATCTTTAGGGAATAGATATGTCGCAGGGATATGATAAAAATGGGGATTTGATCAATTCCCTAAGGGATTTGATCAAATCACGGAGGATGTTAAAATAACAACACGATTTTATCTTTTCCCTAAACAAATCTAGTGAATTGAACAAATCCCTAAATTGGTTCAGTGAATTCCTTCCCTTATGGAATCCCTTTGGAATCCCTTAGGGAATTGATCAAATCCCCGTTTTTATCATATCCCTGCGACAGATATAACACTATACTGTTTATTATGATTTTGCAGTTACACGCCGCGGAAAGGTTTATAGTGTAAAAATATTAACCAAAAATATCTATGTGTTTACTCAAATAGTATGGCGAACTGTTATTTTTTTAATAATATATTAAAAGCCTCCGTGGTCTAGCGGTTAGAGCGTTAGGTTCACGATCTGTAGGTGCGGGTTCGATTCTCGATGTGGACATTGTCGAAATCAATTTGGAAGATTGTCCTTTGGCAAGGAAAAAGTAAGATGATTCCATGCTTCGCGGGGTACGTTAAGCCGTTGGTCCCGGCTATAGTTATAAATACACACCTCCATCAACCTGCAGTGGAGCAACGTGGTGGAGTATGATCCATACCCCCTCCGGTTCAATGAGGGGATGCATGTGGCCAGCAGTGAGTCGTATATAGGCTGTTTATGTTTATGTATGTTATGTGACTTTTGTAATTAGGGCATGTGTTTATGTATGTATGTTTACAGTAAGTATAACAAGTAGAATCGATCGGGCCATCAGTTTTGATGCGCGGGGCTTCCTAATGCTCTCTGAGCGCGCTTACACAATAATCCACCTCGACTACTGTATTACAAGTTTCCATGTTATTGACTCCGCATATTTTATGATTTCTGCTAAGTGCACGCCATATTTCTAGGCATTTCTTCGTTTTGTGTTCGAGCTGTAAAGGTAATTAATGGATTTGAACATAATATCGCCTATAAAATCCAATATTGTAATCATTCACTACAACTACTATCGTGTGGGTTGTGAGGTGGATTACCAACCTCATCAACCAGTTACTATTGAGCCGCCATAGGCCCCTGACATGACTCATGTAACGACTACGTACTTACATCAGTAAATAGTAACCTTTTTTTTGACGTGACTTATTGTAGATTTGCCGCAGATGACATTAACTACTTGGCCGGACAAATGGGGAGCGCTGAAGGCTCTCACCCGGTACACCGTTTAAGACAACAGGCCTGAGGGTGCTCAGTTGGGCACGAACCTCGGCTCCTGGCGTCGTCTGAGAGTAAAAATATTTGAAAGAATTAATCGACTCTAGCGGGTCGAAAGCGATAAGCGCTGAATGAGGGAAATCGTCGACCACGCCGGCGGGGTCGGTATCGGGGTCCTGAAGTGTTTGGTGTCGCGAGCTGATTGGCTGCCTCTATGGCTAGAGTAATCGGGTGCCGTAGTAATAGTAACCGGGACCAAATTAATTTCGAGAAATAGCGATTATACAACCCACTTTGGTTTCATATCTACAACAAACGGGTTCCAAATCATCAAGATGCCTAATTGATTCACCCGGATTATTAATTATTTCACCCATTCATTTTAAATTTACAGTTGTTAATCATACGTCCCTATCCTTTTCGGTCGATAAGCAAATGACCAATTATGTTAAGGCGCTGGAGTTTTGTATAATTATTAATAGAAATTGGTTTTATTTTTACTAAATAATTAGGCAGTGGCAGAAAGGGGAAAGGATTCAAAGGACTCACCTCGTGTTTACGACAAAATCCAAATTGGGGAGGCCTCCCGTGGAATAAAGGTGGAAGTCCTATTCCACTAACACCACACACCAAATATCACTTCACTGTAGCTCTTTATTCACTGAGATTATGTAGTTTTCCCGATATTTTTGGGGAACTCGAAACGTGCGCGGACGCGGTCTGCAGGAATCAGGCCCAATATTATGTTTATTGTAATGTACCTATAATAGCATAAAATTTAAATAAACCCTAAAGCAGTTATCTATTATATATTATATAAGTTTGATGAATGTGTTATTATTGTTCTAGTAATTATGGCTTAGAGCGAATGTAGGAAATTAGAACTCTTCCGCATATAATATTCATGATAAATTGAATCAAAACATCCAACTAACGGTTGATGGAAATGTTAATATTATTGTTCATATACCTAATACGTTATAAGTAAGTTACGTACGTATGATTACGTACGTTTAATAATTTTGTGAAGTAATTAAGTCGAATCGTATGTAATAAACCTATGAATTACCATTGGAATGCAATGAAGATCGAATGTGCCTAAGGTCTAGGTTCGAGTTTCTTCTTGAAGTCAGTTGTTTAATAAAAACAAAAATCCTTTAATTTATATTCCATAGCAATTTCGTAATTTGACATTAAGTAAAAGTAAATCAAATCAAAATCAAATATACTTTATTGCACAGAACTAAATTTAAACAATCAGACATCATAACACATGAATACAGTTCAATTTGGGCGGCCTTATTACTCTAGAGTAACTGATTTGCCAAGTTGGATACCAGCCTATTGATAACGTTCCTAAGTTACATATTGAAGACGGTGACAATGTTTTTCCTGCCAACTTGATGCCATCTGAAGCAAACAAAAAGTCACGTCAAAATGCACATAACAAACAGTTGGTAATAAATAACAGTTGGCTAAACTATCAGTCTATATCTGGGCGCCATCCCACTCGCGTCAGAGTACTGCGGGGCAGAAGGCAAGAGGGAAACCACTGCTATATTTTTCCCTAAAAGGTAACATGGAGAATGCTACACCGACAAGAGCGTGGCAATTAAATTAGTGATGTGAGATTTTCACAACAATTTTCACAACTTCTAGCTGAGGATGTAGATAGCTACATCTCTACTTACTTAAAAAACTTGTTTACTCTACTGACACGTGTAAAAAATCTAGGTTACTTTACTGCGCCGGGGAGGTGTAAAAATTGCATCTCATCATATTCAAAAATTTTACTTACTGTAACATGATATAGCATCACGCCTGTATTCCCGAAGGGGTAGGCAGATGTGTACAGTTTACACCATGGATGCACAGACTTATTAAGACTAGGGGCCACTCGGGCAAATTATGAACTGATGGTGGGCCACCAGAAGTATAGGTAATTAAAGACAATGAAAAATTGATAATAATGTATTCAAATTGAAAAAGAATTTATTAATTTGAAGCGTGGCACTGCATAGTGCTTACAATCTTTTTTATATTTGGCTCAAATTTACTTGTAGCAACACGTAAAACTGCTTCCAAACTTTCATTTGCAAGGCGGTTTCGATTTTTTGTTTTATTATTATTTAGGATTGGAAAGGTTTGTTCACATATATAGGTAGAACCAAATAAGCTTGCACATTTCAGACTGTTTATGCGCAACTCTTTGTACGTATTTTTCAAATTACTTTTCGAACATTTGTTATTGGTTTTATTCTGGAATAGAACTCAATATTTTCGAATGTACGAGAGTATTATTTTTGCTGTCGGCGGGCCACCAGTATTCGACCGGCGGGCCGCATGCGGCCCGCGGGCCGTAGTCTGTGCATCCCTGGTTTACACCCACTCTTGGCCAGCTTTGTACAAGTTTCATGGGCGGGAGTCTATTGGCATTAACCGCCACAAATCTTGGAATCCACGTGACTTCAGTTAGTTATAATTATCATCCAAATATGAATTCAAACTCACCAAGTCAAATTCAGTGGTTTAGACCCCGAGCCGATTCAAACCTGTGACATTACGATGCAAGTAACGCGTTCCCGAACAAGGATATTACGGACTTAGTCTCTCTCTCTATTTAAGAGCTGCGCTCTTGTCGGTGGAGTAATCGCCATTCCTCTCTTCTTCCCGCCAAAACCTTCACCTCCCGATACGACACGACCTGCACCTTCTCTTTTATTTGTTTCATAAATGTTATCCTAGGTCTACCCCTTCCTCTCTTCCCTTTAATTTTTCCTTCTATAATGTTTGTTATAAATGAATCGTGTCGTATCAAGTGGCCAATCATATACGGACTTAGTACACCTACAAAAACTTGGTTAGACATTTTAGAAAAACTGAGTCTCCCAGTGTTATAAGCACCTACAAACAAAACGAATGGGCAAATAAAAGCTTTCCTGGGTACTTTGTACATAACGAACTTAATAGGTAAAATGTTAAACCACAGAAATCTCATAAAAAGGAAAAAATACGACCAGGATCACTGATTATATCGCCAAACGTTGTGATTACGGAAAAGAGTCCATTTAATTTCCGATGTCATTAAAATATCTCCAGCTTAATGGATTTGGTAATGTCGCAAACTCTTTAGTTGGGCAGCGACTCTCCGGTCTCCTGCCTGTCATGAAATGACATTTTTGTTTTATCTTTTTATATGCTATTTGTTTTTTTTTCTGTTTGTCTTTCTGCGGTGCTCTTCTCGCTTACATTTTTTAGTCCTCGGCCTGTCGCTGCCCAACTAAAGAGTTTGCGACAGGTAAGATTAAGAAAAAAGAAAGAAAAAAATATTTATTCGGCATAACATTAATTAACATAACTTACTTAGGGAATAAAATTACTTTAACTATTATACTTATCGTTGAAACGGCTTCAGCTCAGCAAATGTCACGGCTGTAACAAGACTATGACGCTGATTTTCAGCTACAGCCGGTCGGGGAATAAAAAAACAGTGACACAAAAAACTGGGCTCTAAAGTCTAAGAACATAATTATGTACCTAAACCGTAATGTAATGAACTATATGAGAAAAAATGAAATTTTAAAAAGAAATGAATACTTACTTGATAAAAAGAATAAACTCGAGTAATAAGATTAGGGTTTAGGGAAAATTATAAAATTACAATAACTGCTGCTGCATCTTTTACTTCTTTATAATGTTTATTTTCTTAAATCTCAACTGTTTAATAGGCTATGTGATAAATTTTATTATTGTATGAAATATTATTTTCAAGATGCTTAGAAGTTGAATATTAATAATGTTTAGAGAGTTTTGAGACCGTATATTTATTTTTGTTAATTATTGTAAGTTTGTATTAGGTTATTAGTTAAGTTAGTAAGTAGATTTAATAGTTAATTAAGTAGCTAACTAATTACCACCTAAATTTTCGCATGCTTATATCTAGCGGATCATGTAATACTTATAATATAAAAATCTACTAACTGTTTACAAAACCATGATACCTATGCGAATAAATGATTTGATTTGATTTGCTGAGCTGTCTGGCAGCTCGGATTTGGATATCGGAATCCAAGATCCACTTTGGATCATGCGTCGAGGGAAGAAAGTTAAATATAAATAGCCATTAAAATTCCTTGGGTGGGTACCAACTTTGTTTGTTAACATGTCATAAGCTCACGGTTATATTCCTATTGGGGTGGTAAGAGGTACAGCCATGACAAGACGTTAGAAAGATTAATAAAAATATTTGTTTTTTTATTTGACGATTATACAGGGTTGAAGAAATCCTTGGGTGTCGGGACGGTGAAATTTATTTAATGAAATAAAACAGCAGCGTCTTGTCTTGTGTTGTATTGAGAGAAGGGAAGAACGAAAGCTCCGCGAATGAATGTAATTACAAAAGTGTTTCCATATTTAAAATACAAATCTTAAATATATTTATATGTTTTCAACATAACTCCCAACAAGGCAAAAGATAATGCTTCGATAATGGACTGTAAGTATATAATTAATAGGTAACTGATTCAAATGTGTGCGATAACTTTTGCATTTGTCAGTGCTATGAAGAATAGTTTGAACTATCTATTACAATTACACATTCAACTTATTATTTATAATATTATCTATTTATAGTTTTAGTTTAAGTAGGTTAAGTTTAGAAGATAAGTACTTTTAATTTATCTAGCTTAAGTTTGGAAGGTAAGTACAATTATGTAAGTATGGTTTACTAGTATATAAGTTACTGTAATTTTACAATAAACATAACTACAATTATTTTTTGTTTTTCACTTAACCTTTTTAACTTTTATGTTATACAACCACTGAGGTAAGTATTACTGGTAAGTACCTATGTAAGTATCTAGTATTTATTTTTTACATTTATAATTAAGTAAAGTAAATTAAATTTAAAGTTTATGAACTTGTTACATAGGCAGCTAGCAATAGTGAAATCAATTATTTGCTCTTATAGTTATTATTCGATTATTTACTCTTATATATAACTTAGGAATTGTTCCTTTTACAAACGTAAATTGGTAAGTAACCAGTCTTAGTGACATAACTATAATTTAGTTAGGAAAATGAATAGTTTTACAATTCAACTTAATTAAACTTATTAATTAACTTAGCCTAAGTCTCTTGGCATCCTCTCAGGCACAATTAGGTTACCTGAGAAGCATCTAGGCCTACGAGAACTGGACAACCTTATACACAGGTAATAATAATAATAGGTAGTTAGACTGAGCCTGATAACAACTTACTTAAATTGTTAGGTATTTAATTTAAAGGCAATATGCAAACTTTAGTTATAGAAGTTTTGTGATAATTACCATTTGCTTTTTTAACTTCCATGGCTCTTATTTTTCCATCACTACCTGGAAATACCTTTGTGACTCTAGCCATTGGCCACGTCATGGGGGGTGTGTCCAATTCTTTCAGAATGACAAGATCGCCTATCTTTACATTTGGCATGTTATCTTTCCATTTTGGTCTATTCTGTAATACATTTAAATATTGTTTTGACCACTGTCTCCAGAACTGTTGTTTTAGAGCTGTACATTTTTCCCAAAACTTAAAAGTGTTTATATTATTTTGTGAGATATCTTGCTCTGGTAAACAAGTTAAGGGGCTTCCTGTCAAGAAGTGAGCAGGAGTGAGATATGATACATCATCACAGTCTGTAGACATTGGTGTTATAGGTCGAGAATTTAATATGCCTTCTATCTGTACAAGTACAGTGTACAGCTGCTCATAGGTGAGAATGTGACTACCTAATACTCTCTTTAGATGGTATTTAACGCTCTTTACTCCCGCTTCCCATAGTCCACCGAAGACCGGGGAGTAGCTGGGTATAAAATGAAAATTGATTCCCAACTGTGAGGCTGCACTCTGCACCTGTTGCTGATGAGCTACTGAGCTATTAAATTTGTACAATTCTTTTAACTGTGAGTTTGCACATTTGTAAGTACTAGCATTGTCGCAATAGACTTCTGTTGGAACATTCCTTCGTGCTATGAACCTTTTAAAGCTTGCTAAAAATGTGGCGGTAGTAAGATCCGACACTAGTTCTAGGTGTAAGGCTTTTGTTACAAAACACACATAGATAATTATGTAAGCCTTTGTTGTAATGACACTTCGAACACGGGATTGTTTAACAAGAATAGGCCCAGCAAAGTCCATTCCGACCTTTTTAAATGGTCGACTAGTAGTTACCCTGTCCGCAGGGAGTGAACCCATCAGCTGTTTGGCTGTTTCAGCCTTGAAACGAAAGCATGTTGTACATTTATATATTACACTCTTAATTAAGCGTAAAGCATTGACAATCCAATAACGTTGGTTTAAACTAGACAAAATTAATTTTTGACTTGCGTGCAAAAGCTTGTTATGTTCATTTTCAATTATCATACAAGTAATTAGAGATTGCCTAGGTAATATAATTTGATGCATTTGGTTATATGGCAAACCAGAATGTTGCAGTCTACCTCCTACCCGGAGAAGACCGTGAGCATCTATAAACGGGTTAAGCCCTCTTAAAGAAGCTTGTACTTGCATACCGTTTTGCAAAGCATTTAAATCTTTAGAAAAATACTTGAGCTGTTCGTGCTTTATAAGCAGAGAAAATGCATTGTTAGTCTCAGCAAAGGAAACAAAGTTTTCTTTAATTTTGGCCGAGTTAGGTTTAGAATTATTACAAAATCTAATGACATATGCAAGTACACGTTTCATTCTGTTAATATCAGAATATTTGTGAATAAAATTATCAAGGAATGACGACCCATTTGAGCTCAGCGATACCGCCGCACAGACCGCCTCGTTCTGTGAACATTTAATTTCAGGAATGTCCTCGGGTAATTGGTAAGTACAATTTTTAAATTTATAATTACAATCTGACATTTCCTTAGGCCCTGACCACCATAAGTGGTGATTTGGTAAGTCGCAGGGACTTGTTCCTCTGCTCAAGCAATCTGCAGGATTTTTATCTGTCTGTATATAGGACCAATTAAAGTTATTAGTACATTCAGTAATTAATTTTGTTCTATTCGCAATATAAGATTTTAATTTGATTGGATCGGTCTTCAACCACGCCAATACGACTTGTGAATCTGTGTAAAGGTGAACTTCATTTACTATCTGTTTCTGACTAATAGTATTGTATACTTTTGAAGCTAACTTGGCAAGTAAAAGCGCAGCGTTTAATTCTAAACGTGGGATGGTTAACTGTTTAGGTGCAATGGGATTTATGCGTGACTTAGAGCATAATAGTGACATTTGAACTTTACCTTGCATGTCAATAGTTCTCACATAAATTGCACAACCATATGCCACATTGGATGCGTCTGAAAATCCTATTAATTGAAATGTTTGATGTTCACTTTTACACATTGTATTCCTTTCAATATGAATACTTGACATGTTAGTTAAGTCATTATAAAGTGATTGCCATTTATTATTTAATTCTGGCGGAGGAATAGAATCCCAGTCTGTTTTGGACAGCCATAGCTTTTGCATAATATGTTTGGCTTGCACAAAGATTGGTCCAATCAGTCCAAGAGGGTCATAAAATTTACTGATAAAACTTAAGATTTCTCTTTTGGTCTTGACAGATTGCTTAGGCGGGGGGGAAAATTTAAAAGTGTCTGAATTGACGTCAAAATTCAACCCTAACGTTTTAACATCTTTTTGCATGTTAATTTCTCCAGAATACCTCTGTTCCTTCGGAATATCCTGTAAAATACTGGAATCGTTGGCTGACCATTTATGCAAGAAGAAACTACCTTTAGATAACAATTGTGAAAGTTGACTTTTTGTTTCTATTATTACATTTAAATCATTATGAGTATACAATATGTCATCAACATATGTTGCATTTAGAATTACTGGGACAGCCAAAGGATATTCATTTTTAGATCTATAAGCTAACTCATTTAAGCACCTTGTTGCTAAAAAAGATGAGTTTTTTAAGCCATAAGTAATAGTGTTTAATTGTAAACATTTTATGGATTCATGGGGGTCATCTCTCCATAATATATTTTGGAGTGACCTCTGACTTTTTTCTATTAAAACATTTCTAAACATACGCCTAATATCGCAAGCGAAAAAATATTTATTTAGTCTGAACAACAATAGAGTGTCGAATAATTCGTTTTGGACCACAGGGCCATTCAACATAATATCATTCAGAGAAATTTTATTTGTTGTTTTCATAGATTCGTCAAATACTGTACGTAAACGAGTACTAACTGCATTTTCACGTATGACAGGGTGATGTGGCATAAAGTATACCGCATCTTTGTTAAAATCGTAACTAGAAATATCGACATAGCTGGCATGGCCAAGGTCTATGTATTCATGAATAAAACTTTGATATTCTTTGAACAAAGCTTCATCTTTATGGAGCCTTTTCTCTAAATTCAAAAATCTGCGCATAGCGAGAACTAGAGAATTCCCTAAAGTATTGTTTACATCGTAAATTGGAATCTTTAAAGGTATTGAGACTTCAAATTTATTGTCAACAAGTTGAACCGTTTCATTAAAATATTCCTCACAATATTTTTGTTCAGACGTGGGGTGCTCAGGATATATTTCTGGTACAGCCTCAGATTTCCAGAACTGAATAACATTAGAATTTAAGTCTGTTTTACATTCTTGACAAAACAAAGAAACAGGGGTACTCTGAAGTTCATGGGGAGACTGTACGGGGACTTTTCCTGCAACCAAATAACCAAACTGCGTGTGAACGAGTCGGGGTGTCGCGGGATCGCTGAGCTCATTGTGCTGGTCCTCAAGCTGGGGCAGCAACGCCTGAAAAAAGATGTCAGCAGCTAATAAAATGTCTATCTCGCTTGTTTTATTGAATGTGTCATCGGCTAGTAATAAATTTTTTGGAATGTTAATAAGTGACAGGTCAAAACTGTTTTGTGGCAAGTTAGTAGTTATTTTGTCCACCACTAGGCAGTCAGTATTAACTTTATAGGGATAAGCACATGAAAATATGTCCACTTGCAAGGAACTTTGTATTTTCTTTCCAGTTTTAGCAATGCCAGAAACCTCTGTGTTTGTAGCTAGTAGATTTCTCCCAATTAGATTAGCTAATTTAGTTGTAATGAAAGATGACTGACTGCCAGAGTCTAATAAAGCCTTGACTATCAATTCCTGCCCATTTCTAGTTAATATTTTTACTTTGGCAGTAGGTAACAAAACTTGGTTGTTGTCATTTAAGCCTGACAGCAACGTTACCCCACCCTCAGTACTAGATGATGATGTTTCATTTCCATCATGCAAGAGCGTGTTGTGATTTTGCTTGCAGTGAGTGCATTTAAAATGAAAGCGACATTTCCCTGTATGGCTGTTTAAGCAGGTTTTGCATAGCTTTTTAGCTTTTATACATTCAACACGTTCTGCAATCGATGCAAGCAAAAACTTGGGGCATGAAAATATTTTGTGATCTGACTTACCACAGTAATAGCACTTAGCTACATGATTATTTGTTACTGCAGCAGTAGCTTGTACTTTCCTAGCGCCGATGACATCATTGTTGCTCGAGTTTTCGAGAGCTAGGGCTCTTGTTTCAAGATATTTTATGAAATCTGTAAAAGTTGGGGATTGAGATGAGTTCCTATCCAAACAGTAAGCTCTATTAGTGACTGGGTCGAGTTTGCGAGATAGAATGCATACAAGTATGCTGTCCCATTTGTCAACGGGTTCATTTAAATTTTTTAGAGCTGCTACATGCTGTTTTGCAACAGAAATTAAATTACGTAACATGGTTACATTTGGCCTGGGTATCGAGGCAAGATCCAATAACTTGGATATATGTTCAAATACAATTTTGTGACTATTATCATATCGATCACGCAGGATTGTCAATGCTTCACTGTAACTTGAGCCTTGTATTGGTAAATTATTAATAAGATCGAAGGCTTCTCCTTTTAGAAAACCACGTAAATACACAAACTTTTGAATGTCAACAATGTTAGAATCGTTATGTACAAGCGCCGTAAACAATTCGATGAAAGGTTTGTATTCTAGGTACTTGCCGTCGAATGGTGGTATTTGGATATCAGGGAGTTTTAACTTGGACGTGACGTTATTAGAACCGCCACTTGGCTTTGCCGCCGCCGCCGTCGTCCCGAATCTTGACTGCAAAGTAGTGCGCAGTAAGTCCATACACACAAAGTAGGCCTCTTCAACAGGAGTGGGATCATGGTCGTCGTTGACCTGAACAGTCAGGTCTATATACTCCTTGAAGATGGACTGGGCATGTTCTTGCTTCGTGCGTAACATTTGTTCGGATGCGGACGCGAGGAATTCCGACGTTAGCGAGTTGCGTAGGCGCGTCATCGTGCCTTTCACATATTTCCGCCTGTTAAATAGCTCGTTGTCGCTTGCCATATTGCTGACTAATTACGTAAACAAGTACTGAATTGTTTAAATTTACTTTTCCTGAAAAAAATATGGTCGCTCGGTATACGAAAACGTGGTAAAAAAATGATGCAATACAATTCCTGTTAAGATTGGGATCGAGATCGATTGTATTGAACGACAACGTTGATTGCTAAAAATCGCTCACTTCACTCCGAACATCGCGTTTTTTGTAGCAATATTAATGTTCCGTAATATGCTATGAGTGAGTGAGATAGCAATTTTATTTGTATTGCGTTGTCCTTTGTCTTCGGCGAGTTTGACGAAATAAAATCGTTACAAATAAACGAACACTATTGAAGTTCTTCTTTGTAAATTCGGTTACACGCAGATGAAGATTGCTTTCTCCGGTTTTGAACACTTCGACGTCGGTGTGTCCTTCCGCCGCGGCAACGATGATTGAGTGAATGAATGAAGTACAATCTTACCGCGTTGCTCAGGAATAATGGCGACTGGAATGGACTCACAAACTTGCCCGACGTAAACTTCTGACGCAAAAATCGTGCTGATCCGTCGCACCGTTTTGGCCGCAAACACCTGTAGATGAGCTGCACACTATGCTCACGTTGCTCGAAGGACCATGAAGAAATCCTTGGGTGTCGGGACGGTGAAATTTATTTAATGAAATAAAACAGCAGCGTCTTGTCTTGTGTTGTATTGAGAGAAGGGAAGAACGAAAGCTCCGCGAATGAATGTAATTACAAAAGTGTTTCCATATTTAAAATACAAATCTTAAATATATTTATATGTTTTCAACAAGGGTGTTAGTGACATCGTAACGAAAACTTTGAGGGGTGATTGAGGCCATGATTCTGAGATGACATCAAGTGGAATTTTCCGTCGCAAAAGTATGGAACTGAAAATAATTTAAAAAAAACACAAAAAAAATAATGAATATTCAGACTGAAAATTCCACTTGATATTAACTCAGAATCATGGTCTGAACCATCCCCCTCAGTATTCGTTACGGTGTCACTAACACCCATACCTACTTGTATGGCTACCGTATGTACTTGTGCGGGGTGTAAGTGACATCGTAACGAATACTGAGGGGAATGATTCAGCTGATTATTTTGAGTTAATATCAAGTGGAATTTTCAATTCTATAATTGAAAATAATTTTAAAAAACAAAAAAAATCATGAATTTTGCGACGAAAAATTCCACCGGATATTAACTCAAAATCATGGTTTGAATCATCCCCCTGAGTATTCGTTACGATGTCACTAACACCCTGTATATACAACATCAATAACAGAAAACAATTAGAATAATTTCTATTTACTCTTGTATCTACGATAACAGAGCTGTATATAATAACACATCACATTAATAGGTTAAGGTTGAATCTGTTATACGAGATAGTTTATTGACCTGACGCAACCTGAAACTATTATAATAGGGTAGTTTGCAACTGATCAAATCAGTTACGTTTTACTAAACATCAACACAAAATTACTACGGAATTTGTATGAAAAAGCAATTTGTGGCGTCATAGAAAAAACGTGACAAAATCTAATACTCGTACTTCTAAAAAATTCTGCAGAATTCATAATTATTTATGAATCCTTAGTCCTTATCCAGTTAAATAGAAATAAGAAAACGTATTTTTACTTTACTTCTGTCTTTATTTAGTAATCAGAATTTCATAATTTATCTTTGCCCTAGGAAATTACTCAGTTGGTTATCCAGAATAACTAACATATTCTTTGCCATTATAAAAAGTTTCTATTCAAACAATATTACAATCCCCATCAATCTCTTTAAGAATAAATTATTTTTAAAGATAAGTTTAAAATGAAGAAGAATTTCCAAGTGAAATGCAAAGAATCCGACGTAATTACTTCGTCTTTGTCTTTTGTGAGTGCTGCAGAGATAAATGTTGAGGAGATCTTGTGCCTCGTTTGAAATAAGACCGGTACTTTATTAACAAGTTGGGAACGTATCCGGCATCGGTCACAAGAATTTTATATAGGTAGATTTTGACGTAAAACGCCAAATACGGAAGACTCGACAGAAGCCCTCCTACAACTATACGTTTAATTCTGCTGGCCAGTTATTTTGTGCGCCATGTGGCCGAACCTTCAAATCGAAGTTCGCTTTTGCTAGCCACATTAGAGCCTATCATAAAAACGACCTGGGATAGACGTTTAGGAGTCGCCGTCGCCGGACACGGCTTTTGGACGCGATGATGATGATGATGATATAGGTATTTAAATTTTGAACAAATTGAATTTTATCTTAATAGGTCATGTCAATAATGCTCTAAAGTAAACGAGCATTTATGAAAACTGACCTGTTTAGTATTACATTTTCAAAATGGCGTCATCTAAATGAAACTGAGTCCACAGCTTGGAGTCACAGTGTGTTAAAATCTATACATATATTCTCACATAAGATCACGCCTATTTCCCGTTGGGGTGATCAGAGACCACGGAATAAGTTTTGCATTACAGTCTTCTTTTATCGTGTGGGTTGTGACGTGGATTAACAACCTCATCAACCCTGGTCTCCGGGTTACTATTGAGCCGCCAAAGGCCCCTGACATGGCTCATGTAACGACTACTTGCTTACATCAGTAAGTAACCGGGACCAACGGTCTCACGGGCCTTCCAAAGCACGATCATCTTACTTTCGGACAATCTGGTGATCAGCCAGTAATGTCCTAACCAAGCTAGGGACCACACACAAAGTAATTTTTGTAATATGTCCCCACCGGGAACCGAACCCGGGACCTCCGGTTCATGAGCCCAGCGCTCAACCACTGGACCGCAGTAACACTATTAAGTTATTGTCCTATGCCCAGCAGCGGGCGTCGTACGGCTGATGATTAAGTTATTGTCCTAATGTAGTTCTAAAATGATTTCTCCATAATTCTTCACAAAAATAAGTTACTGTACAAACGAACTTTCATACTATTTATTCATTACAATGGTTGAATGTTAAATGTTTTCGTTTAATATCTTAGACAGCAGTCGGTCATCTTATTATTTAGCTTTTTGCTATTCGTTTAAGCTTACATTTCACTGTTTGAAGAACTTATTGATAATCTGTCTTGAAAATCGTGGTTCTTAGGAATAAAACGGCGTACAATTATCTATTTAGTATAACAACTACGATTTATGAGTACAATTGGGCCATGTACCTACTAGGTTCAAGATAAATTATGAAATTCTGATTACTAAGTAAACCTAACAAAAAACATTTTATTTTTTCTATTTAAGTTATTTATAAGTTTTAATCAAGAAATCCGTAATAATAAGTCAGACATTTCATCACTTTTTCTATGACGTCACAGCCTGCTTTTTCATACAAATTCCTTAGTATAATATTCCTTAATATTCCTTAGTATAGTAATTTCATGTTTTGACGTTTAGTAAAAATCAACTGATTTGACTAGTTGGAAACTGGCCTATTATGATGTATAGAGAATTAGGGTTATCGGTCGTCGCGGCTTGACAGGAGCTATAGCGGGTTTAAATCCTGTCAGAGTCATATAGTATTAAACTCCAAAGCTGGTGCGCGACCCCAAGCCACCAGCATCTGGTTAAATTTTAAGGTATAGCATTGTTACTTAACACTTTAGCTGCTAGAACAATGTGATAAGGCGCGCACTATGCACATGCGAAGCTATCGCGAAAGCAGCATCAACGAATGTTGTATCAATATGCCAACTGAGTCTTGCTGTCCACATGAATGTGCGCACCGGTAACGCGTAGAGCGTTCGTACAGTGCATCAATGAACCGTCCAACGCGCCACGCCGATCCTAAGGCCGGGTTTCCACTGACGCGGAGATGGGCAGAGAAGAGCGGAGATGTGTAGATGTGACCAATCACAGCGTTCGAGAGAGCGAAAAACGAAGACGCTCTGTCACTCTCTCCCTCACGGTGATTGGTCGATTCCTGCACATCTCCGCTCCTCTCCGCCCAGCTCCGTGTCAATGGAAACGGTAGCCTATCTCGATAAGTAGCACGGCGCGCGGAAGTCTCGCTTAAGATACCAGCTAGATACAAACTTCTAACTCGTCGCTGCTCCTATCACAGCATAAATAAAAACAAAAGCCTCGTCACAAAGCCTACATGTGTCGGCGTTGTTATTTCTCCATCTATTGAAATAAGGGTGTTTGTCGCAGGCCTCGTGAAAACTTAGGCAGTTTGTAAAATTACTATTTATTATATTACGTCAGACTCATTTTTTCCATTTAGTTTAAAAAAGTATTTATTTCAATTGTTGAATATCGAGTAGGTAACAAAAAAAAACTAATAAGTAGTATTTATTATAATTGTTAATTACTTACTACACACATTGATTCTAGGCCAAGAATCTAGAAATATACAAAAAAATAAAGTAGTAATCCAAATTGGGAATCAAAGCAAAGCTTTTGGTATAATACATACATAAACAGCCTATATACGTACCACTGCTAGGTACAGGCCCAGCAATAATAATTATAATAGCTTTTCATATGACTAAAACCTTTATGAAACGTTTGCAAGTAAACCAAATATGCCTTACCTACTTAAAGTTAGGTAGATACAACTTTGAAGCCGGCGGTTTGACCTATATTAACATAACAATCTCATGAGTATGTTCTCAATTGGACTAGTGAAAGGTACATTTATCGCAAGATGAACTAAGTATCCAGGCTTCACCGAGATTTCTGTTAAACCGATGTGACAGCACACCTCGGACACTTCATACAAAACACCCCGTTTTACACATACACTACACATTGGCGTTATCTTACACGTGCATCTGTGTGTGTGACGACTGACGCCCATATAATTGTAGGCTAAAGTAAAATCGAGGGGGGGGACCTGTTTGCCGTTCTATACGCAGTATTATTCCTTATTCTATGGTGATAGGTGACCTATATTACCTAATACTAGGTATATACGTTTCGATCCTCCACCCCCGACGATGCCCCAATAAGGCATTCAAGTATGAACGAACGTACTTAGTACTACCGGCTACGTATTTAAAGCACAAAGTCATACATAATAATATTCGTATAACGTACGCAGATTATTACGGCTTCCGTGATCAAGTGGTTAAGCGTTTCGTTCACGATCGAGATGTTCCTGTTTCAATTCCCGGTGGGGACATATCGCAAAAAACACTTTATGGCTCCTAGTCCTAGTTTGGTTTGGACATCTGTTTACTCAGTTGTCCGAGAGTAAGAAGGCTTTTTTCTTACGTGATGTGTAGTCGTTACATGAGCCATGTCAGGGGCCTTTGGCGGCTCATTAGTAACCCTGATACCAGGGTTGCTTGATGAGCTGGTCATTGATCATGAATCATTTATTCAACGTAATTATCATGGATAAAGTTGTTGAAGGTCAATGTAACATATTTGAATTTACGTCATTTCGCAAGGTGTTATGGCTGAGGAGAAGAAATCACAAGAAACTGCAACAGCAACACATCTTTTAAAAACCAATAAGGGTATACAACATTACAAGTTATTTAATAACTAGAGGAACACATTCAAATTATTTTTCGTCCATCGCTTCTATAATAACTTTTAACCAACAAGACTCACGCTTCTACAAGTTGTGGGCTAATTTGGGGAAAATGCAGCCAATATAAAAAAGTTAAGTGCGTTAAAAAATTAAAACTAAAGTCGCCCTTGTTCTAAAGTTGTAAGTAAGTTGTTGTTGTTGTTGTTGTAAGTTGTTAAAGTAACTCGCTTACATGCATGTAAAGTGTAATGCGAGTGTGACGGTAAACTGCACAAAATACGAGGCAATAATTGCAGCAATTTACTAGCAAAATCATAACAATTTGCTGCTATAAGTCGTTCCAGCAATTTTCTTAACCACACACATTAACACTACACTACACTACACATATTACACTTAATTTTTATCACTAAATGTTCGCGACAATATGTTTATTTTAGCTTTTAAATAACTATTTCGTTGTATTTCGGGCTACAACAACAAACTAATTATTAAAATAAAATAATATGATCAATTATTTAAAACGATCATCATAATAATTCTAACGGCTAATAACCTGACAGAATTAAGTTGATAGCACACGTCAAACGGTTTGCATACCAGCGAGATACCTTTTTGATTCACCCGGGTTATTCGTTATTCCCAAAATTAAGATCTGCTGCCAATCATCCGTGCCTTTCAAAAATGACAGGTATAACTTAAAGTAAAATTAGGAGATGTCTGCGGGAATTGGGGCCAATGATGCCCTACCTACTCTTAAATCGCAAATCATAAGAAATGTCGCATTTCTCGAACTGACTGCGACATACCTACCGCAGGTGTTCACAACTGTAGGTAGCATACAGTTGTAAAGTGTCTCATTGTCAGAAATGAATTGAAAACAACTGGATCTCTCCACAAAGATATATTTCGCATTGAACCTACGTCATCCATCTACTTTAAGAGGTTTCTAAAGGTCCTTATACGAGTATTGTATTGTGCAACAGCTGTTTAATAATGGATTTCTTTGTTGTTTTTATTAACTTATCATCACATTATGAAGTAAGTAGAAGTTAAAAGAGAAGCTTGTGACGTAATCAAAAGCAGCGTAACAGGATAGCTATGTAAGCTACATTTTTACATTTCTTTTTTTACTTATTTGTTTAAAATATTTCTACATTCATACCTATTATTGTAAAAAAATATTATGTCATAAAGAAAACGCAACGAAAACTTTCAGGGATGATCTACTGGCATTTTCCGTCGTAAAATTATGGAACTGCAAATAATTAAAATCAACACTAACATTTTTTAAGAATATTCTGACAGAAAAATCTTCAATTCACAATCATGGTCTGAATCATCCCTCAAAGTTTTCGTTACGTTGTCACTAACACCCATATGTACTTGTCCGTACTTATAGGATCGGAGTTACAAGTCTCTTCGTAACAAATACTAAAATTTTATTCAGCTCATGATTCAGAGTTGATATCAAATGGAATTATCCATCGCAAAAGTAAAGAATTGAAAATAATAAAAAAAAGTCATGAATTTTGCGTCGAAATATTCCACCGGATAGTAACTCAAAATGAAAAAGAGCTGAATCATCCCCCTCAGTATTATGGTGTTACTAACACTGAATAGAGGTGAAATACCATAGAAACTTCAAGTGTATAGAAGGTTCTTAAACTTTACATAAACCATAAACGAATAAGACGCTTATCTAAAGGCCTGAAATAGGCAAGAAGTGAATGAAATTGCTTCCTCGCTAGACAGAGGAATTCGGGTTAAACATTTAGAGCTAAGGTTATAAATCCAATTGAATTTAAAGAGGTAATTTTTTTAATACATTTTAAATGGTGTGTTTTTTTTGTCCGTGTGTAATGTAATTATGTTGTCTGTGTGTAACTTTTTTTATGGGCATCGCCTGAAATAAATTTTTATTTTATTTATTTATTTATTAAATGTACTTATCTAAAACTGCACTAAAGAGTACTAACTATTAAGTACTACTTACATCTGGAACTGAAATGAATTTAATTTTCTCTTAGGTGGAATTTAATTATGAACCAAGCATAAAACAGAACGAGGAAACCAGCTTTGAGAAAATGTCGTGCAAAATGGCAGGAAGAATAATTGCGCGGGATTTAAGTTGTTAAAAACATTAATTATTTAAAGCACATTGTGTTTCTACAGCTTTTAAAATGTTTACGGCTTCTGTTATGTCAGTAGAAAAGTATAACACATAGCAAATAGACGCTCAAAGCTCGTTCAGTAGATTAATCTTGAAAAAAACAGCGGGATAGTGTCCTTTATAACACGATCGGCCATTGATTGATCGCCTATCTTCAAATCAAAAGTGTCTGCAAGTCGCACTAACACACAAACACGCACATAAAATGGCTCCGATTCCTGCGGACACATTCTAATTGTATTTTAAATATCCGTAATTTTCTTATCCGCCGAAAAGGAAAGGAACGGATGATTGTCAACAAGTTAATTTTAAAACGAATGAATAACCCGGGCGAATACAATAGGCATCTCGCTGGTATGTAATCCGTTTGACGTGCTGTCTATTTAACTCTGTCGAGTTATTGGCTGATGTAAAATTTTTAGACGGGTGTTTTAGATTTCTGCTTAAAATTGACGTGTGTTTCATAAATTTTATGCCTGTCGATTACCCGTCCCTTTCTTTTTCAGCGGATAAGAAAATGACAGGTATAAATTTAAATTAAATTAGATGGCGTCTGCAGAAATTAGCACCATTATCTCTTATGTTTTTCAAATTTAGTCTTATATATCATCAAATCTCATCTCTTCTAATTTGTGTTATATAAACATAAAATAAGTAGCTATAGACACTAATCATCTGAGGTGGGAGCCTGGGGTTCTGTACTACAGGCTAACGCTTCTCACAGACCAGTCTCTCTCACCAACAACTGTATCTTAATCTTGTTTTATTGTTAATTACCAATTACCGTGTCGATGAGAGAGTAATACATAAACATAAACAGCCTATATACGCCCCACTGCTGGGCACAGGCCTCCCCTCAATCAACTCGAGGGGGTATAGACCATACTCCACCACGCTGCTCCACTGCGGGTTGGTGGAGGTGTTTTTACGGCTAATAGCCTGGACCAACGGCTTGACGTGCCCTCCGAAGCACGGAATTATCTTACATTTTCGGACAATCAGGTGATTCAAGCCTGAAAAGTCCTTACCAAACAAGGGACAGTCAAAGGAAGAGAGTAATAGACATACTTTTTTTTCATATTTTTTATTTTCTAATAACTTGTTGCTCTGTCCACCCTAGTAGGTGGACGCTATCCATATTTCTGTAAGGGTTTACCTACATCTGACCGGACCACATCGCTCTACCCTATGTACCTTCTTCCCTTTTCCGTCACTCAGAATCGTTTTTTATAGAGCGAGATAATGAGCGGGAGCCATTATCTCGCTCTAACAAATGACGGTTTTGAATAAGAGAAAAGGGTAAAAGCATAAGAAAAAGCGACGCGATGCGGGCAGATGTAATTGAACCCTTAATCGACCTCAAAGTAAACCACAAACATTGACATTGTCTAAACACAATTCTGCCACCCGAACCGATAGATCTTTGAAGTAAATTATACCTAAAAGCACCGTAGACATAGAAAATTAATCACTCAATTTATCACCGAAACTTTCCTCATCAAAGTTGGCTCATTTGTGTGCAATTTTAAAGTTAGACGTCGGGTTGCCAAATAGTGATCTAATAGAATACTAACTTATCATTTTAATTTACCATTAGTTTAACCACAAATATTACTTGAAGTTTGTTATATTTTTGCTAACAGTATCTTAAGGTACTTAGTAAAACATTTTTTCAAATTTTTTCAAGCCTATCGTGTCCAACTGCCAAGCAAAAAGGCTCACCTCAACGCTTTCAACGCTTTATATCCTTTTTTTTTCCATCGTCTGGGCTGGGACGATACGATGTATGTATAGTTAATACTTCTAGATTTCTATCAAGAAATAAATAAATACATACATACATACATAAACAGCCTATATACGTCCCACTGCTGGGCACAGACCTTCCCTCAATCAACCGGAGGGGGTATGGAGCATACTCCACCACGCTGCTCCAATGCGGGTTGGTGGAAAATTAATTGTCCATCTACGTATATAGGTAGTTTCATTACAAATAACTTATTAAACTCTATTATTATTCAATCCACTGGCACTGTCACTAAGATAATTAAAAAATAATAAAGATAATTAAAGTTAAAAGTATAAAATTTAAGTTTGACCCTCATCGCCTCAGGGCGTGTAAAACAAAAGTTCGGAAAATCCTTAAATTCAAGTTCTTAAGATTTAGTTATGTTTTTTCGCGTTAGAATAACTTGTTCTAGACTCGGCTGGTTATTACAATAACACAACATAACATCACGCCTATGTCTCCGGAGGGGTAGTAGTGTACTTATAGTAATTATACCAGCTCCTTGCTAGCTAACCTTTAAGTCCCATGCAATCCAGTAGTCTGATTTTATTATTTTAAATCCATCTTTTAAATATTTTACAACACTAACATAAATAATCTAGATATGTATACGTCCCACTACTAGGTACAGGCCTCCGCTCAAACAATTGGAGCGGGTATGGAGTATGCTCTACTACGCTGCTCCTCTACTTCCGCTATTTTACACAGGTATTTATTTATTAAGCCGTTGGTCCCGGCTGTTAGCCGTAAAAACACCTCCACCAACCCGCAGTGGAGCAGCGTGGTGGAGTATGCTCCATACCCCCTCCGGTTGATTGAGGGGAGGCCTGTGCCCAGCAGTGGGACGTATATAGGCTGTTTATGTATGTATGTATGTATTTATTTATTTCTTGATAGAAATCTAGAAGTATTAACTATACATACATCGTATCGTCCCAGCCCAGACGATGGAAAAAAAAAGGATATAAAGCGTTGAACTATTTATCGTCGCTGGTGTATCCCATGCTTAATAGCCGACTAGTAGGGCTAACATCATGACGATATAATTATGTCGTTTTACCGATTGGCGCTAATATGTGAATCCAAATAAGTCATGTCTTTCAAAATACCGACAAAATTACGTGGCACGCATGTTAGGGAAAAATCTTGTCGATTTCGACAAAATGTATTGAATGGGTCGATAATTTTATCGCGGTGCGCATGTTACCCCTGCATGTCATATTTGTTAACCACGAACGGAGTCGCGGGCGGGCAGTTAGCGTTTGATATTTTTTTGTTATTTTATTATTAATTGGCCGACGAAAAAAGTAAAACTTCTAAATATATTATAGAACTAAAGGTCAACTTTTACTCAGTGTTTCGATTTTTACCAATCTATAAAAACCTAGTCGGTAGGTATACCTACCTATCGTGATATAGTGACGTCATTAACACGTCACTGCCAATCTAGACAGCCGTTAACTTCGTCAGATTGACGTCACTTGCTACGCATGTTATAAAGTAAATACACTTTTTTTCTTTTAATAGACTAAGTACTTACATGAAGTCACGGTTATATTAAAATAAATATGGGCAAAGTCCTATGTTCTAAATAGAAGCCTGAGGACTTAAGCATGTTCACACGATAGAAGACGAGAAAATTGCCGTAAGATTTTATTCCTATTATACATTGTTTTAAGTTTACGCGGTTATTATCATAATTAAAACACATAATAACGGGTACTTACCGCGTTTAAATGGGGATATGAGACTCCCTATATTTCGACACTGTTGCAAGTGCATCAGTCATCCCGTGATCATGGCACTTGCAAAAGTGTCGAAATATCGGGAGTCTCATATCCCCATTTAAACGCGGTAAGAACCCGTTATTATGTGTTTTAATTATTCCTATTATGATGAACACAGTTATTAGTCTATTGCCCGTGGCAACGACCTCCGTGGTCCAGTGGTTGAGCGTTGGGCTCACGATCCGGAGATCGCCTGATTGTCCGAAAGTAAGATGATCCGTGCTTCGGAAGGCATGTTAAGCCCTTGGTCCTGGTTACTACTTACTGATGTAAGTATGTAGTCGTTACATGCCCCATGTCAGGGGTCTTTGGCGGCTCAATAATAACCCTGACACCAGGGTTGATGAGGTTGGTATTCCACCTCACAACCCACACGATAAGAAAAAGAAGTCTCTTGCCCAACTAAAACACTAAGTTGTATAGGTAAATACAATATCTCTAAACATTCGTTAGTGTTTACAGATTTTATACAACACAAAAATTAAAAATAATAATAAAAGAAAAATAAAAACTATTCCAAAGAGCCCATAAACTCTACTCGTATAACATTAGTGAGTTTTAGCCTTAATAAAAATCTTTTCTGAAATGTTTTTAACTGAATATTGATATTGCTAATGTTCGGTTTAATAAAACAGATACAATGATGTTCGGTTTTATTCTTCAACGTTGAGAAAACTCTTTTAGAACTTATTTTTCAAGGTAGGCAAATGCAAATTGCTCCATTATCTAGGTACTCTAATGGTTGGAAATTGTTATTTCCGTTCTGTTTGAAGAGCAAATTTGAATATCAGGTCCGGTCCCTAATTTTGCCTATAAAAACGAACCATCACCTACATAAATGGGGCTTAAAGGAGTCGCCATACTGTGAATGTGGTCATCCGGATCAAACCATATAGTGAACGAGTGCCCTCTGCACCGGTTCCCAGGTGGCATAGCCGACCTGCATTGTGTGACGAATGCGGCAAAGACTTGGTTAGGGGAGCTAAAGCTGGATATATGATCCACGCAGGATATTTTATTTTTGTCTGCCATACGCAAGAATAATAATTGTAGCTTATAGCCGGATACTGTCCGGCAAGTGGTCAATGCCGTATGTGGCAAGTCTACAATAAAATAATAATAAGTAATAGCCGGGTACAAACATTGCAAGTCATGTGCCACTTTTTTTGACGTGACTTATAGTAAATTTGGCGCAGATTGCATTAACTACTTGGCCGGACCATTTGGCTGCACGCTTTTCTATGTATTGCGTTGTACACGCCCGGTTACGAATATTATACATTTAGAGGCGTACGGTACGGTACGGGGCACGTCCCTCGCGATGTTTGTCCTTTTAGTATTTCACCTTTAGTATATTTCATTTCTTTGTGACGTTGTGAAGTCAAGTTTTAGTTACCCACGTAAAATATATATTTTTTATTTTCTGTAATAATAATATTGATATTCCGGATCGTCTACTTTCATTGTGGTTAAACTCGTAGGTATATCTTTGCCCGTTGAGTACCTTATAATATAAAACACTTTTCGTGGTACCTTAAAATACATTCTGATAAGTTTCCTTTTATAGTATTCTATAATATTAAGAAAAGGAAAATATTGAACAATAATCGGTAATTGTTTTTCCTGTGCTGGTCTAACAAACAGCCTTACCAATAAAATATTAGATTCTTATTACTTAAAAGGATTTATCTTCGTTGTTTTATTTATTACTTACTGTCTTTTAGGTTCTTAAGAACTTTGCAAATGGGTCTCGAAGTTGACAAAAAATCCTTAGGGACTCCCAGTAAAATACCCAAGTGCTTTCTCATCTATTTCTATCATAAACTTGTCAAAGTATTATGCGTTTAAAGCCTACTTTTCTTAAGTAAACATTTAAGTTAAACCCAAATAAATTTCAACCTTCGAAGGTTTAAGCGCATGATCAATAAAAGAGACATTACTAAGTAAAGAACAAACTCTTAAAATGCCAACGACCTGACTGTGACCAGACAGTTGACAACTTCATAAAAGGTGTTAAAAGGATGAAGAGAGGTGATTGGACTTGGAATAAAATGATTTTACATTAAGCAATTAAGGAATTTTGACGCTCATTAAAATCTTGTTCTGAAAAGATAGGAGATTAGCGGTACGCGTTTAATTTCTTTCAAAAAGAATCACAGAAAAAAATACCATTGAATTAAAAACGAGGAGAAAGTGGAGATTTAGAAAATGTTTCAATTTTTAGTCTCAGTTTAAAAATAATCCTATTTTTATCATATTCCAGAATTTTGGACACACTTTTAAACTTTAGATTCTATCAAAAATATGTTTGTAAGTACTTTTAACTCTCATAATTCCAGATTAAAGAGAAATATAATATATAATTGGTGTGTTGAATTATAATGATGAATTGCGTCAAAATCTTACTTTTAATAAGTGAAATATCCTTAATATTTGTATCGATGTTTCGAACAATGACAATCACTCATGCACCCTTAAACAATCAATAAGCACTAAGTAAACGTCCTGACCAGCAGATTCTCGTACTTTATTTAACAACTGATCGTAATTCGTTCCACGCGCCTGAATCCATAAAAATGTACTAAAAATAATATCACCCTTGACCTGCCGTTGCGTGTGGTATCGGAGCCAATGTGATTTTATTGCCATTACCCACTACACCTTAAATCCTTTTACTTCATAAATGTAAACCTGTGTGCATATTTAACACGTAAGCCCCTCTGGTAAATACAAGTTTTGCTCTACGGCTGGGACACTATGCTCGGGCTAAAATCTATATCACAGTTGCTAACCACTGTGACATCAAATTTAGCACTGTTAGGGCTGCAAAACTCTCAATTATAACATGGTTAAAGTCCCTTGACTATGATGCTACGGAATCACTTTTACATCTTTGCATCTAATATCTTCTACCTTCTTTTAAAAATACTCGCGTAACATACTCGTTCATAACATACGTTCATACAAACTCACCCTTACACCTACATATACTTATATTCACATACATAAATTGGAAAAACGTACACCCTCACACACATAAATTCATCCTAACTCTGACCCCTCTCTCTCTCTCTCTAGTATGTAAAATTCTAGGCTAAGTAAATTGAATTCATCTTTTTTGGGGTTATCTATACGTTTTTACAATAAAGCTAATGTGAAGCTTACTTTATGTAAAAAAGCTATTTAAGATTAAGGATTACCTAAATGATAAAAATGCCTGGTATTGATTGTGTTTCTCTAGTTATTAAATAACTTGTAATATATAGAACATTCATTTAAAAGATGTGTTCCTGTTGCAGTTTCTTGTCATTTCTTCTCCTCGGCCATAACACCTTGCGAAATGACATCGATTCAAAAATGTTAAATTGACCATCAACAAGTTTATCTGATAATTACGATGAATCATTCTGATTCTGTATGTGTAGTGTGTGTATATATAGTATGTGTCAATGAGTATTATATACTCTTAATATACATTAAGAGCATTAGCAGTCGTTAATAACCATCACCCCCTCCGGTTGATTGAGGGGAGGCCTGTGCCCAGCAGTGGGACGTATATAGGCTGTTTATGTGTATGTATGTAATAACCATCAATCCGCACTGGGCCCGCGTGATGGTTTAAGGCCCGATCTCCCTATCCATCCATAGGTAAGGCCCGTGCCCCAGCAGTGGGGACGTTAATGGGCTGATGATGATGAATATACATATTATGGTATTGTTGCAGAAGCGGCATGGCATGAGCGGTGGGGTGGGCGCGACATGCGGCGCGCGCCGCTCGCGCAGCCCGCCCTCGTCGCTCTCGCGTTCTCGCTGCTGCTGCGTCTTGCCAACGCCGGTGAGTGCATTATCATTATCAGAAATTTTATCATCTGTAGTAATAAAGCATCATAGAAGGAAAGCTAGAAGGAAAGAGAGGAAGGGGAAGACCAAGAAGAGCTTACATGGAACAGATTAAAGAAAAGGTTAACGTCGTGTCTTATAGGGAAGTCAAGGAATTGGCCTTTGATAGACTGGAATGGAAAATGCTACAACGACAAGAGCGTGGCTCTTAAATTGATGATGAGTAATAAAGCGATCTTACTTTTTCGGAGAATCAAGTAATTCAAGCCTGAAAAGTCCTTACCAAACAAAGGACAGTCTCACAAAGTGATTTCGACAATGTCCCCATCGGGAATCGAACCCGGACCTCCAGAACGTGAGCCCAACGCTCTAACTACTAGACCACGGAGGCTGTTAAAAAATAAGATGATTCCGTGCTTCGGAGGGCTCGTTAAGCCGTTGATCCCGGCTATTAGCCGTAAAAACACCTTCACCAACCCGCATTGGAGCAGCGTGGTGGAGTATGCTCCATACCCCCTCCGGTTGACTGAGGGGAGGCCTGTGCCCAACAGTGGGACGTATATAGGCTGTTTAGTAATTAAGCGATAAGGCCGCCATTTGCCATGTACTTAGTTAAGAATCTTTTTGTAATTATTTCTTTTTATTTTGGTGCAATAAAGTGTATTTGTATCGTATTGTATTGTTTTGAAATATTGTAAACACCAAAAAACGGCCTCCATGGTCCTGTCCGGAGGGCCCGGGCTCAAATCCCGATAGGGACACCACAAAAATCACTTAGTGACCCCTGGTTTGGTTAGAACATTGCAGGCTGATCACCCGATTGCCCGAAAGTAAGATGATTCCGTGCTTCGGGAAGGCACGTTAAGCTGTTGTAAGTTACTTACGGGCGAATTAGGCATTTCTCCATATGCAATCCGTTTGACGTGTGCTGTTAACTATATTCTGTCGGGTTATTGGCCAATATAAAATTATGGAAGGGCTTTTTAAATGTTATGCCTATCGATTACCAGTCCCTTTCTATTTCGGCGGATAAGAAAATGACAGGTATAACTTTGAATAAACTTAGATGGTGTGTACTGGAACCGGTACTAATACCAACATAAATAATTTGTGATTACCATTGCACTTTATTGCTATTGATTGCGACCTGTCGCGGACAGTGAGTAAATAACCACTAACTACGATTGTGCCATTGAAGGTATAAATAGATAAGAATTTAACTAAGTAGTAGGTATGATTTAAATATTATGACATGGAGGTATCATATTCAAAGTTTATATTGCTATACAACTATATTATCATTATACTTTATCCGATAAAGGACTTTCCAGGCTACGTTCATCAAATCAATATAGATGGTGTTGTACAGCTTTAACGTGATAATTGGGTCGTTCTTCTTTTTTATCGACAATGATCTGTCTTACGTACTGCTTTTAATAAGTTATGTTTTAGAATTTTATTTCATGTTTCCATTGTCCAAAAATATAGTTATCTTATTATACTCAAAATACAAGCAAAATAGTAATCGGTTCCTCAATTAGTTATTAACGTAGCTCCATTGTTTTTCACAAAATTTTGTGACAGAGTGGTATATTGAAATGCTGTCTCCGATGAAAAGGGCCACTCTGTCACAATATTTTTTGGAATGCGCCTGCAGAGAAAAGTATGTTACCAAGATAAAGAGAACCACTAAATAGTCCTCTACGGACAGATCTTTATATGATGATTTAAAATATTTATTGCCGTTATAATTTTAAAGATGTTAAGTCCGATTAATTGGGAAAATGTCTTTTTATTGTCGATAAAAAAGAAGAACGACCCAATTACCTATTTTCTCATTTGTCGGATACATCAACTAGGCCGCTCGGATTGTACTGTATTCATGTGTTATGTCTGATTGTTGAAATTTAGTTCTGTGCAATAAAGTATATTTGATTTGATTTGATTCGATCAATTCCAATATACAATGTAATGACAGAAGCATCGTCATCATCAGCCGTACGACGCCCACAACTGGGCATAGGCCTCCCCCAAGGATCTCCACGACGAAAGCATATATAAAAATAATTGTTTTGATATTAATTGCTTGATATTTAGATCACGTTATGTATAGAATTATGTTACTACCTATATTGCTTCTCTTTATTTTGATCAGAATAATAATGGGTGGAAGATGTAATTGTGCTTGGGTGTAACAAAAAGGGTCATAATTTTTACCCAAAAACTTATGTCTGTTATTCATGAAATCGCAAGGTTAAACGGAGGAAAAACTGTACAGCGCCATATATTGTTTTTGAGGAACGTAACTTTGAAAGTCTCTCATTGTCGTAGTTTACCTTGATATAATCTTTTGTATGAAAATACTCATCAGGTCCTTCCTCTTGGTCGTGTCCGGCGATAGCGACTTCATCAAATCTCCTAGACACTCTAATGTGACTAGCAAAACCGAACTTCGATTTGAACATGTGGTTACACTCGGATCAATAATAATAATAATTCTTTCATCATCACCAGCCCATTAACGTCCCCACTGCTGGGGCACGGGCCTTCCCTATGGATGGATAGGGAGATCATTGAATAATTCTTTATTAAAGGCAAAACAAAACCCATTACAATAATATAAAATCCAATTATACAAAATAGAGTCATAGTGTAAACATGAAATTTTAAAATAATATGATAAAAATAGATCATAAAATACAATACAATGTTATTTACAATTTGCGTCTTAGTGCAAGAGCAGCCAGTGACTAAGAATAGGACTGGAGATACATATTCTTTCAAGTAAAGCGTTTTTGGTTACCCTCAGCTTAGACCAGAAGGACGCAACACGCGCTCTGATCACGGCATAGAAATAGAGTTGTGGAGCAATGGAGCATGCTCAAGACGTTTATATTCAATACAATACAATACAAATATACCTTATTGCACACAACATACAAAACAAGTCGTTTATACTTATATACTTATATTTATATTATAAACAACGGGCATTTTCTCTCAGATGTGACGATTATTAACGTCACCAACTCTATGGACAAAGTGATTTTTGTGATTAGTCCCCACCGGGATTCGGCCCCGGGATCTCCGGATCGTGAGCACAACGCTCAACCGCTGGACCATGGAGGCCGTTATAGCCGCTTATAGCTACAATGGCTAAAGTAATAGGGTTGTCTGGAAAAAAATCTAATATCGGTGCCCTAATTTACCTTATTAATACAATACAAATATACCTTATTGCACACAACATACAAAACAAGTCGTTTATACTTATATTTATATTATAAACAACGGGCATTTTCTCTCAGATGTGACAATTATTAACGTCACCAACTCTATGGACAAAGTGATTTTTGTGATTAGTCCCCACCGGGATTCGGCCCCGGGATCTCCGGATCGTGAGCACAACGCTCAACCGCTGGACCATGGAGGCCGTTATAGCCGCTTATAGCTACAATGGCTAAAGTAATAGGGTTGTCTGGAAAAAAATCTAATATCGGTGCCCTAATTTCCTTGCCTTCATGTATCACAGTAGGTCATTCATCGGGGTTGTATATACTTTTGAATTCTAATAAAAAAATATGAAGTGGGTGTAGGTGTGGGTGAAGTTATTAAAGTTTATTGTATTTGTCATTTTGTGAGTTATTTTTACCTCGTATTAATAATAGGATAACAAATAGATTTTAATGTTCCTACAGTTATTTATTTGTACCAAGTAATTTATTAATTAATTCTATTTTCATAGACAGTCAAGTCTAAAAGAAACCTACATTATTGTTTTGTCCGAAAAAGCAAGATGATTCTATGCTTCGGCGAACGCGTTAAGCCGTTGGTCCCGGTTATTAGGCGTAAAACACCTTCACCTACCCGCAGTGGACCCATACACCCTGCGGTTGACTGAGGGGCGGCATGTGCCCAGCAATGGGACGTATATTATATAGGTTGTTTATGTCATGTCATTGTTTTGTGGTTCCGTAGTCAACTAATATCGGGTACAACTGACCACAATATTTTATAGAACCTAAATGTGTACACCACATTTTTCTCATTTATTAATTCAACTATTCATGGTGCGTACCTAGAGTATCTACTTAGTAGTAGTAGTGTTTGGCTTAAATAAATAAAAAATAAACGTTTGCTTTTTCGAAATCAAAAAGCGATTAATATGAAACTGAGCTGATTAATATGCATTCTATAGTCTCTGCTTACCCCGGTAGGAAATAGGCGTGAGTTTGTATATGTTTGTATGTATGAAACTGCCCTTATTTTTAAGCCTTACCTTTTGACCGATAAACACAAAGTTATCGGAAGTAGGCGGAGCTTTATGAATTACTGTGATTAATTATAATATTTATGATAATCTGGCTACTTATAAGCAACTTAGTAACAAATTGTAATTTGATACATGATCGTGATAAAATTGTTCCAATTTTCCAGAACGTTTCTATTAAAAAACGCGTTACTTATGGATATAAATGGAATCATGGTGACTAACATAGATAGTCACTGTGTCATCGGCTTGCTTCTCAAACGCGGAACACCGGTACGAACTGGATCTGCACGAATGAGTTTTGAATTTAATATATTACATATTTTTTTAATTATTAAAGACAGCCATACAGCTACCCATTTATCATATTGTTAGTGTAACAGAAAGCTCTTCTTGTCGTTAAGAGCATTATAGGGTCAGTTTCGTCCTCATTAACAGAATATGGTAGGGTTATTACAGAATTTGACGCAGTCCATTAACGTTCTTTGAAATTGGACACAACCCATACGCATTATAATTTAATTTTCACCATAAAATATCTTCCATACATTAAACTTAATGATCATGGCGTATAGAACCGCGTGGCTTATTCAAAAATTGATTGACGTAGGATCATGAGTCGTGTCGAGTAAAGTCGGCAGTCGGGTTAAGTATATGAAATTTTTGTTTCTAGCTTCTATTTACGAATTAAGTAACTAAGGACCAAAATTCTTCCGAATCAACAAATCAAATTTACTTCATTGCACACAAACAACTCTTACTTGTTGCTTATACAACTTATTGTCCTGAAGCAATTTCTTCCAGGCAACCACTACCTACCAGGAATCAGCCATAATATGCGCTGTCAGATGACTTATCACATGTTTTCCAAGTAATTTTCATTGTTACATCGATTTTAGTGTAGGAGAAAAATTCTGATGCCGCCGTCATCAGAAGAAGAAATTGCCAAAACTAAAATCGACCATCTCTATTCTATGATAGTGATTATAATTGATAATAATTATTGATATTATAATTAAAGCACATAATAACGGGTTCTTACCGCGTTTAAATGGGGATATGAGACTCCCGATATGTGCTTTAATTATGATAATAACCGCGTAAACTTAAAACAATTATTGATTATTGATTGATGGCAGTAAGAATGAAAGCCGGAAAAATAGATGAATATCTAACAGTTTAAACTAAGATTTATTTTAATATGAAGTAATTTGAATTTGGAATTCATAGTAGAACGCAAGATAAACTTTAAACTAGCAAGACTTAGAACAAACAACAATTTAATAGGTAAAGACGTAAAACAGTATTTGAATTTTTATTTATAGTTTTTATATTTAATTTACATAATTTTCACACAATATAAAAAATAATTACCTAAAAATAAATTTAAATTTAGACCTAAATGTTTTTCAACATGACTTTGTAAAACTGTTGTTACTTTGCAAGCCTTACCGAGTTGGATCCACCCATCTCCGGCCGGCGCGGCGTTACTGTTCATATTGGGAGGAAACCTCCATTATGTATATGCATCAATTCAGTCCTAAAATCACCAAATTCTTCGTTCATAGGTTCAATGGGCCCAGGAGTACCAGAAAACATCACAGTGACCTTTCTAAACCCGACGACAGTGCGGGTGTCGTGGTCGACCACGGCGGACCTGGTGGAGAAGTATGACGTCACGTACAAACCATCTGACGCGAGGTAAGAATGCGCTTGCGATGATTCCCACTGTCTCTCTGTTCTGTGCTTCTTTGCTGTTTTTGCTCTTTCTTCTTCTGTACGTGTTTGTCGTTAGATGTGACGTTTTGTGCGTAGTATGTTTAGCCATTATAGACGGCGATACGGCTCACCACCACTCACGTTAGTCTAATAGAAAGTTCGGTGTGGCATCTTGCGGTGGATTTACCTTTGACTACCCCAATTGAGACATAGACGCGAGCTTATGTTTAGACGTAAATAAACACTCAATTGTTTTGTTTTCTTTTTATTCATAAAAACCTAAACCGTTCTTATAGTTTTTATCAAGTCACAACAGAGCAGTGTCATGGAGTATACTCTCACATTTTAATTCAACACAATTAAATATCTACATGAACTGATATTTTATATCCACCGTATTAAGTTACGGCTAGCTTTTTTCCAAAAACCGCACCGTTTTGTAATGCAGCGGATGAACAATTAGCCGGATTGAAAACGGTTGAATGAAAGTCCGCAGCGATTTACGTTCTTCAACACGGCTAGCCATAATGTAGGTATGAAATATAGTACTTAGAATTTAGCATGGACAGAAAGAGGACCCGGTGGCGTAATGGTTAATAGGCTCATCCCGCTTTGACAAAAGCTGTGGGTTCAAGACCCATCCGAGTCAGATGTTTTTCCGGTTTATTTTCCTCTTTGTGAATTTCCCTAACTCACACGGGTGAGTGTTATATAAAAAAAATGACAATTATTGTCGCGTAATGATGCACTTTTTTCCAGTACATTTTTTTTCTAATATACGTACCTAATAGTAATAAAGCGGATTATATACAGGGTGTTAGGGACACCGTAACGCTTACTGAGGCGGAGGATTCAGACCATGATTCTGAGTTGATATCAAGTGAAATTTCCTTTCGGAAAATTCATGAAAATTTTTGTTTTCTTTATTTTCCGTTCTATACTTTTGCGACGGAAATTCCACTTGATATCAAGGTTTAATCATCAGAATCATAGTTTAAATCATCCCTTAAAGTTTTCATTACGATGTCACTAACACTATGTAGTTCGGCTGCATCATAATATAGGTACTAGGTACATTCTTAGACTTTTCAAGGCTACAAGCACACAAGCCTACAAGGTTAATTACATCATTGTCTTCTACAAAAACAAAAGTTTTGAAAGTATCCATTGAATACAATCTAGCTATCATTACCTGGTTCAGCGCAGTTCCATGATCAGTTTGAACAGAAGCCATGTAAACAGGACAGGTACTGATTTGAAATTCAAAGCAAACCAATCTCGAACTGATATTGTTTTGTCTCTACTATGTTCATCAAAGTTGCATGATTGGAGAAGTTGCACTACAATGTTGTAGTTTATGTGGTTAAAAATATACAGGGTGTTAGTGACATCGTAACGAAAACTTTGAGGGATGATTGAGACCATGATTCTGAGATGATATCAAGTGGAATTTTCCGTCGCAAAAGTATGGAACAGAAAATATCTTAAAAAAAAACAAAAATTTTCATGAATTTTCCGACTGAAAATTCCACTTGATATCAACTCAGAATCATGGTCTGAATCATCCCCCTCAGTATTCGTTACGGTGTCACTAACACCCATACCTACTTGTATGGCTACAGTATGTACTTGTGCGGGGTGTAAGTGACATCGTAACGAATACTAAGGGGGATGTTTCAGCTGATTATTCTGAGTTAATATCAAGTGGAATTTTTCATCGCAAAAGTATAGAATTGAAAATAATTTAAAAAAACTAAAAAAAAATCATGAATTTTGCGACGGAAAATTCCACTTGATATGAACTCAGAATCATGGTCTGAATCATCCCCCTCCGTATTCGTTACGATGTCACTAACACCCTGTATAGGTAGTATATTAATATAGGCCCTATCTCACTAAGCCACCATGATGTCGCCAACAACTTAATTAAGTTAAATTTTAAATAACATAACCATTATCATTATGCCGTTTTTCACAGGGTCCGCTTACCTAACTTGAACATTTGACAGGTCCGGTTTTCCAACCCGCGAAGGGAAAACCAGCCCAATGCAGGTTAGGTCACATACCTCCGAAAATGCATTTCTCGAGAATGTGGGTTTCCCCACGATCTTTTCCTTCATCGCTGAGCACGTGATAATCATTTATATTGCAAACATGAATTTACAAACAAAGTCGACAATCATTGGTTTAGGCGTGTGCTGGATTCGAACCTGCGACCTCAAAGTGAGAGCGTTCTACTAACTGGGCTACCACGGCACCAAATACCTAATACTTATTATTTTATAAGTTACTTCTGTGTTGTATTTTCTTGTGCGGTAATAGGTATGATTCAACAGCTGAGAGATTTATTTAGTTGGTTAGTAAAATTAGCATCTAGGTGCCTATTAAAAAAAATATACTATTTAGTCAATGGTAAACAAACTAAGTAAAACAAATATTTTGCAGTATTCACACCGCGCCGAGGGAAATCCCAAACTAATGACATTTTTCCAACATGCGATGTTCAATTATATTATAAAAAAAATAAAACCTAAGCCAATATTGAATGTTGCTAATAGTTAAATCTCATTTGAAGCGTGATTTAACTTAGTACCTCTAGAGCAAAGGGTATCGATATTCAATTTGAGTGTAAATTACTACGGCAGAGTTTGCTAAACACGAGCTGAAATCCATAGCGTCGGTTGAATTTTCGTAAAATCAGAGTGAAGGTTGGTTAAACCATGTCCGCTTTTATGTTATGGCTATAAGATGTTGATTTAAGGAAATGTACCTGGTAAATTACAAAAATGGAATCATTGTAATGTTATGTTATCCTTAATTACATTTCTGATAATAAATTCATTAAAAAATTTAAGTTGCAAGATGGGTTCCATTTTTGTAGGTAATACCTAAACTAGAAAGAAGAACTTCGCTTTACTAAGTGTTTTTCTCTCGTTACTTTTAGTGACTTTAGCTTCCGGCCAAGTTGATGCCATTTGCGGCAAATTTACAATAAGCAACGTCAAAAAAAAGAAACTTCGTCTTCATCTATACTGAAAACGACGTAAGCGCATTTTTGGGAAATCACATTCGGACGTGAATTTTGTTAACAAAACCTCGTAATAGACTACCTTGTTTAAATCCAGGTTAAAAATCACCATCATCATCATTATCAGCCGTACGACGCCCACTGCTGGGCATAGGCCTCCCCCAAGGGTTTCTACGACGATCGGTCCTGCGCTGCCCGCATCCAGCTGCTTCCCGCGACTTTCACCAGATCGTCGGTCCACCTTGTAGTGAGCCTACCCACTGAGCTTCGTCCGGCACGTGGTCGCCATTCGAGAACCTTTCCGCCTCAGCGGCCATCGGTCTCCTCGCTATGTGTCCTGCTCATTGCCACTTCAGCTTGGCATTTCTCCGAGCTATGTCGGTGACAGGTTAAAAAAATGTGGTCTCAATTTTTACCCGAAATGAAATTAATTGAAAAAAATCGAAGTCTTGTCGAATCTCATTACAATGTGTTTTTTCAAAAAGGTACTTACTCGGGTCAGTATAAGGCGAATTTGGTAGTTGCGGCTTCCGAATACCTACATCCCGCTTAGGGACGGTGCTGAAAAGTAGCGGCGTCCGAAGGACGTAATATACGATGCCGACCACCCGATTACTCTAGCCATAGAGGCAGCCAATCAGCTCGCGTCATGAAACACTTCAGGACCCCGCTTCTTTAAATTTTTTTTTCTCTCAGACGACGGCCAGAGCCGAGGTTTACGCCCAACGGGGCACCCTCAGGCCTGTAGTCTTAAACGTTGTTCCGGGTGAGAGACTTCAGCGCTCCTTATTTGTCCGGCCAAGTAGTTAATGCCATCTGCGCCAAATCTACAATAAGTCACGTCAAAAAAGAAGGCGACTTTATAGTCACAACTATTACAGAAAAGTAGCCATAGAGTACTTACAGATGCAGAATGATCACTCGATAATACGCTACTGCGAATGACAGGAGGTGAGTGGGTAGGTATAACTGAACTGTTATGTCTTCCAATCGTATTGTCTCTTGCATAACAGGTAATAACGTTGTGCATTGAATGACAAGTGCTTAAAAGCGAAAGACTTGTAACCAGTCACTCAAGTCTATGTTAGGATAGGACGCAAGAGTACATGCAAGTTGCCATGACCACATCGAAGAAATTCATCTAAGTAAGCAACATTGCAATTTTACATTTGCACTTAAAGAAGTAAGTGCGCAATGCAAACAAATGTCGAATAGCAATATTGCTTTCTTAGATGAATTGCTTCGATGTGGTCATTTTAACCCCCCTGATGAGATATTATTATGATTTACCTAGTTTAACATTTTATACACATACACAAAAGCAACGACACACACGCCACACAAACAACAAGCGTCCACATGTACGCAAAAATACTTAACGTTACAAATATAAATGGTAAATATTTTATATAACGTTTAGTTTAAACTAAACTAAACTATATTAATAGTTCCAACTCTAACAATATTATTATGTCTCATTAAACATATATACGGGCGTTAGTTTATATAGATATAAATGCATGGCATAATAATATTACATAACAAGTTTTTGACTATATGTATTCCCAATTGCGCTAATTATTGGAAGATTGAGTATTCACGGTTCACCTGAGCTATCTGTTAGACTTAAGTGACCATAAAAGAGTGAGTGGGCATGTGGGCATGACTTTGCATGTCTTGAATTATATAGTAACCACTTAAAATATGTCTAACAATTATTGAAAACTGAATACAGGCCATTTACTGTACGATTCTCTTCCTGCGTCATTGTTTCCCGGTACATATAATTTGGGTATTTTCAAGGCAAGAGTGAATAGACACTATTTGAGTTTGCGTGTTCTACCTTAGACCACATCGTTGATTAAAACCAGACTGGATCGTGGGCAAACCCACTCAAATTTTAATAATAAAAAAACTGTTTTCTTGTAAGCCGGAAATCTTTAACTTATCATCATCATCTCCCCAGCGTTATCCCGTTTTGACAGGGTCCGGTTATCTAACTTGAAAATTTCACAGGTCAGACAGGTGCTCGTTTCTGTAAAAAACCGAATTAACAAATTTTCTTAGTCAATTTGAAATCATTTCAAGTTCTAACAATTACTTGTAACAACGCCACCTGCTGGTTTAAAAGACATATTCAAGTAAAGTAGGAAATACCGCTATCATAAATAGGATATACTCATCAAATTGTCAACAGCATATCAAACTAGCTCTCTTTTAATATTTCAACCCAAAGGGAAAACCAGCCAAATACAGGTTAGGTCACAACACATACTTACCAACGAAACGCATTTCTACGGAATGTGGATTTCCTCACGATGCTTTCTTTCACCGTTAAAATCTTCAACTGATATTGTTATAATATATTTCACTTTACAATGTCTAAGTTGAAAATATATCAACGCCAAGTAGGTTCAGACATAATCTTCGTTAGAATATGTGAATGGCGTATATCTTCATAAACATAAACTTCACAATACAAATTCCTGCGGTCGATTGAAATTGTAAACAGGGTCGATTGATATACCTATTGTGTAGCAAAATTCTTATTTTTAGGCACGCCTGCCCACGGAAACGTTTATAACACAAAACATATCTCACTATAAATTTGCCTATCTGCTACACTAACTTTGTACGAACATTTTATGTACAGAATGTTGAAATATAACATTCATATTCGTCTTAATTTAAAACAAATGTCCGAATTTTAGCAAACATTTTTATGATACTATTTTGATAACATTTCCATTGTATCCATTGTATATTTCTAACTCCAATGCAACTTGGAATCAGTTGAAAATTTGTTTTGAAATAGTTTATTTTAGTATAATATTAACGTCAAAAACACTACTCCTACTTACAGTACTAGTACTTTACAGTACTATCTTTCTAATATAAACTTTTACGTATTTCCCTAAATCGTTTTGTAAGAGTCAACTTATCAGTAAGCGCTCTCGCGAGAACTGGGAGTAGCGTCCTTGTAAATAAAATGCATTTTCTGCACCGACTATAAATGTCATAATGTATTTGAAATGGAATATAAGTGATACTTAGTCATAATATAAAATGTAAAGTAATGTAGATTAATGACCACGAGTATCTGTCACTTAGGTATCTGTTGGGGTTGTTTACACAGATAGATTCATCTCTGATTACTACTTACTCTATTAGCCTCCGGGTTCGAATACCGGTTAGGACATATAACAAAAATCATTTTGTGATCCCTAGTTTGGTTAGGACATCGCAGGCTGATCACCTGACTGCCCGAAAGTAAGATAATTCGTTCTTCGGAAACCACGTAACCGGTCCTTCCAGGTCAGGTTACTACCTACCTACCGATGTAAGTACCTACGTAGTCATTACCTGAGCCGTTATGGCGGCTCAATAAATAACCCTTACAGAAGATGCGCAGGTTGGTCATACACATAATAACCCACACGATAGAACATGAGAAGATTACATACCCATTAAAAGGGTGATAACGCGACATGAAATATACAACATATAACGTGACCAATAAAGAAAGTGATATCTTACGACATACTTTCGCACGGGCGCGCAATATTTCTATCACAGAATAAAATCGCAGATATCTCGTAAATCCAATCTTCAGGTCAATCGTTTCAATATTGGCAGTACTGACCACTGTCAGGTAGAATTGAGCCGATGGAATGGAATATTTATATCGGATAACCCATCTGCGCCAAATCTACAATAAGTCACGTCAAAAAAGAAGGCGACTTTATAGTCACAACTATTACAGAAAAGTAGCCATAGAGTACTTACAGATGCAGAATGATCACTCGATAATACGCTACTGCGAATGACAGGAGGTGAGTGGGTAGGTATAACTGAACTGTTATGTCTTCCAATCGTATTGTCTCTTGCATAACAGGTAATAACGTTGTGCATTGAATGACAAGTGCTTAAAAGCGAAAGACTTGTAACATGACCAATAAAGAAAGTGATATCTTACGACATACTTTCGCACGGGCGCGCAATATTTCTATCACAGAATAAAATCGCAGATATCTCGTAAATCCAATCTTCAGGTCAATCGTTTCAATATTGGCAGTACTGACCACTGTCAGGTAGAATTGAGCCGATGGAATGGAATATTTATATCGGATAACCGCCAACCACTGAATATTCAGCGAATTCAGTCGGCTATGCAAAACTATGGGAAAGTTCTGAGCTAGTAAAAAGGATATGCTAATAAAATGTAAATTGGCCGCTTACTTGCTGCGTCATTGCGTCAACTGATTTTTTACATTAGTTCTTTACAAATAATTCTGTACCGTCGGTGAAAAGTAATACAACTCGAGTTGTATCACTTTTGAG
The DNA here is from genome assembly GCF_024362695.1 of Pectinophora gossypiella. NCBI lineage: Eukaryota > Metazoa > Arthropoda > Insecta > Lepidoptera > Gelechiidae > Pectinophora > Pectinophora gossypiella. The sequence continues at coordinate 5,648,649 of NC_065416.1, read as the reverse complement.
TTATTAGCACACACTTCATGTTCAAAAAATTCTCTTTCTTTCTGTCTAATTCTCGTAACTGTAGCTATTATAAATACGGAGATAATTTTTGTGTTCAGTGATATAAGTACTGTTTGTGAAGGATTCATGCTGATATAACACGTGTAACATAATTCATCTTAACTTGCATCAAAGTGAAATGAAGATTTTCATTAAATATTTTGGTGTAAGTAAATGCAACTCAACATATATTAAAATACACGCAATCCTTGAATTCTCACGATCCGTGTTTAATGATATAATTTTAGTTGTAACATCACACACCAAATAATTTTTTTCGTGAAAAGTAATATAAATAAATATATATCAAAATATTTCAGAAAATACGATCTTGGATATCAATAACGTGTCGTGTATAAAGATACATACAAGTTCGATTCCATGCGCCACCAGTGTGTATCCTAGGGTGACCTCCGCATAAACCTGTCTATGGGAAGACATTTTGTCTAGAGCCACAGCAAACCATATCTGATCCGCATTGCGAATGGGTATAGGTTAAGTTAGTACTTCAAACCAAACCGTGTTTTTTCTCTTTCTGCTATAGCCACCTTGTAGTACTTAATTACAGTACCTCAATAAGTTGTGGGTCCTGATCATGGCGTCGTTATCACCATGGCAGGGTTAGTCAAGAGGTATTTGAGATTTGTCATAACTGTCGTTAGTCTTCTTCCCTTAGCTCGAAGCATAGCTGTTTTACATAGTTTTCTTGATTACATGCAGGTTAAGCGGTGGCAGATTGAACGCTGCCTTCATTGCTAAGGAGGTTGTAGACGTGAAATAATGGCTCCAAATATTATCGAGCTCCAATTAATATGCAAACCATTCAATACACGTTGGTTAGATCTTTGATGCAAGCGCCGGTAGTGGTATTTTTGAACCTACACAGACGTAGATGATCGTACGTACTTTTGGGTTTAAGGTCCTACTGGGATCCAGCTCGGCATCGGCAGCATCGGGATCTGCCACATCTTCTCAAGAGAAGATTACCAGTTTCTCAAATACGTTGAATGGTGTAAATTTGTCGAGTTTCCTCATTTTTATAAAGGGAATAACTACTCTGAACTCTTGAGCACCACCGGTAATATTTTTGTTTTGTATTTTGATTACATAAGAGATAATTACGCTCAGGACAGTGGAAAATAGAAAGAGGAAGGGGAAGCCTTTGCCTAGCAGTGGGATCTTGTAGGATAGATTAGATTAGAATAAATAATTGGCAACACCACGGGCACAACCCCTTAATTAAACCAGGTCACAAAGTTTGTAAAATCCCAGGAGGTATTTGAGCTTCTGAAAGGAGTTAGTTGGCTTACATAGTCAATAAAAGCACGCATAATGGACCACTTGCGTTTATGCGGAAAACTGAGCCCATTAAAATAACATTACATATGGGACATTCGAGTATTCATTGAGTCAAGTCAGGGGCCTATGGCGGCTCAGTCATAACCCTGACACCAGGGTTGATGGGGTTGGTAATTTACTTCACAATCCACACGATAGAAGAAGAAGAAGAAGATGGGACATTTGCCCATACATGTTGTGCCGACCCCATCTAGAGTGAGATAAGGGCAGGAGGATGATGATGATATAGTGGGAAGTTTGCTCACTTCACAATAGTGGTCCATACGCGAGGATACGCGGAAAGTCCCCCACGTGTGCTTAGGTGTAGAGTTTTGCGGAAACGAACTCATTTAGCTTAATCATAACAGACCATGGTAAAGGTGACAAGACCTACCCTGAGGATAGCCCTGTGTAACCTATAGGTTTGCAAGTGAACCAATGATCTTCATTTTCACTACCTATTATTATCGTCAACATTGATTCGACTCCGTTTATAGTTCTGTCAATGTTGCGGGCTACCATTAGACCGGGAATTTTGATAATTCGAAATATCGAATTTTACTTTACTTTAGGGGAATGAGTTGTGATCTTTTAAATAGTTTCAGCAGGAAAGAAGTAACACTTACCGGTTTATGTGATTTTGGTCTAAAAGTACGTAGGTACATCACCTTTATCTCCAGGCCATACTGCCAGGCTAGCCCTAAACATTCCTAATGACCAGTCTTAATATGGATCCTCTTACCTTCATTTGTTAGGGGTAGAAATATTATCATAATTGAGTTTGTAAGATTTTGACTGCAAAAATGAACCAAAAGTGGTTTTGAAGCGGGCAGCAGTGGTGGTTTTGACCGGTTATTTATGAGTTTTGAGAGTAAAATCATAACAAAAATATCTTATTATCGCCACCTTACACTATAAATACGTGTACCATCTTTATATGTATTTATTACTTGATTTTCGTAAAAACATGTATCATTTTACACAATAAAACCGAAAAAATAAGTCATGTTAAATCACTTGACACAAATTCGTTATAGTTTATCGTTTGTGTCAATTGATATAAGTTACGTTTCTTTACTTTTTAAAGAAAATAAATAGAATTTTGCCTTTCTACAACTTTATGAAATAAACTTTCTTCCAAGACATTTTGTTTTTTGTAGAATAAGACTGTAAAATTGTTAACTGAAATATGATATATCAACGATGACTTTTGTATAGTTATGTGTGTAAAAGGGTATAAGTAGACTTGTATCAATTTACACAGTATAAAAGTTGGTGTCAACTGATACATGTAATTTATTTTGATCCTCTACCATTTCTGTTTAGGTTCTAAATATAACTAAATATTAGAAAAGAAACCTTCCATCATCACCTATCGACACATCTAACTTCTATTCCATTACTCCTTATAAGTCGCGAGCTAGAATGTTTTTAACTTTAAACTCGATTTTCTCAAAACTTGAATTTTGGACTTGTATTACTTTTCACCGACGGTACAGAATTGTGAAATAAAGTGAAATATATTTATAATGATGATAGATGTGACTATTTTGACGATCTACATTTGGATATAGATCGTCAAAGTAGTCACATCTATCATATACGTAGGATAAAGACAATATTTGTGCTTGGAATTGATACTAAAGTCTGTTGAGAAATTCATAAAATTGTGGTTGTTTCACTTCCCAGGCCTATGCCCAGTAGTGGTACGTATAATATCTTTAGAATATTTAAGTTTATGTTATGTTTTGTTTTGTTATGTTACAATTCCGCAGATATTCTAAAACAGTTGATGATGTCTTGGTAAATATTTTTAAGAAGAACTACCTATTGATTTATATTTGAGTGACAAACATATTTGAATCATTATTTTGTGATTCTCATCGTTAACAATGGTTGTTACAATCGTATTTTTACGACCGAGAAACAAAGCCGACGTTCGCTTACTCATGCAAATAAATTGAAATTCAATCCGACAATTTGGTTGGCAAACGATTGTGTTTGAAGGCGTTCGTTTTCGGGGTATAAATTATTTACGGCTACCCTCGGATTCCATCTGTCAATGTAACAATGGTGAACGAACTGTATTATCGCCGTATGGCATCGTAAATTTTATTATTATTATCTGCTTGACGGAACATCCCTTATTTTACGACGAAATCATGAACGTAAAATAAATTGCCAATTGATGGTGCCTTTATTGTAAAGCTCGTTATTGTATGTATATAAAATCACAGTCGTTTCTATCTGGTATTACTTCTGTTACAGTACATTAAAGAAAAAAGTTCACTGTAAACAAATACCTACATAACATAAGCTTACGACTATATTCCCAATTGGGGTAGTCAAATAGGGTTTCAAACATACACATGTACTTAACCTAAATTATATAGAAATTTAAACCTAGGTGAATCTGTAAGTAAAGCGATTCAAATAGAAATGGGAAGTAAAACGTATTGAACGTAAACGAATTGTACCTAAGAACTGTATTTTTTCTTTTTAGAATGTAACTATGGCATCTTTTTTTTTGCTGTACAACGGCAATAAATCTCTTTTGATTTGATTTGAATTATGAGATATTCACATTATATAAGTAAAGGTTAGGAAGAAAAACTGAAAATACATTAAATTTGTGATGCGAAACGCGTATAAAATGATTAGAAATAGTTTACAAATGCATCAGTATCACTGATATGGGTAATCGATATAGTCAAATCGGAATATTCCATTAACGGAAGACATCGATTAAACAAACCATAATTGAATTAACGCTCGTCGTAACTGTTATAATTCTGAATAATTATGCTAATAAATGTAACTATATAAGTGTAAAACAGATTTTGTAGTTTATGATATTGAAGTGTTATTATTACCGTAAATTTTATGATTAGCTATTTAGTGGAACATAACAAAATGAGGTTTATAGTTTGCATCAAAATATAATAGTTAATTCAATGTGTAGTTTATATCATGCATTGAGTATTCTATGTAAATAGTATGCAATTAATGTTAGAGGTATTGTTTTTAGTAAGAAAGATATCCATCCGGAAATAAAACAAAATATCACATTATTATTCATAAATTTATTATTCATAAGTAAACCTCCTTAAACTTTAAACTTATATTACTTTCACTTTTGAAATATTAGTCTCTAAAGATAAAATTAAAACTAAGTCGGTTAATATTTGTATTTATATCATGACATCTCCGCAGACAATAAGGTTGATGACATTTTAAACAAAAGGAAAATATTCTTAGTCAAATTAAAATCATTTACCATAACAAGTTCTAACAATTATTTGTACTTACTTTGTGACCTAAACTCTATTGGGCTACTTTTCCCTTCGCTAGTTGTCAGACTGGTAGTCGCTTCTGTAAAAACCGGACCTGTCAAATCTTCAGGTTAGGTAAGCGGACCCTGTGAAAAACAGGATGATGCTAGAGAGATGATGATGATGATTGAAGAAATACTTATAGCAATTTGACATTTGCGCATATTCAAGCATAGTAAGAAATACCGATTTAAAGAATATACTCGTAAAGTTGTCAACAGCATATCAAACGTAAAAATAACTAGATGTGCCCACACAGCGGTCATGGGGGACAAAGGTACAAATTGTGTACGGAAGTGTGAGGGCGGTCAACGGAAATGGCATTACCGATAACTTTCCGAAGAAAAACGCTTTGTACGAGCCACTAAGCGACCTTCCTCACGACGCGACGCAATTCGTGCAATATGAAACAAGTGACGATTCCGAGTACCCAAAAGTACGAAGTACTTACATAAAATCTAAGGTAAATGACCCCGATAAGGGCGCGCTCCGCGCGTCTTTTTTAGTTATACATGAACGGAGCAGTAGTTTAATTTAATATATTGTAATAAATAATATCCAGACAAAACTTTTTATAAAATGACGAATTATATTGTCTATGTTTATGCAATAATGGGTTATGACGTCGTCAAATAATGGTGTAACTTCAATTCAACATCTTTGTTGTATTTACCTTAGCCTAAAATCGTAAATCAATGTGATATCCAATCACGCTGTTAGGATGGTCCCTATTTTTAATGAGGAAAAAAGCGTTGTACATTCCACTAACTTGTTGTATGGCGACTCTGTATGGATGCAGTCTATCGAGCGCCGAAGACAACGGGAACACGAAGGAAACTAATTAAAGTTAAGTTTCTCCTAAAAGTAGGTCAAATGGTATGAAGTGTACAGTTGCAATATTGTCTTGATTGAAATTGTAATTATATTAAAAGGTCAATACAGAAGTTATACTGACATGCTTAGTTTGTTCATCAAATATTATTAACAGGTAATAATTAATAATATACAGTTAGAACCCGGCAGCGAGGGTACTCACGTAATATATATGTACATCTGACATGTTATGTGCGTTAGTGCCTGTCACTAAGGCCAGGCGCGCACTACGAGTTTTTCGCCGCGCGGCAGAAAAGAGCAGCGGCATAATGTTGCACTGTAATACTGCGCCGCTGTGGTGGCTCTACCGTCAAGTGCGCGCAATACAATTTAAAACTGTTTGGTACAGTCATGAGCAATATGATGTACCCACTTTAGAACCCTGTCGCACATATCATATTTGACATTTAATGAGACTTACGGTTTAATTAGTCAAAAAACTTAATGTGACATGGTTTTATGGGGCGCACCTACCGGGATCGTTATAATAATTCGAACACAGCAAATACACTCCAATCAAATGTTTATTTCACGTTCACCAAAGAATGTACATAAATAACACAAGCACGGAAGAGTAGAATTGACAAGCACAGAAGTAGACAATGAAGCAAGATAGTGTAGATACAGTTAAGCTACGGAAAGCACTAACTTAGAAGCCTAGGTAATAATCGTAAGCAAAAGCGCGGGAGCTCGCAAGACGAAGCGACATACGTTCACCGTCGGAGGTTATTAGCGACTGCTGGCGCGCGTAGCAACAAGCGCCGCGCGGCGGTGCGCGCGCGCCTGTAGGCATAGTGCGCCTGGCAAGTTTAATGCAACAATGCGCACGCGGCTTTGCTTGCGAATTGACATAATTAAATACTAACATGAATTAAATATACTATTGGAATATTATTGTGTATATATAATATATTGTAACGTATGTCTGTATGTATGTATATAAAGTATCTTGTGTTGTATTGTTTTGTAAGTATATACTACATAATTCTAGCTATATATATTATAATTATGTGTGGTGGTTCCCACACTACTCCCCCGCCGAGACCGTTGCTTGCTGAGGTCGATAGTAGTCAGGGAATTTCACTGTTCTGCCACTTCGAGTTTTTCTAACTGGCTCAGGGATAGGGTCCTCTCTCTTCATCTCTTTGGCCAAATAAGCTGGTTTCAGTCTATCAATACTGATAGTGGCTTCCTTGTCTTTGATGCGGATCTTAAATACTTTCTCCCCTCTCACAAGAACTTTGTAGGGACCAGTATAGGGTGGCTCGAGGGATCTCCCGGGTGGACCACGACGCAGGAAAACGTATTCAGCGGTCTTCAGGTCTTTCGGTATGTAGAATGGTTTGTGTTCATGCCAAGTTACCGGGACAGGTGCCAGATTTGCCATGTGATGACGCAACCGTGATGCAAACTGCGTATAATCCGTGGAGACATTCTTCGACGGGGCGAAGAAATCTCCAGGTAAGCGCAGAGGTTCGCCATATACCAGCTCGGCTGACGAGGTTTTCAAATCCTCCTTCCACGCGCTACGGATTCCGAGCAGCACGAGAGAAAGCACCTCACTCCAGCGGTCGTTGTTGTGGCACATTATGGCGCTCTTCAGTTGGCGATGAAGGCGTTCTACCATACCATTGCAGGTGGGGTGATAAGCAGTGGTAGGGCGGTGCTGCGCGCCGAGAACAGATGACAGTTGGTGGAAGAGACTGGACTCGAACTGTCTTCCACGGTCGGTCGTTATTCTTTCGGGGCAGCCAAAGCGGGCTACCCAGCCGGAAATGAAGGTGCGCGCGCAGGTCTCCGCGGTGATGTCCTTGATTGGGTATGCCTCAGGCCAACGGGTGAAGCGATCGATGACTGTGAGGCAGTACCTGTAATCAGACGAAATGGGTAAAGGCCCTACGATGTCCATATGGACGTGGGAAAAACGGGACGTAGGACTGGAAAAAGGAGTGAAAGGAGCGGAAGTATGGCGATAGGTTTTGGAACGTTGGCAATCATTGCATTCCTTTGTCCACCTTCGTACATCTCTGTTGACACCGGGCCAAACATATCTCTGTGCTACCAGCTTAGCTGTTGCTCTAATCCCAGGGTGACTAAGGCCATGTAAAACCTTGAAGACACGGTGGCGATGCACGCAGGGAACATAAGGTCTCATGTTTGCAGTTGATGTGTCGCAGTAGAGATGTGTATTGCCATACTTGCACTTCTCGAGTCTTAGGGCAGAACCATCATTAAGAAGACTTTGCAGCTCAGGATCCTGGTCTTGAGAATTTGCAAGATCTTCTGGGTTGAGAGGTTCTTCTATTTCCTCTATACGAGAAAGAGCGTCCGCTACTACGTTCTCTTGGCCGGCGACATACCTTACGTCGGTTGAGAACTGGGCGATGTAGTTTAAGTAGCGGAATTGGCGTGGCGAACAATTTTCACGGCGAGATGAAAAGGCGTGAGTCAGTGGCTTGTGGTCCGTGTATATGATGAACGGTCTGGCCTCAACCATATGACGGAAATGGCGTATGGCATCGTATATGGCCAACAGCTCGCGGTCATACGGGCTGTATTTCTTTTGCGATGGCTTGAGACATCGAGAAAAGAATGCCAGCGGTTGCCAGTGGCTCTTAACTCGCTGCTGAAGAACTGCCCCAATCGCGGTATCTGATGCATCCGTTTGGAGAGCAAGTTCTGCATTTGGATCCGGGTGAGCTAAAAGAGCTGCTTTAGATATTGCCTCTTTGCATGCCTCGAATGAACGTTGCATTTCTGCTGTCATTTCAACTGCTTGGGAAGCCTTCTTCTTAGGCCCGGAAAGGGCTGCGTTTAATGGTGCTTGCGCTTTTGACGCGCCAGTGATAAAGCGTCTGTAAAAGTTGTACATCCCAAGAAAACGTCGCAATTCCTTGATGTTTTTGGGCTCCGGGAAGTCTCTGATGGCCTGCACCTTGTCCGGTAGTGGTTGGATTCCATCCGCAGAAACTTTGTGTCCAAGAAAGGTGATGCTTGCTTGTCCGAACTCGCATTTTGATGAATTTATAAGCATCCCGAAGTCTGTCAATCGTTGGAAAAGTTGCTGCAAGTGATCGACGTGCTGTTCTGGTGTAGCCGAGAAGATCAAGATGTCATCCAGATAGCCGTACACGAAAGGTAAGCCTCTTAGGACTTCGTCCATGAATCTTTGGAACGTTTGGGCCGCGTTGCGTAACCCAAACGTCATGTAAGGGAACTCAAACAGGCCAAACGGCGTGGTTATGGCTGTTTTCGGCACATCAGGTGGGTGTACGGGTATCTGGTTGTAAGCCTTTGTGAGGTCTACCTTGGAGAATATGGTACTTCCAGTAAGCTGATGCGTGAAGTCTTGGATGTGGCGTATGGGGTAGCGGTCGGGTACAGTGCGGGCATTGAGAGCACGGTAGTCTCCGCAAGGCCTCCATCCGTTATCTTTCTTGGGAGCCAGGTGCAGTGGAGAGGACCAAGAACTTTCAGACCGAACGGCTGTTCCACTCTGCAGCATCTCTTCAAATTCCTTCTGGGCGATCTTCAGGCGGTCTGGTGGAAGACGGCGAGGACGACTCGATACTGGCGGTCCATGCGTTGTGGTAATAAAATGTACCGTGTCGTGTTTACGCAGCGTGTGGGTTCCTGCTGGACGTGTGATCTCGGGGTACCTACGTAGGATCTCATGGTACTTGGTGTCACCTGATACGACTTTGATAGATGAGATGTCCTCGGTCATTTTGCATGCTGGAGCCATAGTGGAGAGTGAAGTCAGCGAATCTATCAGGCGCTGCTGTCGTACATCTACAAGCAGATTATAATGAGATAAAAAATCTACTCCAATAATGGGCTTTGACACGTGTGTGCCACAACAAATCGCCAATTAAATACTCGTCGCAATCCAATGTTGAGTTGAAGCTGAGCCCAACCATAAGTGGGGATGATCGTTCCGTTGGCCGCGAACAGCTGGTAGTCTGTTTTTGTCCGCTGTCCCCGTATCATCGCACGTGGGTACACGCACAAGTCAGATCCTGTGTCGATGAGAAATCTGGCATTCGTGTTTCTGTCCACGACGAAGAGGCGGCCTGGAGAAACCTGACAATCGGTAGCCGCTAATTCCGACTGCCTGGAGCATTTCCCGACGACTGGTTGTACCTGCACGGCGTAGTACATCTTCTGGCTTTAGACCCAAACCGGTTGTGATAATTGCAAATTGACCTATCGTACGATTTGGATCTTGATCGTTGACGGTTGGTGTTTCTACTACCTTCGCGTGACCTATTACGACCCGGACGTGAACGATCAGATTCGATCATTCCACGCAAAGCAGCAACCTCTTTGGCCAATTGTGCTATTTGTTGCATAGCACCATCCATCGGCGGCGAGGCACAACTTGTGGTCGCAACTTGTGGGGAGCACTGTACAATGTCGTACACACAGTCGGCTAGGTCGGCGACTTCTTCTAGCTTCAACCGTTGTTGAGAAGCCACTGCCGTTTGTATGTTGGTTGGTAACCGACCTGCCCAGAGGGTCCTGATGAAATCGTCGGGAACGGAGGGTCCTGCTAACTTCCGCAGGTGGCGCAAAAATTCCGACGGTTTTCTGTCGCCGAGTACCTCATCGTTGAGAAGCTGTTTGACCTTCGCTTCCTTAGAGCTGGAAAGCCTCTTGATGAGCTCGCTTTTCAGCTTTTCGTACTTGCCGTCAGTTGGAGGTGATTTTATTATGTCTGTGACGTATCTTGCGTACTGGGGTTCTAGGTTCGAGCTTACATAATAAAACTTGGTACTATCGGCAGTGACACCGGCGAGCACAAATTGTCCCTCTATCTGGGAGAACCAAACTTCTGGATCTTCCGGCCAAAACGGGGGTATGCGGACACCAACTTTATAAACCTCCTGCTGTGTCATCGTCATTTTGTTACTTATGTTTCCTTTGTTCAATCACGTCGGGGTCACCAATATGGGGCGCACCTACCGGGATCGTTATAATAATTCGAACACAGCAAATACACTCCAATCAAATGTTTATTTCACGTTCACCAAAGAATGTACATAAATAACACAAGCACGGAAGAGTAGAATTGACAAGCACAGAAGTAGACAGTGAAGCAAGATAGTGTAGATACAGTTAAGCTACGGAAAGCACTAACTTAGAAGCCTAGGTAATAATCGTAAGCAAAAGCGCGGGAGCTCGCAAGACGAAGCGACATACGTTCACCGTCGGAGGTAATTAGCGACTGCTGGCGCGCGTAGCAACAAGCGCCGCGCGGCGGGCGGTGCGCGCGCGCCTGTAGGCATAGTGCGCCTGGCAAGTTTAATGCAACAATGCGCACGCGGCTTTGCTTGCGAATTGACATAATTAAATACTAACATGAATTAAATATACTATTGGAATATTATTGTGTATATATAATATATTGTAATGTATGTCTGTATGTATGTATATAAAGTATCTTGTGTTGTATTGTTTTGTAAGTATATACTACATAATTCTAGCTATATATATTATAATTATGTGTGGTGGTTCCCACAGTTTCAAAGTGTACACAGTACTCGTGACCGTACAGTATTACAGTGCGACATTATGCCGCTTCTTTTTTCTGCCGCGCGGAGAAAAACTCGTAGTGCACGCCTGGCCTAAGTACCCACTGATACCTGTCTCTTAAGCTATCTAGAATATGTCTGTTGGTAGTACTTATATAACGATTCGAGATTTATTCCACAGACCAGTAACTAAATAATTAAAGTTATCGACAACCACGTTCTCACTAGTGTCATTATTTTCTTTTTAGTTAGTATACAGGGTGTTAGTGACATCGTAACGAATACTGAGGGGATGGTTGAGCTCATTATTCTGAGTTAATATTAAGTGGAATTTTCCGTCACAAAAGTATAGAATTGAATTGTGACGGAAACTTCCAATTGATATTAACTTAGAATCATGGTCTGAAGTTCTGAATCATCCCCCTCATGAAAATTTTAGTGTTTTTTTTTAATAATTTTCCGTTCCACACTTTTGAGACGGGAAATTCCACTTGATATCGATTCATAATCGTGGTCTGAATCATCCCTCAAAGTTTTCGTTACGATGTACCTAACACCCTGTATAACTGTCTATCTCTCTTCATCCTGTCCTTCTCCCAGTTTATCTGGGGTCGGGCCTGTTAATTCTCGGTTTAATTTCGTATCTAAATAGTATATTAGTACATCTTAATATTTCAGCTAATAAATACACCTGATACCTAACATCTTATATACAACTCTTCAATCTTTCCTTCTTCACTCTTCCTTCTTTCTTCTTCTTGCCAATAGACAACCGCGAAATTGACTCATGGTCCGTTAGTTACAGAGTCGTGTTGGAAGTGGCTGGCAATTCTGATGCGGTCATATTGAGCGGGCTGGAGGCCGACACACAGTACCAAGTCACTGTCGCCGCTCTCTGGGGCGGCCACAAGTATCGAAGCAGGCCTATTGTCTTCCGCACGCTGGGTGAGTACACGAATCTACTCTATTAAGAACATTCTAGAAGCTAGTATGTACCTACTACTGCTACACTACGTCATAGAATAAGGAATAATACTGCATATAGAACGGCAACTCCCCGCTCCCAACCAACGACTGAGCTAGGTTTACCTCACCCCCTCCCACCACAGTCCTACATCAGTCGTCACAAACACAGATGCGCGTGTACGATTACGTCAATGATTGAGGTTTTTTGTATGAAGTGTCCGGGGTGTGACTACGTACAGAGTTCGTAAATCTTTAAGGCTACCTATTCTACAAGCTCGACTAAAATATATCTCATTAGTCAGAGGTTTATATCGCCTAAGCACGTAACATTTAAACTAAATAAGTGACTGCATAAATACGTTACCTTTTAATTAACTATAAGGTATAGCTAAAAATAGCAAATAAATCTATAAACGGATTTAATTGTAGTTACTACGTTATTCACTTTACCATTCAAGACGTAATATTGTTGATGTAACATTTATAGAAAAAAGCGTAGGCACCTATTATAATATGTATGTGTGTGATATTTTAAGACCAAATAGTAACGTCATGGTTGTGGTGAATTGTGTTTTTGTATTTATGTCCATCGTACTATATCTCAATTGTATACCATATCTGCGTGATATGACGTAACAAACTCTGAAAAAATTAAACAGTTGGAAAAAATAGGCACGCACACATTTTACACGGGCATCATTGTATATAATATCAACTAAATGAATTAACACGTAGACATATTACGTTCGCATTAGTATAAATTGAAAATGAATTAATATTTATGTTACGTTGGTGTAAATTGAAACAATGACAAGTTGGAAAGCTGCATACTCGTGGAAAATTTTGCAATAGGTATAACAATATTTTCAGATTTACGTACACGTGCAGTGATACAACAATTATATTTATCTATCGAATTCTATATAAAACTCAATGTATACAGCACCAGTGCCGTTTGAAAAGTGCCGTCAGAAAATGTTTACAATGTCAATGATAAAGAATAAAACAGCGTATAAATCAGCAAATTTCCGCTAGCACCAATTCGTATCGCGCGCCGCGCTAGATTTACTTAACCCCCTCTGGGTCTTACATGCTGAAGGAGTAAGGAAGAGCGCACGCGAACTCTGTCTCGCTCGCACTAGGCAATAAGGCGGCACACGGGACACGGGACACGGGACTGTCTGAGGGCAATGCTTCGGTTTGTATACTCGTTTACACGAAACTTCCAGTCCTCGCTCCAATAGGCTAGTTTCCAACTAGTCAAATCAGTTACTTTTTACTAAACGTCAAAACACAAAATTACTATGGAATTTGTATGAAATAGCACACTGTGACGTCATAGAAAAACGTGATAAAATATCGGACTTATTATTACGTTTTCCTTGATTAAAAAAAAAAAAATGTTTTCCGTTAGCTTTAGATCTGGGAGGTTAAAATGGCCACATGAACGCAATTCATCTAAGGTAGCAATATAGCAGCAATATTGTTATTTGACATAATTTGTTTGCATTGCGCACTTAATTCTATATGCGCAAATGTCAAATTGCAATATTGCTTTGTTCAGATGAATTGCTTCGATGTGGCCTTTTTAACCACCCTGTCTTTATTTAGTAATTAGATTTTTTTTTTACCTTGAACCTAGTACACGACCCAATTGCTGTCTTAATAGGCTACATTAAATTAATTCATTTGCTAGAGTAGGTACGGTAATTTTAGCCCGTTCTGTTTTGTGTGTGTCAAACTAAAAGTTCTCCGTAATTTGTCATTGCCGGCCTGTCCTTTTTAATTCGTGTGAATGAACTTTTGGCCCTTACTCTCTTTTAGCTTAAGGGTATCATCTGCGTCTAACACTGTGGTATTATCTTTGAACTCTGTACCTAAGTGAAGGATTTGTTAAATAGTTTCAATTTGCAATGTTACATTAGTTTTATAAAGTAGGATCATCTTTTGTTTGAAACACTTACTGGTATACTTAAAATATACGTAGTATAAAGTTTGTTTTTAATATATGAATTTGTTTCTGTATTCATATTTTAAAGGACTCATTCATCAACTTTCATTTTGTTTAATAAATGATCAATTTGCCATCCTTGATGAATATAAGAAGACTCCTTGATGGATATGTCAGAAGGTTTAGGCTCAAATGTTTTCTAATTCGAATTGATTGTTAAACCAATATGCTTTTAAAGTAATGAACGTTGTCGTGTCAAAAACCAATATTTCAATCTATGATTACTAAGATGTATACCTTATAAGAAGTATGTCTTAGTCGAACGTGATAGACATTTTAATATATCAGGCGATATGCGATAGACGTTCTGATATTAAAAAGATTGCAGACGATAGTTTTATGTATACTTACAGAATGTTAGCGACACTGTACCGAATACTGAAGAGGGTGATTTAGCTCATAATTCTGAGCTCAAATCAAGTGGAATTTTCCGTCCAAAAGTATGGAACCGATCATCATTGTCATCCCCTAGCATTATCCCGTTTTTCACAGGATCCGATCACCTAGCCTGAAGAGTTGGTCCGGTTTTTTACAGAAGCGACTGCCTGTGACCTTCCAACCCGTGAAGGGAAAACCAGCCCAATACAGTCACATACCACCTAAAATGCATTTCTCGGAAATGGGAGTTTCCTCATGATGTTCTCCTTCACCGATGAGCACATGATAATCGTTTATTTTAAACATTTAGGTAATTATGGAACTGAAAATAATTAAAAAAACTAATAACATTTTTTTGAGTTTTCCGACAAAAAATATCATTTGATATTAACACAGAATCATGGTCTAAATCATGCCTGTCAGTTTTCGCCACGGTGTTACTAACACTATACATACCCGTACGGCTACCAGTACGTATTTGTACGGGATGCAAGTAACATCGTAACGAATACTTAGGAAGATGATTCGACTCATGATTTTGGGTTAATAATATCAAGTGAAATTTTCCTTCGCAGATATAAAAATAAATAATGGAACTGAAAATAATTAAAAAAAAAACACAAGAAGTCATTAATTTTGCGACGGAAAATTATACTTGATTCCAACTCAACTCAAAAGCATGTGCTGAATCATCCCCCTCAGTATTTGGTGCGGTGTTAGTAACACTGTATATCTCATATAGCTAAGTTATACGTATTAACTTGTTATATTAATACAAATATTACCCAGTTAATTACTACTGGCAGCTATGCCTTAAATTCGTTCTCTATCTTGGTTACCTCTTTTATTTCGCGTGTTCACAACCTGGCCAGTCATGCAATATCATCATTAGTGGTAACTACATCAGACAGTACGGTAGCAATAATTTAGAGATTGCATTCTGATACAATTTCAATGCTTTCAATATCATCGATTGATTTGAATGTGATACTGTGAAAATGTCGATATAATGTAGTTTAGGTTTTGTATGGTACGGTGTTGGTCTAATAGTAAGCTCGTTGCGGCGTGCGTACTTAGTTCATCTTGCGACGGATGTACCTCTAACTACCCCAATCGGTATATAGTTTTGGCTTATGTATGTATTACTTAAATATTGGTACGTAAATAGTGTTTAATGCGTACACCAATAGTACCTACATGTGGATTATGTAATGGAGTACATAAATTGCCAATTTTTTACGTCTCTATTGTACTTTTGGCACTTATAGCATAAAATGCTTGGACGGACAAATGAGGAGTGCCGAGTGTGCCTGAGGGTGCCCATTTGATCACGAAACACAGACCAGTACCTGTGGCTGATTTATCTGTCCGAGTTTTGTGAGCGTTATTCAGGTGGGAGCTTGTGTTAAGTAATTTCAGATTGTATGTATCACACGAAATTACGAGCTGGGAGCGGCTAGTTTAAAAAAAAAATCCCGCTTTCCTACCTAAAGTTATCACTTTACCGTCTCTATACAGGGTGTTAGTGACATCGTAACGAATACTGAGGGGGATGATTCAGACAATGATTGTGAGTTCATATCAAGTGGAATTTTCCGTCGCATAATTCATGTTTTTTTTTGTTTTATATCTTTATTTTTCTACACTTTTGCGATGAAAATTCCACTTGATATCAACTAAGAATCATGGTCTGAATCTTCCTTCAAAGCTTCTGTTACGATGTCACTAACACCCTGGTTACACCGTAGTGCCTTTATAAATAAATAAATATATAAATATTATTCCCCATACATTTATTATTGATGTGGCCAACGAAATGTCCTATGTTGTCCTTTTAATCATTTTCTAACACTAGGATATTATAAAATAAATATGTTAG
The DNA here is from genome assembly GCF_024362695.1 of Pectinophora gossypiella. Taxonomy (NCBI): domain Eukaryota; kingdom Metazoa; phylum Arthropoda; class Insecta; order Lepidoptera; family Gelechiidae; genus Pectinophora; species Pectinophora gossypiella. The sequence goes on along the minus strand of NC_065416.1, from coordinate 5,632,299 downwards.
GTATAAAATAATTAATAATGGTTTATTTTTTTATTTATTTATTTTATATTACGATAGTAGTATATTATTAACTTATTTAAATAACCAATATTTAAGTCATGTAATTCATTATAGTTACAATGTTAATAAAATAACAACAAATAATAATAATATAATGTTAATAATTAACTTATTAAATTAGTCTTGTTACTTTAATAATGAATACTTTATGATTATTATTTATTTTTATACGTTTCAACCATAATTCATAACGTGTCATAAAGTAACTTTTTTAACTTATAATCATATCATATCATTATGCAAACAGTGTTGAAATACTTTCCAGTGCTCATAAATCAACCGAGTTGACACATTTCTTTATAATAGGTTCGCAAATAGAAGTTCGTGTCGGCCACAATCATATAAATTCACGAGTGCTTTTGTGAGGCTAAAATGCACTTGAGAGTAATAAAGTTAGAAATAATGCGAGCATTACACACTTTGTATGATGAATGATATTATTTACCACATTACGTCATTACACATACATACATTAACTCACGCCTATTTTCCTCCCAGATAAGCAGAAACTATGGAATTCCATAATATGATTCGATCCTGACACACTTCTCTTGCTTCGTTCACATTCACCCAATCGTTGTATACACGCCCGCCGGTTCAGATTATATCGTATTGAACTTTTTCTAAGGACATCTCCAATATGGTCAATGTCCGTCCTTCTAGGTCTTCCTCTGCCAACCACCTTCACTTTATAATACCGCTTTCGTAATCCTAATATCCTTCATCCGCTCTACGTATCCAAACCAACCTAACATTCCCGTCTCAATCTTAGTCACTGTATCGTCAACAGATAACAATAGGATTTAATTTTGTTTATTATAATAGATACTTAATACAATATTGTCAATAGAATCAATGTTTAGATTGCTTTTAAGCAATCTAATAAATCAGCTCGCGACAACAGAACTGACACTTCAGAACCCCAATACCGACCCCGTCGGCGTAGTCGTCGATTTCCTTTATCCAGCGATTATCGCTATCGGCCTACTAGAGTCGATTATTTTTTCAAATACTATCCTCTTAGACTATGCCCTGAACCAAGTTTCGAGCCCACCTTGGCATCCCCAGGCCTATTGTCTTAAATTTTGTACCAGATTAGAGCCATTTGCGCTCCCCATTTGTCCGGCCACGTAGTTAATGCCATATTTGCCAAATATACAATAATATTTAGTTTATTATGGTCAGATATAAGTAAAAATAGGGCACTTCGGCTTTACTTTGAAAGTCGAATATCTTGTGGTTCCTTTACTTTGTTTTTAAAAGTTTTTACGATAAAAACCTCTTTACCACTTTAACATTATTTTTACAATATCGCCGCACCAAAGAACGTTTCTTTATTAATTTCTAACCTCATTTTCGCGTTCTAAAAACAAATAGCCGTGTGACAGAAGCTTTTTTTATACACAGTACCGGTTCACTATATACTTACATGTGTACGATCACGAGCATTAATATGTATAGTATACAATTTGGTACCATGTCACATTAACTTTTTTGACAAATTGAACTGTAAGTCTCACTAAATTTCAAATATTGTTAGTGCGACAGAGACCTAAAGTGGTACATTATATTGCTGCTCATGACTGTACATACCTGTGGCGTGCCTGTGTATGTAGTTTCACTCCCCTGGGTTACTAAAATAGAACAGGTCATATGCATGGCCGTGCTTATAACATTGACATGCTCATTATTAGGCTGTCTGCTTCACAAAATGATACTTTGTAATTAATTTCGGTGGCAATATCCACTGTTGAGGCCTCCAATTGTGTTACACTGTGTTACAAAGTATTCATAATTAGAACTCCTTTCAAGTGTGAGATAATTGTGTACTTACTGAAAGTGTATAAATCTGCAAATACGAGTACATACTGTAAGCACATACTTAGGCTGCCAAATTACTGAATTGTATAAAAATATCTTGTTTTTTTTTTAAGGAAAAGAACGTCTAGGTAGGCTATACAGGTTGCGAGAAGCTGCAGTAGTTTTAGGCGGATTGAGACATTCGTTATGTAAAAAGTACGATCCAAAATGTAACTATGTTATCTACTGAAGAAAGATATTTATGAATTTGGTTTTGAATAAGTACGTAGTATTTCAGGTTATTCTATATCTCAGTTCAACTGACTACTTACTCTTGTTCATAATACAAAGTAATGGCAGAAGCATGTATAAAAATAATTGTTTTTTTCATATTTGAATCACATTATGTATAGAATTATGTTGCTACTTAAATTGCTGCTCTTAATTTATTTTGATCAGAGCAATAATGGGTGGAAGATGTAATTGTGCCTAGGTGTAGTAAAAAGGGTCATCATTTATACCCAAAAACACAGATAAAAGATGCATGTCTGCTATCCACAAAGTTAGAAGGTTAAACGAAGGAAAATCTGTACAGCGCCATCTATATTGGTTTTGGGTAACGTTGCCTGGAAAGTCCATCATTATAGCTAGTGATGAAAGAAACTTAGCCTTTTAAGGCCTATTAAAAAGACTAGCCTTCATCTTAAAGGACTCGACTCTAAAATAAAGACTAAAGGTTCGAGTTTTTATTAATAAGACTTAGTCGTTGTATTAAAAAGACTAAACGACTTAAACGACTATAAGTAGTTGTTTTAAAAAAACTTAAAGACTAAAATGACTGAAGTTGTTTTTAAAAGGACTCGCACCTCAGTATTACACATGACTCGTTCATCATCTTTTGTGTCCTACTAACCACATAGATAGAAAAAAAACATAATTTATATTCAGAAATGTTTAATAATTTTTTTGTATTATAATAAGACACGCACGACTAGCGCTTGCGCTACTAAAGGCTATAAGGCAGTTTTAGTCATTTTAGTCTTTTAAGCCTTTTACGTTATAAGGTTAAAGACTACGACTGAAATTAGTCGTCATTTGTAGTCTTATGACTAAAGACTAAAGGGTTACAAGACTAATTTAGTCGTAACGCGTTAAAAAATAGTCTAGTCTTTTTAATAGGCCTTGAAAGACTAAGTTTCTTTCATCACTAATTATAGCGCTGTCATTGGCATGTCCACGTATTGATTTGAAACTAATAATGCCATTCATGACCGGAGCAGTATTGGATATATTATTCAAATTTATTGTCAATGATCTCAATATACATAAAGTCTTCGCTTGTAACAAACCCTGAGATGTGAGGCGGTTGGGCATTTTACAATAAACAATTTTACAATGAATTTAATTGTAAATATTAATATAACAATACGTCAAATAACAATATTCAAATTGCTAATAAGCTAATGAATTACATGGTTTTATATTACTTATGTAACTATCTATGTATGTATTCATTTTAAAAGTGTATGTTCGCAAGTGGGCACATATTTCGACATGTTATTTCAACTTTTCAATTATTTGACGTGATTTATTGTAAGTTTGCATGTGATGACATTAACTACTTGGCCGTAAATGGGGAGCGCTGAGGGTTCTCCCCGGTACTAACTTAACGGTTTAACTTTCCACCATGTCTGGTTTTTACAGTAAGTATCCATAACTTTATCTCAGTTTTTTTCTTAACAGCTTGAGTAGGTTAACGCAATATCAAAAACGAATGACACTTTTTTGTAAGTAGGTAATCTCAAAACATCAAATCATAAACTTTATCTTACTGCAAATAAGACTATCATCCTTTATTACCGACTTCAATATCAACTTTGGCCCGATCACGCCTTTTCCTGTTTAATAATGTCGAGCGGAGTCACACGAATGGGGTGCTCTGCATAATCGCTATGACTATGTCTAATATATATATCTAGTTATACCGAACACGCGGTATTGCGGCGTTTGCATACATATTGGTGAATTGTTTCAACAATTATGGTGCAATGTGGGATTTGTGGGCGTTTGGTAAATAAGTTCAGTTTATATTGGGATTTTGGTGACATAGCAGGTTCAGAGTTTGAATAGGGAGTAGTTTGACTTTGGGACTTTAGTAATTTCTCAGCTGTGTGGTCTTCTAGTACTTCTGGTAACTGAGCACAAGTTTCCGAAATTACACGTCCTGATAATTATTGAAGTGAGTCGTCTCCTTTGGGATTGAATACTAGCTAGAGACCTGTCTCCAGATGTGAAGTATATTAACAACATAGCAACACGCTTACATCTCCGAAGGAGTACAGTCATGAGCAATATCATGTACTCACTTTAGAACCCTGTCGCACTATCATATTTGACATTTAATAAGACTTACGGTTTAATTTGTCAAAAACGTTAATCTGACATGGTTTCAAAGTGTTTACATTTTAGTACTCGTGACCGTACGCAAAGGTATTCCTATATTGCACCTACTCTTCGCCAGCTATGTATAAGTCCCATATTGTATTAGGGCGAGTCTATTGCCATAAATCGGGCAAAATCTTGGGAACCATGTAATATCTAATATCCATGATCCAAACATGAATTCAAACTTATAAAGTCGACTTCAACAAACGTTATAGTAGCTAAGGTACTGAATTAACTAGGTATTATGTCGTAACAGAAAATATATCAAGTGGAGGCGGTCAAGTATACTCAAGAAAATGGAAAGCTATTAGGATAGTTAACCGAAAAAAGTTATTTAAGAGGTCATTAGCGCTAAGTTCGGAGGCAATTTTGGTCTATTACCTCTAGTTATTTGCTACCAGCCTCCTTAACAAGTTTTACAGCACCCCAACTTCTTTGCAACAATTTATAAGACTTCTTAGAGCGTTGGGCTCACGATATGGAGGTTCGGGCTCGATTCCCGATGGAGACATTGTCAAAATTACTTTGTGACTTTGTGTACTTAGTTTGGTAAGGACACCGCAGGCCTGAAACACCTGATTTTCCGAAAAAAAGTAAGATGATTCTGTGCTTCGGAAAGCACGCTAAGCCGTTGGTGTCGGGGTGGAGTATGTTCTATTCCCCCTCCGGTAAATTGAGGGGAGGCCTGTACCCAGGAGTTGGACGTATGTAGGCTGTTAATGTTATGTGTATGTTATGTTATAAGACTTCATGTATTTTGAATCTAAAAGTTTGCGTCCGAATCTCTTAGGCATTATCATGTAGGCATTATCATATCATCATTTATGTTGGTACCCCAATACTACAACATTTTTTCTCTGAAGTATTTGTCTTCGAAACTTCAACACATCGTTACATTGGCTCCATAAAAAGCCTTTTGATAGAAGGAATATCACAATTTACTTATTGATGTTTTTTTTTTGGTAATGTTACCACAAATGGGTTCTTCAAGTTCTATTTGAATATAATTACAATGGAGTAATTAAAAGAAACTACTAAAAATTTGAAACATAAACTATGACCCTAGCACCAAAATTTTGTTTTCCATGAACAGATACAATAGAGCAGAATGACATGATAAACATATAATGAAGTTTGTTTACATAAACGCAGAAATTGTAACTGGGCAACCACAAACGTCCTTGGCCAATGAATACGAAATTCCTAAAATCCAATATGAAGCTTCCCAAAACAATCCCAACCAACCTCTGTGGAGTAGTGCCTTGACTGTGATATTCCGTTTCACTGTAGCATACAGGCGCCACATGCTACCGACCCTTCTTATAAGTGATTATTTGCATACGATTTACATATTACAGAAGCGTCTACATCGTGCAAGTTTGCCATCAGTAACCTAACCTTGCATGTTCCTGAGCCTTTTCTCTTTAGTCTAACTGGATATATTGCCTGATTAGTAGTTCGAGATTTGTAGCGTTGTAAACGTGAAGAGATATCCGTTTTGAGTTTGTTTAAATTTTCTGATATTTTCATCGCGATAGTTTTATTATGGCTAAAAGTGGCAACCCTGGTTGGTATATATTGATTTTAATGGTTTAGTTATAATATACCTACCTATATGATCAAAGTCAATATGCATACCATAAAATAAAGCAACTAATAACACCATCATTTGAAAGATTTGGAATTGTTACCTACTAGTTGCTGAATTTTTAGAGATGTGAAGACTTGGGTTTCGATGCTTAATTAATAATAAAACACTATTTTCTGTTAGACTTCCAAATCAAAATTAATCAATAATAAATTAACTAATTATTTTTTGACTTGTCAGAATCAAAACCAATGTTACTACGTCTGTTTGTACAAATAAACTTATTTAGTGACTGGATTTAAGTACTCAAGTAAACTATGGTTTACCCTTTGTGAAGGTTTTATGCAGAAAATTTGAAATTCCAAAGTTAAATCGTAGTTGAAAGTTTGAGCAGTTACCTAACAAGTAACATTATGGTAATTCTGTTCCCAACATATTCATGCATTTGAGACTATGTGGGTTTATTCGCTTGTTGCGTTTGTCAATGTTAAATTATATTATAAGGTATCTTGTTTAATATTCGTTGTCTTATGCATTCATATCGTAATGCACGAAGAGGTCAAAATTGTTCAAATGCATAGTCCTAAAATTATGTTCCGTTTTTAAATATAGTTTTTGCCTACCATTTTCATTGTTAGATAATATTATTATGTTGTTGTTATTCTGAATACTTCTCAATCCATCAAAGAAACGTCACTTACTACTAAACGCACAACTATGTTGAACATGACAGAGAGAGCCCTCTTTGCACGCGTTATGTCGCCTTATGTCTCATATGTTTGATAGATATTAACGAGAACTAACATTAGTATCTAGCTCTTTATTTTTTTTTTGCCGTCGTATGAAGATTATAAAGAGCGAAGAGACTCAGTTGGCTTCGCTCCAGATAGCTCGTTTGCCGAGCTCTATCTTCCGGATGGATGTGAATGCATGGTGCATCTTGACGTAATGTCCGGCGTTATTCTGACGTTTGACGCGTTTGATATCCGAACCGTCCGTCTTTTATTCCCTGTCTTTGTAGCTGGCATGTGTAATTTTAGATGACGTGTTCTTTATTTGAATTACGTGTTCTTTAATTCGGCTGGAAAAATAAAGTCTGTTTATTACTAACTCATTGATTGCATGATTTATTTTTTTCACATGTTTCCTTAAAGTTTTGTCTAATAAAATACTTTTGATTTGATCAAAGATGCTTCGATCAGAATATAATTTATTTATACAAATAATATATGTGATATTATTTCGAACCCATTGTTTTTATTCGTTCCATTTCAATCATGAATATGAATTATACAACAATGTTCCAACATTTTATTGTCTGTATTTTTTATCGAGTCATCAAATAATAATTATTGGGTTTGAAAGCGATATTTTATTTCACATTAGTACTTAAGTTCCAAACAGATTAGTGCACTTTCTCGTATTATCTTTATTCACTAAACAAATTTGTATCGTTTATATGTTATTTATATCGTTTTAGGATTTAAGTATTCTATTTTTCAAGACTACGTCAAGAAAGCTTTCAATAATCGGATTTTTATCGAAAATTCTTGTCGTGTTTCACTTTAGAGATAATTATTGAGTCGGTGAGAAGGTACAAAAATTGGTACATTCATTATGTTAGTTGGAAAACTACCCGAAGGCCAGGAATCACGATGATATACACGTGAAGTGAAGTTGAAGTATTGAATAGTCCTTCTTGCGATGTTGTCGGTGTACTCCAGACTTGGTTGAGTGTTCTGACCGATTTCTAAAATTGGCTTTGGCATTTACAGAGCCAGGTCTTCGTACTTTGTTGCTGTCTTGTCTTTATATAGCTATGCATTGTTTACTTTTAAACGCTTTGGTAGTGTTGATCAAATATACTGTTAAATCTTCTTAAAAAAAACGTGACAGACTGAAATATTTTAATAACAGATATTAGTTTGAAAAAGAAATGCGATAGCAATTTAAAACCAAGTATTTATTGTTTGGATAACGGTCACTCGTTCACCGTTTAAATGTTAAATAAATAAACCTCATAGATTCAAATAAATTATGTATCACACTTATGTGTACTAAGTAGGTATGCATATCTTTCTCCTCTTCTTCTAAACCTGTTATCCCCTGTTGGGATGTAAGTATATATATATACCTACTTAAATAAACGATTTTCTTTACTTCTTTTTTTATTAATGACTTAACCGGTCTTACGTCACTTTGTGACTTATAAGCAATTTTATGAGGCATACTTATATGACAATGGAAAAGAAAAAAAATACTTTCTAATGTCTCTACTTATTATGGATTACTTATATTTTTTACAGATAATGTATAGGTACAACTCCCGAATTTCGTCACTATGAAAGCCAATTCTAGAGAGGCAAGGTTTATAGTACGCTCTACAATATGATCTAAGATAAAGGCATTAAGTGTGTTTATATAGAAAATGAATATCTAAGAGAATCTTGAAAGTTTCAGAATCCATTAAAGCCAGGTGCGCCAATATTGGCATTGCACTATACATTATATTGAACTGACATTTCAGATAAAATTCTGGACCAAGTTCCGTTGTGGCTGTCCCTATATACGAGTTTAATAGTTTTCTAGTCTTAGTGCGCGTTCCCACTTTGTCGTGACGACAGATAATCGTGTAGTTTTAAGTATCGTGTCTTATATGTTTAAAAGGAAGGGGTTCACATATCACGACACGATTTACTGTCGTCTACGACATTTTTTGCAGTGACAACAGATTGTAATGTCAGTGGAAACGGCTAGCACGACAGTTAAAAGCTAGATACGATAGTAGCTAAAATAAAAATATAATAATTATTAAATTATTATTAAATTAAATTATTTAAAAAAAATATTATTAAGTATAATATTAAAATTTGACGACATACAATCGCATTAATGGGAACAGCTAGAGACGACAGTCGTCCAACGATAAATTAATTGTTACGACGTAGTGGGAACGCGCCCTTAAGTCTTCGTATCAACAGTGGTTGTACGTTATCTTTGATTACTTGTAGCTCGGCCCATTCCATTAGGGACTACGAGAGTAAGTATAAGCGTGGAAAAAAATCCTTTTAAATATTCTACTGTAAGTGTACCTAGTTTTTTTTTAAAGGAAATAATATAAACGTTCATCATACTCTATTATGACCGTGGTCTGTTAAATTTTCGAAACATACATAAACTCACGCCTATTTCCCACCGGGGTAAGCAGAGACTATAGAATTCCATTTGCTTCGATCCTGACACAAACAATTCAATTTTCCATTTTTTTTTTTTAAATTTTCGAAAGTTTTGTCTTTATCCTTGGTATCTATATAATATTCAACTAAGAGATTTCGTACCTATTGTATAACGTAATGAACACTATGATAATTGATGCAAATTATTATATAGGTACACACATTACAGTCAGTCAGATATTACTAATATACATTGCGCTCTATAACCACTTACAAATTATTATATAACTCCACTTCCAACCAACAATACGCGCTTAAGCCGCCGTCCTAGTTAGGCAATTGAATATGCGGCTATAAGCACTCAATAGCACCGAATAGCACGCATTAGCACTAATGCCAGTATCGTGTCTCTACAGAGCCGCCTAGGACGTCCCCTCAACAGGACGGGGGGGTCGGCACGGCCCGACCTTCTACGGGGCCACCTGACCCCTCGCCCACATTCCCCACGGTAAGTACTATTTCATTTACCCTATGTTATTATAATGTATGTACTTATAGAAAAGTGTTTTCTTTCTTTGTCTATTACTATTTGACGCCATAAAAATATTATTATACATCATAGAGAATACCTTTGTGGATGTGGTTAAAAAGGACCTGTGTATGTGCAATGTCTCCGAGAACGACACGTCCGATAGAGCGAAGTGGAAGAGAAGTACGAAGAAGGCAGACCCCACCATCAGATGGGAATAATAAATGCCAAGGAGAGAGATCATAGAGAATACCTTATAGATACACTGCGAGGTTGATAATGGAGATGTTACTAAGCACTTCATTCTGAGCACTCTTAAATAATCCAAATGTGATTCCTTTTGGACAGTTTGAGCCGAATAAGACATCAGTGTCAGTTAAAGACATAAAAAGTGCTACTTATAGCTCTCTTCTTTACTCTGGTGCTATCTGTATTCTCATGATATCTTTCCTTAGTGAATTAGTGAAATATATTGTTGGTTGTCAATCACGCATAGCACGCAAAACACAAACTGTTTGCTGGGTTACATAATTATCGATAGTATAAAATGTTTATACTTACCAACCACGTTGGTTTAAAATAAGACCTAATCGTCTAATAGCTTTTAATTATAGTGTAGTCTTAAAGGTCAGGTCTATTTGCTAAGATGTAGTGCTCGTATGCGTGATTTGCATTGATGTAGTTCGGTTAAGTTAATATGTAGCCATATTATATATATATGATATTAGCACAGCGTAATGAAAAATATCGCAGACTAAATAGACAGCCAAAAAAAGAGAAAGTCTGTTTGCTCTCTCGCGAAAGTAGGTATCTAATACTAACTATGTATTAAACGGGAAGGCTAATAAAAGTATATAATACTTTCGCGTTAGCTATACCACTCATCCGTATTCAACTCAATATTAAGAGATGCTTCATATACTCACATTCGAGGCGGCGTGAATATGATTTAAAGTTGGGTCCACATTAAATATTTATAAGTAGAACTAGTCGAAGTATCTATAACTAGATACAGAACTTGATATGAAACTGCGACAGGAGCGATACTTCCCTATGATACATTATGTGTGTTCAGCATTATTTGTATTGGTTTAAGACCTCTTAGTAACTTATTTTTATCAAAAATGATCGATTACCTTAGTTGCTAGACTTAGATACTAGGAAGTAATAACATCAATAATAGATTATTGTAACCGCAATATGATTAAGTTCTTACCTATTGCCTACTTACGTTTTGTCTTGCACTAATCGTCAAAACTATCTGAGGTACGTTAATCTGATTAGATATAAATTATATTCAAATAAAATAATTCAAATTTAATTAATGTCTTCTTTTCAATATTTAACTTATGCCTAGGAATGTCATTTATATTGACTACCAGTACATCAATTATAGCATTATATTTTATTTACCTATATAAAATTCCAAGATAGCCTATGAAATATACAACTGATACTCTTGTATTTTGCACTGTCGAGTCTATGCCTATTTCTGTCCCTTGACCTCAATAGCTGAGACAACTAAGTCTGTAACGTCAAGCGGTTGTTGGCTCGCTGAATAGGCGAATGCATTTTTACGCCTTTTTTGCTTTGGCACCGTTGGTGTGCTATTTTTTTGGTCGAGAATTTTGAGTGACACGTTAATGTGATTCAATTTGGGGACGAAATTTACTATATAAGTTTCTTAGTTACGAATTTGTCTCATTTGTGATGTGATTCAACTTATAGCTTTTATGGGGTGTAACAAACAAGCTAAGAAAATAAAGTACTTAACTCATATATCTAATTACATAGTAACCTAACCTACCTATAGTTTGATTCTAGAACTTCTGTAAGTCTTCTGTGTAATCGTTGATCATAATTTAAATCATAAATACGTATAATATCTATATTATATTTTTTCCGTCTTCTCTTATTATTTGATCTAGCGATATTTCGCTAGTGTATATTTTGTTAGTGTTATTATAATTTAGTTTTACATTGTGCTGTGTCTTGTTGTGTTCTCAAAAACACTAACTTAATTCTCCTATGTCCAGATACGGGGTGTAGAGATCGGGATAGTAGTCCTAGTACTGATAGTATGGATCGGCGCCATAGCTCTGTTCTTCAACCGCTGGGGCAAGATTCGTATGCTGCTTCCATACCAACCCGACTACAAACAGGAGCAGCTGAAGGTATGTAATGTACGTATGTGTCGTCTTTATTATAATTATTTTTTATATAAGTATCATAATTCATGTCGCTTACAAAATATAACAAAGCTTTGAAACAAAATTTTATACTGAACTAGGTATAACTAACCTGAAGACAGCTCAAACAACTTTGAGCTGTTTGCTTTCAAACGGTTTGATTACTTTTGCGATATTATGGGGACTAAGTTTATTTCTGTCAGTCCATTTTGCTGATGAAAATCTATGGCATTGATTTATCTATGTCAGGTTATTTGCATTATACCTACTGATCAAATTCACTATATATCATAAAATCCAATCGTTCACATTCAGGATTGCCTTCGTATTCACTATCTTTTCATTATTTTTATCTGTCGCTTATTCGGTTCAGAATTTTGTTAATAGAAAATAATCAGTTAAAGCACGTCGACGTACATTCACACATATATTAAAGTATATAATAAATACCTAGTGACTTAAAAATATTTAGGTGAACGTGAAATGACGTGATATAATGCAAATATGTTTTTTCATCCATTTATAACTAATATCTCTAGCATCTTATGTAACTGTGAAATGATAAAATATTTAGTAGTAAAAAAAAATAGTTAATTATATTTTAATTATCCTTTTAATAAACCGATGACAGCACAAATTATAACGTTTTGACAGGTGGATCGTTCAACTCTACCAACGCCTCTCTAAGATTATGGTGTGTTATTTAACCCCAAATGTTTCCGAATTCTTGACCCTAAAGTATCAATAGCTTGATCTTGTACATTGCGTTATAGATTTTGAAACTCATATTATTTAATGATTTTGTAAACAATTTTGGTTCTCCTCAATTACACTATAGCGGTTAGTACAATGTTTGCGATTATAATAGTGACTTTATTATGCGTAGATTAAATGTAGGCTCCAATTTTTGCTAGGTTACCTGTAAATATTTAGTCCAGTATGTTTGGTAATAAATCGCTTACAGTTTCGTTAGTAATTGTTTATTTTATTAAAGTCTAAAGCACTTATGCGTCTTTTTAAAAAGAAGAATACCATAATATTACAATCCCTGTCCCACCTATTAGGACTGACGGTTATGGTAAATTACTCTTTATTGTAACAGGTGTAAGCAGCGTTATATTCAGCAGTTAAGGGATATTGAAATGATAAATGATACTAACGATGTCAATTTATATAAGAATGTACAATACAGCCTAGCATACGCAGCTGTACAAGAGTTTGCAAACTAAAAACAAGGTCGTGAGTTATGGTTCCAACTGTTTTACTCAAAAATGCTGTGTATATACGGTACTAATCCTTACTTACTATGCCCTCAGGTACCAGGGAGCAGTGCATTAGCAGCAGCAGCTGCAGGTGGGACTTGCGGCGCACACTCAGCACCCTCCGCGTGTTCGGTAATTATAACATGTTGCTACATGTTTAGACACGTTTCATGACAACATGTGCCTCCATGTCCTACAACGTTACTGTCCGGTCACGTCATGTTTTATTAACCTCGTACACAAGGCCGCGTAAGAGGTTATAGTCTCCCCCGAGAGTTGATAGTATCACAGTCAATATTATTATTAGACATTTCCTTGAATTTTGGTGTTAGCCTGTGGGTATTTAAATTCAATGTCATTGTAATGACTTTGTACGTTGTTTACTTTCTTTTCTATCTTCACCGTTATAAGACAATTCTGCATCAGACATGCCAGCAAGAAAAATAAATCTTTTGTACTCAATCCCACATTTTTTGCAACAATGCTAAATGAACCTATATCTCACTATCACAGTCAGCATATTTATTTGTGCGTCCAAATTCAAGTCATCCAAAAGCAATAACATTTCGCTAGTCAATTTTCTTTTTCGTAAGTTTTCGTACGTATCAAAGTTGAGCTAGGATAAAGGAATCCTGGGATGTCGCTTTCGTCGCCCATATTATTTAGCTATAAAATGCGGATCTCGGCTCGCGTTTCACAAGCACTTTGATCTTCATTAATGCTATTACGTTACGCCATTAAATCTACGTTGTGATGTTTGTTTTCACTTAGAAATATCATTAATAGCACGTAACGTATCAAATATGTCACTGAAATCTTACGTTGAAGCACAAATGCTATTAGATTACATGAATCTTGAATTTTCTTGTGATATTATATCTACGTAAATTCATCATAGTATCATTAAGTGCATAATTCAATCTCATACCAGGAGCATTCATTTGTTTTATAAATAATATTTTAAAATAATTCTACGTTCCACTTTTAAATGTGATTTAGTTATTGACTGAAAAAGGATACTTCTTAAAAAAACAAACTTAAAATGATTAAGAAAACCTACACATTTTTAAGTTTTTTTGTTAGCAGTCGTTACCGAAACTTTTATTTCAATAATATAGAATATAAGATATAAATATTTACGCTTGAAATGGTTCGTAATTATTGAGCACAAAAAATACGAGTGACCGGCGATTCTCATGGACACAATTTTAGGGACGAAGTAAAGTTATTCATCTTTATCATATTGATCTTCAAATATTTTTTATCTATTTAATATACAGGGTGTTAGTGACATCGTAACGAATACTGAGGGGGATGATCCAGACCATGATTCTGAGTTAATATCAAGTGGAATTTTCCGTCGCAAAATTCATGTTTTTTTTTTAGATTTTTGTAATTATTTTCAATTCTATACTTTTGCGATTGAAAATTCCACTTGATATTAACTCAGAATAATGAGCTAAATCAGCCCCCTCAGTATTCGTTACGATGTCACTTACACCCCTTACCAGTACATACAGGTAGCCATACAAGTAGGTATGGGTGTTAGTGACACCGTAACGAATACTGAGGGGGATGATTCAGAACATGATTCTGAGTTGATATTAAGTGGAATTTCCTGTCGGAAAATTTATGATTTTTTTATGTTATCTTAAATTATTTTCCGTTCCATAATTTTGCGACGGAAAGTTCCACTTGATATTAACTCAGAATCATGGTCTGAATCATCCCCCTCAGTATTCGTTACGATGTCACTAACACCCTGTATACTTACCTAGTTATTCAAAATACTTATTGATTATGAAATAGTACGATGAACACAACGAGTATACTATAATTTTTACAAGTTGATTAGAATGGTGTCAGAAACAGGTTTATTGGTCCTCAAGAGGTTGTTTTGCAAAATCTATTAAAAAACTAACGTTACCTAGTATTTACCTAGCAATTTTACATGCTACGTTGAATTCAATTATCTAATTTATATAACATGCAAAGTTCGTTTGACGTAAGAAGCGAATCAGTAAATCCCGAGAGAGACTGTTTACGTCATAGGTAAAATCCCTCAAGTGTTCTAGACAAAGGATGGTTTAAATTACTTAGCATGACAGCGGACAGCGGCGAAATGTGTGAAACAATGGAACTTAACCGTTGCTGGTCACGACACGTCATACAAATGCAAATGGAAGGAATACCGTTGAATATTAGCGCAAGATCTGAGGAAAATAGTCACCAAATAGAAATAGACGAAGACAGAGATTAATCCTTAATATTGGTAGGTAGTTCAGCAAGTAGAGCTATATACACTTCTCATCAAAAAAATCGAAACACTTCCGTTTTCATTGTTTCTGTCCGAATTTAACACAAAAAAGAATTCATACGATGAAAAAAAATACATAAATGTATAGCTGGCAGTTTGGCCATTACAGTAATAAGCGAAAATTCTAAATTCAAAATTAGAATTTCATTTGTTTATCTTATAAACGAAATGAATCACTGTTTTGAGACAAATGTGTGTTTAGGGTTGGAGTACATTTAGCGTTTAAAAACTAAAAATTGGCGCCTATCCTTAAACTTTTTGTTTTTTATTTCAATACTGTGACTTTGGGACGTCTGGAAAAAGGTTTTTTTTCTAAAACGTATGGATACTTCGCCCACAGAAGCCGCCCAAGTTGTGGCATTGCTGGATTCTGGCCTTAGTCAGCGTGTTGTGGCTGCAAGACTGCATCTAAGCCTGTCATCTGTTCATAGAGTCTATAAACGTTATCGGGAGACTGGTTTGTTCACGCGCCGTTCAGGATCTGGCAGGAATCGGGTCACTTCTGAGCGAGATGATCGATTTATTGTAACAACTTCTTTAAGAAATCGACGCCTTAACGCTTTTCAACTGCAGCAGCGGCTTCGTGTTGTACGAAGGGTGGCTGTAAGTGACTCTACAATTAGAAGAAGGTTGAAGGATCGTGGACTAGTACCGCATAAGCCAGCAAATGGGCCGAAATTAACTGCAGACCATCGAAGAGCGCGCCTTAACTTTGCACGTGAGCACCTAAATTGGTCATACCTACAGTGGAGCAAAGTTCTCTTTTCTGATGAGTGTAAAATTATGCTGTATGGTAACGACGGAAGGAACAAGGTCTACAGAAGAGACGGAGAACGCTATGCACAATTCTGCATTGAAGAAAAGGTCAGCTATGGTGGCGGTTCGTGGACGGTTTGGGGAGGAATCAGCGCCGACGGTAAGACAGAGCTTGCTTTCGTGTCTGGGCCACGTCTGCCTGCACTAAACTGTCATCGGTACGTCGAAGAGTGTCTCGAGCCTCATGTGATGCCCTATGCACATTTTATTGGCAACGGCTTCATATTCATGCACGACAATGCTAGGGCTCACACCGCGGGCGTCGTACGAGATTATCTTAACGAAGTCGATATCTCTATTATGGAATGGCCAGCAAGAAGCCCGGACATGAATCCCATTGAACATCTGTGGGATGAATTAAAGAGACGAATTCGAGCAAGAGATCCTGCCCCAGAAACACTTAGCCAGCTGCAAGATGCAATCCAAGAGGAATGGGACAATATGCCACAGCATGTGATCGTGACTCTCATCCGATCGATGAAGAACCGTATGGAAGCAGTAATTAGAGCTCGGGGAGGGAATAAAAGTTATTAAATAAACGTTTTTTAGCTTTTTTTTTCATTTACGTGTGTTGTTTTATCCATTTCCTTTATACTCCATACGGAATAAAAATGACTCATTTAACAAAATACGAAACCTATGAAAAATTCATTTAAATTTAGAACATTAACATTAAGATTTGATAAGCTCATATTACTCACTATTAAACGACATTTAACATTTATTCCTAAATGTACACATTTTTCTGATAATCCTGACAAAACGTAAACTTGCAAGGTGTTTCGATTTTTTTGATGAGAAGTGTATAAACGAGATTATTGATATTAAATCTCGATAGACAGACGTTAAGTGACAAAATAAGACTATTTAAATAGATGTAGCAGTTGTGACTAGTGATGGGCAGGGAAAGAAAAAATATCGGGAAAATATGGGAAAATAAAATAAACACCCGAAAAATTCCCGAATCATGGGAAAATATTTTTTATTTAATTATTTTTAATCTTATTATTATTTGTATCTCGTTTCCATGTCTCGGGTCGGGTCTGTCATGGAGTCCCGGACTTTTGGAAGGCGTGCGTGGGGCCGAAGCCAACACGTAGAGGCCCCTTAAGACAATTTACTCTAAATGTGTTGTGACACCAACCGGCGATTATCCCTGTATGCACTATGGGAGTGCACCCAAAGACAATCCCTGGTTCGTGTAGGACTATTGCAGATTATGGGAACAAAAGGAACTGGGCTATTGGGTTGGGGGTTAGTGAACCGGGATACTGGGGCTATGGGGGACTATGGCGCCTGCTCGACCAATGTTAATAACAGAGATATATTGGGCAGGCGGTGACTCGTCACTCACTTGTTGGGCCACCTATCTAGCCGACGCGACTGGACGGCAAGGCAGCAACATGGTTGTGAGCATCTCTGGGTGTCAAGAGGTGTACACCGCTTTCTGAGAGGCGGTTTACCCGCCTTATCAACTCGCGACTTATGCATCTTTCACTTCCACCCTGCGAGCGTATAGCTCTAACGCCCCACTCTGGCTGGCCAATGAAGGCAAGCCAGAGGTGAGAGTCCTGCGGCCCCCGCTAAGGTCCACTCCGGCCAGCCAGTACTGTCACCATCTTTGTTGCTCTTCTTTGGACTCTCTCTAGTAGTGCAATGTCCTTCCTATAGTAAAGTCTCCATATTTGAAACCCATGTTCTAACAGCCATCTGACGTAAGTAAGTTTTGTAAAGCCTAAGAAACAATTCCGTATCTATATGATAAAAAGCTTTTCTAATTATGTATAAGAGGGAGTTATCCTTCTTAGTGATTCCAATAATGTGTTCGTCCCACTTTAGATTATGTGTTATCGTTATGCCAAGGTCATTTTGTTTTTTAACACACTCGAGAGGTTTTGAGTCAATGGTGTAACTCAACGTGGGGTGGTTACTGCCAACATGCAACACAGTGCATTTGTCTACGTTTAATGTGATTAGCCAATCTCGGGTCCAAGCAATTACTCTATCAAGATCATCTTGGATTATATTATGGCTAATAAGTGGATTCCCCGTTATTTTCGTATCATCTGCAAAGAGTGATATATCAGACATGATACCATGTTTAAGATCTGTAAGGTAGATACTGAATAAAATAGGTCCTAACACCGATCCCTGCGGCACACAGCTGAGGACTTTTCTGGGAACAGAGTATGATTCTCCGATGCGCACAGAGAATATGCGATTTGACAGGAAGTCTAATCCACTTCACGACATTGCCTCTGATTCCAAAGGGCTCTAATTTAGCAATCAATCGTGTGACAGGAACTCGATCAAAAGCTTGTTCATAGTCCAAGTAAATAATATCTGTAGGTATTCGTGCCTCCCAATTTCTTGCACAAAACCATGTTGCTCCTCGATGATGACATTCTCTCGTGCCAAAAGCATCCTATATATCCTATAATATGTAGATATCTTTGCATGGAATTATTAAAATTGAACATTCCATTCAAAATATATTACAAAGGAGATCGTCGGCTTTCCATACTTTGGCCGGCCCAAATTTGAAAGTGCCGGTCAGGGAAAAAAAATGTGTCAAACTTTTCGAGTAGATTGTTCTGAACATTTTTTACTATGACACCAGACGTGTATGACCATTAGTTTGGCTTTAATTGGATTTTAAAAATCTCGATTTTTCATACATTTTGTAAAAAATAATATTATGTCCGTTGGGAAAAAGAGGTATACAGGCGTATTACAAAGGACCGTTAGAACATTTATTAGTATAGCGCCAAACTTCTATGACCATTATTTTGACTTTTATTGGAATTTACGTTTTAGTTCAAATGTGAAAAATGCCGACCAGCAAAAATATCATGTTGAGAGTATCGAGTAGATGCCTGTTAACATTTTTTTCTATAGCGCCAAACTTGTATGACCATTAGTTTGGCTTTTAGTGTATTTTAAAAATCTTCATTTCTTATTTATTTTGTATGAAAATAAAGTGCTTTGGGTAAAAAATGCGGTACGGCGGATTAAAAAGGGCCTTTAGAACATTTAATAATCTGGCGCAAAACATTTTTGACCGTTATCTTGACTTTTTATTCGTCTCTCTTTCCGTTTTGGTTCAAATGGGAAAATGTCAGCCAGCGAAACAAAATAAGTCAAATCTTTTGGTAAACGACTTGAAACGTATTTTTACTATACTACCAAATGTCGACTTTGGCTTTTATTGGACTTTTTAAAAAAACTTTTTTCTATACATTTTAACAATGACAACAAGCAGAGCTTTCCCAATGACTAGTTATTAGTCAGATAAATACTTTGTGTTTTTGTTTTGAGTGTTGTTAGGTGAACTTCTATATTAATACTATCTGATTTTAGATATGACGTTGGCTGTAGTTTTTGCATTCGACTCAACGTTACGGCCTAAGTTTAGGTTGAATTATGGTATTGATTCACCTTGACCGTAAATGGTTACCACCCTCCAAAGATAAGCTTGCCATCTAGTGACGAAACTCGTATTTTGGCATGACGTCTGAAGTATCTGTTAGGGAAAACAGGAGTCGGGTAGTTGTACTTTGCAAGTATGCCTATCACAATGTCCTGGTGCTACTCGGCCGATAACATAGTACCTCTATCACCCCACTGTTTATTCCTTGTTTACACTTTTCTTTAAAAAAAAGTAGCTTCTTAAGCGTGTATCACCATCAGGTAATGTAGTGGTCAAACGCAAACCTATTTTTCAAAAGACGACCACCATATTACGCCTTTAGCAAGATAGTTCCATTATCACTAGATAAAACTTTTTTTTTATTTTTGAAAAATCGAATTAAGTTCAAAATATTGGTCATAGTCGTTTAATGCCATAGTAATAAACATTCTGACGATCCTTTAAATAACGCGCCTGTTATATTTTATTTTGAATTATACAAAATGAAACAAAATTCAAGTTTTTTTTTAAATCCAACAAAAGCCAAACTAATTAATGGTCATACATGTTTTTGTCATAGTGAATAATGTTTACAGGTATCTTCTCGATAACTTTGACATGTGTTTTTTGCTGACCGGCACTTTTCACACAGAAACTATAACGTAAAGTCCAAAAAAAGTCAAAATAATGGTCATAGACGTTTGGTGCCCTAATAATAAATGGTCAAATGGATAAGTTCTAACGGGATATACAAATATTGTTCCATGGCCGGCACTTCACATTTTCACCAAAAATGTATGAAAATTCAGTTTTTTTTTTTAATTCGAATAAAACCGAAAATATTGACCCTACAGCTTTGGTGCCATAGTAATAAATGCTCAGACGGATAAGTTCTAAGGATAATACCATTATTGTTACTTGGCCGGCACTTTACATTTTCACCATAAATGTATGAAAAATACAGTTTTTTAAAATCGAATAAAACCGAAGATATTGACCCTACAGCTTTGGTGCCATAGTAATAAATGCTCATACGGATAAGATCTAACGGAATATAGCAATATTATTTTTTGGCCGGCACTTTGACTTCTGGGCCGAAATCCGATGATCTCCTTTTAGTTTTTTAAGAGTTCATACGACACTACGACAGAAAATAAATTGGGCATAAGTAGGCATACATTATATTTAAATGGTCTTTGTTGGAAATCCTTACTTTTAATACAAATATATGCGATAAAAAATATTTTCCCTTGAAATGGGAATTTTTCGGGTTTTTTCCCTCAGAATTGGGAAAATTCCCAAAACGCGGGAATTTTCCGGGTAAGAACCCAACACTAGTTGTGACATTACAGTGAGGTTAATGAAAGAAATTCAAAAACTTTTCCCAGCAGTTACGTAGAACAGAAAGGGGCTAATTGAGAAGCTAATATTATGATAGAAAATGAAATGTATGAGAGCCGTTTCCCTGGTAAAACAATAGTAAATTAGAAAGCTGTGGTATTACAATACGTCTTTGTAGCACCACATAATACACAAATTGAATTTATCTGTCTGCCTCTTCAGACTTGATATGTGGTTTTCTTGCCTACGCTGTAATAAGAAAGTTTTCATGGCGATGTTTTTGACAGGGCAATTTCAAATAAGTACAACAATGTATATATTTTCTGACATATTAGCCTCAGGATAGAATATTAAATAACATAAAAAATACTAAACGAACAACAGATTAAATTACTAGCCTTTAAGTTCAATGTATTACGAACTATTTGCATTTGCTTACACGAGCACTTTCGAGCAAAACGAAGTACAATGAATGTTTAGTAACAAAACTTGCTTGTAAACATTTTAATTACATAAAAGTGTAAAAAGTCTGCACAAAATACGTGACAAGCCAAGTAAAGCATTAATTTTCGTATAAGTTGTAAAAGTTCGTATATTTTAAACATAATTATTATGCAAGCTCAACCAGAAAACTGCTTCGAAATTGGAATAACTACAGCAATCTCCGTTCTGACACTACCAACTGAATCTTTTGCAAATACATTTGCATGTTCGCAAAGTTTATTCGAACGTTGTAAACATTTACGAAGTTCTTTCTGTCTTTTTCACATTACCTGACTTAACCTTGTCATTTACTGAAGACAGCGGTAAAAGTGGAAAGATTGCAGCAAATGGAATAAACAATGGTAGCGTGATTCTTGAGCCGCATTGCACCACTGCGGTGCCGTAGCCGAAGGTCGTGGAAATCCTGCAGCAAGGGATCTATATTTAGGCCCCCATTGTATTTTATTGCTTGACAAAACACTCGGATTCCTATGGCACGCTTTGTAATCGGTAATGTTTATGATATCTTGTGTTGCGAATTTATGACGAACTTCCCCGTGCGGTATTTGATACATCAATGAATGTATTATGTTTCAATGTTTCACTAATGGGAAGATATAAAATGCACGAGATAATTATTATCTTTTATAATGTTTTGCACGACCTAAAGTTATTTGTAATCTAATCAAAGTTGAATTTGCAACAAAATCTAACAACATTTCAAATATGAACTTCTTTGCATTTAACTAAAGTTTCTCTTGGCGATCTGCCAATAACATCGGCTAAGTGAAACCGAAACAAACTTGGAACAGATGTTGAATTCACTCAAGTGTATCGAACTAACCGGAACATCCTTTTCCTACACTTTGTTTGAAGACATTTTCTCAATAATTTTATAGAGCTTTAACATTCGTCCCCTTTACGGCTCGTAAGTAAAACATTATGGGTCTGTTTCACTATTTGGTTATAGACACTGCTGAATGTTATTTCGAATAGTTTCGCTATTTGCATAACGAAACTATTATTTTCATGTGAATATGCATTTTCAGGAGTCCTTGTTTGGATGAAGAATGATCATTTTGATTTCCTTCTCT
Organism: Pectinophora gossypiella; assembly: GCF_024362695.1. Classification (NCBI taxonomy): domain Eukaryota; kingdom Metazoa; phylum Arthropoda; class Insecta; order Lepidoptera; family Gelechiidae; genus Pectinophora; species Pectinophora gossypiella. The sequence continues at coordinate 5,609,790 of NC_065416.1, read as the reverse complement.
GAGTTTTCTGGAGGGTATTATTTTGACATTTTAGTCATATAAATTAGGTTCTGTTTCTAATGTTTTTGTCCTTTGTGACTTACTGATCATTTTTCGACAATTATCTGAGTTTGTGTTAGTTTTCTGCTGATAACTTTTTTTTTGTATTTGCAATAAAGTATTATTTGTTATGTAGTTATAATTTGTTTGGTAGAAAAAATGTTCAGTCATTCATAAAATTATTTTGATCAACACAAACATGCATTATATCTCAAAACAGATTCATCTATGTGATTGTCTACAGTGGTTCTTAGAAGCATCTATTCCGTCATTTTACGAAGACACTAAAGCAAACACTAAAACAATTTTTATATGACTTTATATTGCACCACAAAATGTCGGTTAGTCGTAAAACAAATGCGTCATCAAAATCGCCTGTTTGTTACAGTACCCTGAAGTTATGGGTTTCTAACAGTTGAATCCGACATAACAGGCGACTTATGAGATGGGAAATGTCTGAGGGGAATGTTATTGTACGCTTTTATTGACGCATAGATGGGTGAGAATTCCGAGCGGGATGGAAGTAATATGCTTCAAATACTTCCGATAATAACTTTTAAATACGAGGAATAATATAATTCTGATATTAACGTAATGTAACATTAATAAATAAAAAGTCACACCAAAGAGGTGAGCAAATTCAAGAGTTACTAATAAATCGTTTGGTCGCGGGTTATCAAGTATATTGCACTTTACTTGAATTTTAATATGGCATAAAACCAAGAAACCAATTACTACGTTTATAGAGTGAGAGACTGACAGGCAGACTGGGACAAGGGAAAATGTTTCCCTCGACTCAAATAAGCTTACCCAAATCCGAAACGTCTCTTTTCTTTTTATGTAAGGTTAGTTTTTATTCAAAAATATCTTTCAGTAATGTAGTCTCATCCGTATATAGCTTAAGGAAATTGTTACAATAATCTGTTGTCTAGACGGAGTTAACGTTTCGCTTTGTTTTTAGATTTCTTTTTTTAAAGGCGCTTCCCTGTCAAAGGTCACACAATCATCGTAAAGATTTTAATCTTAAAAGCCACTGATTCTGATTTTGACTCCGGTTGAGTGCTTAAAGTATTATAGTCAATTCGGGTCCTTTTTCTTTATTTTAGGATTATTCCTTATTAAAGAATATGTTTGTTATTTCTAGTCTTCTTTTCGTCGACATTTTGTAATCTTTGTTTTTATCGCGTTCTATCTAACATGATGATATTAGGGTGGGTTTGAAAACGGTAAAGGTTACGCTTCCATTATTATCATCATCATTAACTTAAGTACGCTCTTTTCGGTGTAGGATTTTCCATTCTTGTCTTTCTAAGGCATTTTTTTAACTTCTTTATAAGACACGACACTCGCTTCCTCTTTAATTTGTTCCATTGGTCTTTCCTTTTATTACACCGGTATAAAATTACGTTGCCGATTTATAAAACTGGCGAGAACTGACCGCTAATATTATGTAGGTAGCTAATTAAGCTCACGCCATAACTTCAACTAGCTACGGAAAGTTAGGCAAGTAAGTACTCAGGTAGTAAAATTAATAGCTAGGTCGACAATAATTAACCCTCAATTACAACTTCAACGAACTTAGAACTTCAAAAACTTGATGCAGGCGACTGTTATTTATGTATGCGGTATATTTAGTCTTGGTTATGCAGCTATTTTCCTTATCAGAAACTGTAAAGAAAAGTTTCAATACAATTTGAATCACGAAAGTAAAAGAAAATAATAATGAAATGAACGGGTACAAAATTAGAACGAGTTAATTATATCCAGAACACTAAACTTAACTGATTAAAACTCACATTGTAATTCTTGTAGGGTTACCCAGAACCAAAAATACTAGAACTTGCAGATATACGTAGACTTAAGTGAAAGTTTACCTTTTTTTTTAACGTGAATTATTGTAGCGTGAATTATTTAATAAGCTGGACTGAAATGATGTCAAATGAAAAAGTGCTGGAATGAGTTGAAGAAAAGAGAACCATATTGAAGACTATAGAGAACCGGAGAGGAAATATGATTAGCCACCTGATACGACACGATTCATTTATAACCAACATTATAGAAGGAAAAATTGAAAGGAAGAGAGGAAGGGGTAGACCTAGGATAACATTTATGAAACAAATAAAAGAGAAGGTGCAGGTCGTGTCGTATCGGGAGGTGAAGGTTTTGGCGGGAAGAAGAGAGGCATGGCGGTTACTCCACCGACAAGAGCGCAGCTCTTAAATAGAGAGAGAGAATTATTGTAGATTTGCCGCAAATGGCTTTAACTACTTGACCGGAACAAGAACAAGTTTACCAACCCACCTATAAAAATAAAAGTATTTTTTGCTGATAATCCTTTGTTCAGCTTAAACAACACGCCCACGGTGATAAGCAGCTGAATTTATTCTTCACTTTATCCTTAACTCTCAGTCCGAAAATAACATATTTCGTCAAAGATAATATCTTTCAATATAGACGAAACATACATTAACACAGATTGGATTGTCCATAATTTTCAAACCGGGAACCCACATAGAGATTTGTTCAGTAATTAACACCCGTTTCGGTTTGGGATTAATAACAAGTCCCGAAACCAGTAATTGGAATGTCAGCTACCGATTCTACGCAAATTGAAATTGAATTGTTGGGATATGATTTTAAATAGGTATGTTTGTAATTACGGCCGCCGCTTGTTGTTTCTGCTATGGGCACATAGCGCAATGCCACAAGTCATCAGAGAGAAAAGTATTTGCAACAACATTAACATTTGATATAAAGTCCCAAGATGAATGTAATGACATGAACCAGTAACAATGAACTGAGCCTTATAAAAGCGTCTTAAAACATCAGTGCAATGAGGCAGGAGATAGACTTTTAAGAAGTTAGTCATCATGTAGATGTATAAATATACTGTTTTCACTAATAAATAAATAAATAATTATAGAAGGAAGTGAAGCTTAGCGATCGCTTAAAGCGATACGTTTTTATCGTCAAGTTGAAATAATGGAATCCGTTATTTTAACATATATCACAACAGAATTTTTACAATAACCTTTTCGAACGTTTACCGGTGCTATTTATAAGAAATACGATCAAAATGTACAAGACTGTAAATAGTAATTCACTGTGTATCATAACGATGGAATCAGTGATCGCTGTATCGGAATTGGAAAGCTCACGTACCCGATTTACGTGACCAGCATGTCACATACCCCTATCTGTTGCAAAAAAAAACGAATAAAGGCCAATGTACCTATATATACAAAAGCGGTAAAATATATTATAGAGATCGAGTTTATACACAATAAGGAAGAGGTGAGTTTGTATGTGAGTCTCTATACTACAAAGGTATTGGAGTAAAAAGATGCAAACGTTATGATAAAGAGAGCTTTATTGCCTAGCCTTTATGCAGAAAGAAATGGAACAATTTCAAAAAATAAGTAGATAAAAGTAATATCAAAAAATAGCCAGTGTCCCTATTAATAAAAAGAGATTTTACAACAGGTATATCTATGCCTGCCCCTTCGGTGATGTAGGCATGTGATGCTTGTTTGAGTTTGATCGCGCTGCATATATAACGCAAACATCAGTAAATATAAGATTATTTCTCTCAACAATAGTATGAGCTATACGCGGCAAAATACTTACGTTTCATACACCAGAAGAAGTTACGGACACGTCGGTGGTACCGCGGCTCCGTGGATTGGGCTTTAATAACCAAACAACAAAATTGATGTAACCTCAGCGGAACATAAATTCTTTTGAAATAGATAGGCAGGTGATATATGTCATATTCGCACCTGAATGCCAGCCTCTGTTTTCAAAACCCATTAGTACCATTTTATTGGGCTCATATATTCGACTGAGCCCTAAGTCCCGTGAAAGATAAAAGTGTGAGATGGCTATTAACTCTATACTGCTTCAGTTAGGGTTCATTGTACAGTTAATGATGGTAATAATTCAGTCGTAGAATACTCGATCGGTTTACTTTGTTTAAGACTTGTCTCGTCTGGGTTGTCACGTAAAATGTACTGTTTTTCCTTTTTTTAAAATCTAAGTGGACCCAGTTAAAGAAAACTATCATTTGCTCTCCCTGCGTTTACATAACATAAAATAAATATTATAATCTAGGTAAAACATTATTTGATTCTATCAATTTAAACAGTACCGTTTGCACCACATCGTTTAATTAATTTTACAAGCCATATTCAATCTTGCAAGTCATTCTTTCACGGAAATTCTAAAGCCAGATAAAGTCGTTTTAAATGGGTAACTATTAACAACCGTGGAGCCGACGCGCCCCTTTTGAATAGTCTTTGTGTACAAAATTACACGTCTTTAGCACGATAATTGATTCAATGAACTGTACCTTACTGGAAGTTTCGATTATTCGATTTCATCTAAGTATATCGACTGATGTTTTCCTTTGTATTGATGTCGAACATTCGATTCTTGGTTGTCTTTATTAGCTAGGTACAAGTTGTGTTTTCTCTTTTGTATTTTAAATGATTTCAAGATTCAATACAAGTGTTGTCAATAATGTCTTATTATTGTCTTTGAATGGATTCTGGTAAGCCTCTAGCTAGAACATCACCGATTGAGAAATTGGTCGGTGTACTGCGGATCGGAAGGCGATTGGGGCAACCACCGTTCTACACGCCCTATCTAATAAAAATAAATAATAATAAAAATAATAATGAAAATGGAGGCGATTACTCCACCGACAAGAGCGCAGCTCTTAAATAAAGAGAGATTGTCTTATACTTACTTATACTATTTGATTGATCACTAATTTAAGAGCTACACTATCTCAACTACTTTTTAAGGAAAATAGGGCAGTGGTTTCCCTCTTGCCTTCCGCTCCGTAGTACTCTGACGCGGGTGGGAAAGCGCCCAGATTAGTCTATTTCAAAGCCGTACTAGGACTCCTGTCCTCCGTCTCTGAATAGTTACTCAGAGGCCGAGGAGGACGGGAGTACGTTTGATTACCCAACTCAAATTAATTATACTAAACGTGTCTTTTTATTGCACTCAACAGCCTTAATATTAACAATAATTACGTCAAGAATGCCAATCAATTACATTAATTATTACCCAGAAAACAGGAAAACCGAGAAGGAAACAAACTTTTCCAACCGGAAAATGAGTAGTACCTACTTCCTAATAATATTTCCGACAGCATTAATTAGCTATTTAACTTATTGTGCGTTTATTCTTAAATAAATTTAATTACAAATTCAATTAATACTTATGAATTTATTTTCCATTTCTTTCTGATGTTAAATTTAATGGTGCTTTGAGGAACATGTTGAATTTGGATAGTGTTTTATTAAGTTAGCCTTAAGCTAGTATCCACCTAATTTATTCGTTACATTCATATATTATAACCACAATTAAATAGATGTACTTCGCTTCGGTTCTTTAACATGGATTGGTATGTTTTTATGAAATGTGATCCTAAAGACTCTGTTCACTCGAGTCATAAAAACAATAAGAAGAGAGCCGCTTCTGAATCAGAAGTAAGAAGGAACCAGGACCTCTAGATCATCTACTAGACCACGGAGGTTAACAGCTACATAATCTGCATACTTATATGGTTCATACCTTTCAAGTTACACTTTTCTAAACAAATTCCAGTGTCGTATTTACTTCTGACGGTGTATGCCACTTAATCAAACGAGGCCCTCAATTTACTAGCATTTATTTGAAGTGTTCTCTTGTTAGCCAATTTTAATAATGGCTGGTAAATAATAAAATAGGTTAATGTTCGTTACTAACACAACTGGGAAAAAGGAAAGAAAATTGGTAGCTTCTTGTTACAACAGTTCCACTGGTGTTTTTCGTTATTTGTTTACCTTCTTGATTTGTTATGGTTATCTCCTTATCGTTTCGATGGTACTTATTATTTTTTTTCTAGCACAGTATTTGCCGATACGGCTCACTACCTATCACGTAGATCTAACAGAGAGCTCGGTGAGGGGTCGGTGAAGTTGGTATGACCCCAAATGGGATATAGTTGTGAGCTTATATTATGTGTGTTGTTATTTGCAAAGTTAAGCATTGTTATCACAATGTATATAATTAATGGTTATGTACCTACCCGTAGAAATACATCATTTTGGGGTTACGTACTTATACGTTTTTACAATAAAATATCAGATAACATTTTAAATTTGTCAGAAAATAAATTAAAGCTCATGTGAAGCTTACTTTATGTAAAAAAGCTTAAAGATTAATAATAACCTAAATGATAAAAAAATCTGGTATTGAATGTGTTCCTCTAGTTATTAAATGACTTGTAATGTATACCCTCATTGATTTAAAAGTTGTGTTGCTGTTGCAGTTTCTTGTCATTTCTTCTCCCCAGCCATAACACATTGCGAAATGACGTAAATTCAAAAATGTTACATTGGCCTTCAGCAAGTTTATCCATGATAATTACGTTGAATAAATGATTCTGATTTCTGATTACCATCTGGTGCCCCACATATAGGGTATGCATTTGCCATTAGCCGGGCACAAATTCGGGAAACCACCAACCAAATTACCTATGATCAAAATGTGAATTCAAACTCTAAAAATTCTTTTTGACGAGTTTGTTTTTGTTTGCACTTAAAAATATCAAGTTGCAATAAAGAGTTCTAAGTATGCTGTTATCTTTACAGACTTCCTCGTAAATTACGCGATATTATATCTTCGTAACTGGTCCATTAGCAACGTTTTGTTTCCTTAGAGATTGTAACGGAATGTACTCACTGGAAAAGTCTGTTTAGAGAGCGTTTTTATTTTATCTTACCATTTTTATATCCGTAGCCCATTACGAATAGTTTCGAGCATTCATTCGTTTTTTCCGCATGCAAAATCCGGAACGCGAGCAAATAAAGCTCCAATGTTTTTTACCTTTATTTTTTCGACATGCGAAAGATTTTTTTTATTTATTTATTATGGAGCATCAACAGCCAGTACATACACAAACACACAAAATATAGTACACATAGGAAAAGTTCTGGTATGCCTGCCAATTATGGACGCAAACAACACTGCGTAAGATAATAATCAAAAGTAGAAACTAAAGTTAACAAATTAAAAAGAACAATAATTTAAAATATTATAAAAGAAACATAGATCGTGTAAACTTTCTTTAAATAACGTTTAAATGGTATGAAAAATATAAGATTTTTTTAAAATATGAAATACGAATATTTGGGGATGTGAACACTTGTTTTATACCTATGCTCATCGATGGAATTTTACTAAACGAATGTCATTGAGAACCACCTTTAAAACCTCGTAAACGAGTTGCGAACAAATTGACCTTTAATAAGGTTTCCAGTTTATTTTTTGTCTTCAGGTTTATAGTGTCATTTTACAGCGCCGTTAGCAGTAGTAGGTACCTGATACCGTCGCCTGGAAGGATATAATGTTGTTGTTTGTTAGCGAAGGGTAACGACTTCCGCGGTCCAGTGGTTGAGCGTTGGGCTCACGATCCGGAGGTCCCGGGTTCGATTCCCGGTGGGAACATATCACAAAAATTACTTTGTGGGCCCTATTTTGGTTAGGACATTACTGGCTGATCACCAGATTGTCTGAAAGTAAGCCGTGCTTCGGAAAGCACGTTAAGCCGTTAGTCCCGGTTACTACTTATCGATGTAAGCAAGTAATCGTTACGTGAGCCATGTCAGGGGCATTTGGCGGCGCAATAGTAACTCTGATACCATGGTTGATGAGGTTGGTACTCCACCTCATAACCTACACGATATAAGAAGAAGTGAAGGGTTTTTATAATAACCACAAGTACACTCAACTGTAATATAGTCACCGCTTTGATATCACAACGGACGTAACATGATGGCATTTGTTTCTATAAGTAATTAGTAATAATAATAATGTTAAATACTTACAATTAACTTCGGACCAAGAATAAAGTCATGTTCAAATGTTAATGTTATCAGTATAGGTAGAACATACTATCGGAGCCTCCGCTATAACAATTGGAGAACTATACTATATTAAGTTGTTAATATGTACATTTAAATTACCTCAAAAAGTACCTAATTCTCTTGAGATTTATTTCCGCCGCGGTATAATAACCGCGCCGACCACGGCGCGAGGATTTTGACCAATAGACGCAGCGTATGCTATCTACGTAGATAAACGTCGTACGGCTATTGGTCGAGACTCTGCCGCTGACACTGTACCGCGGTTGCAGGTACCAATACCATAGAATAAGGAATATTACGTATAGAACGGCAACTTTCCGCCCCCCACCAGCGTCTGAGCTAGGTTTACCTCATCTCCCCTCGAACATAGTTTAGACTTGAATCGTATGGCGTCCAACGTCACATACAGATGCGCGTGTCGATAACGTCAATGTTAGGAGCCTGTGTAAAACGAAGTTGTTTGTATGAAGTGTCCGGGGTGTGCGACTTACGACTGTGAAGTCGAACAATAAACCATAGTGCACCATTAAATTTAACGAGGTCGTCATTTAAATTGGGAATTGTTTTCGTTGAAATATTGGATCAAATCCAAACAAACGTTTCGTATTTAAATGCTAAATGAGCAATAATACTCCAATTGTTTACACGGCGGTTAAACAAAATTGTAACGAGCGCGGCGCAAGAATGGGATTCTCTTGATGGGTCAAATGGGGAACGTATCTGGGTTGAATGGTGGGTAAACGATAGTATCAAAAACAAAATCAATTAGTAAATAATTGTTTAAGATTTTGCAAAATCTCTGCTGCTCTCAAAAACTCTGCTGATAAGTAAAATATTTCTACTTATTGTATAAAAAGCAAAGTATATCCTTATATTCTTTTGATATATTTTGGGCTGACTACATTATTCTATAGATCAAAGGTATGTGAAAAGGTACAGCAAAAAGTCGTTGATAATATTGTTTTTGAATGCAAAAACTATTGAATGTGCTAACGAGCTTTTTGGCGTTATTGGATCGGACTAAAATGCATGAAATGTGTACTTAATACTCATTTTATTTTTACCTCAATACTAACCTGGCCTAGAATGTTTGTTAAGGTAGAAAAGTAGTCAGATTAAGGGCAATTGTCTCTAATGGACTGACTTCCCTCTCGGCAAGGTAATTAGCGCAGTTTTTTCTCCAACAACTCTTGAATTGAAAGGTAAAATAAGGTTAGGACGAATCTATTTTCCTGGCTTGGCAAAAGAGGTTTTATCTAAGATATTTTTTTATGAATATTTTTTCTGTTGGATTTATTTTGTAGGACGCCTTTGCCCGGATTAGTATAAATTTTCCTATTTAAATGTCTTCAGAGTGTGTGCAATAGTGGACTGGGCGTAAAGAAAATATTAAAAGGGGTAGTTTTGTATTCTGATTACCTATGGCGTTGAGTTCATTAAGTAAGTGAGTACCCAAGAAAAAATGTGTTAATTGACAGACAATCCTTGTTTTAGCGCAATACAGCGAAGTTCATTCACATTACAGTCGACAGTTAATAGAAAAATCTGTCGTACTAGTATATATTATGTCGTGTCGTTAATGACAGTATGACTCTACATGGCGCACGCTATCCATTCATTATTAGATTATTTTATTATTTACACCCACATGCTAACAAATTGTGTAGTTTTTTGGGAGGTTCTGGTTTTATGGGCTTTGAATTTGGAACATACATGACATAAACAGCCTATATTATATGTCCCACTGCTGGGCACAGCTTATTTCACCACAAGAAAATAATTGATCAACGAGTGTAATTACTTTTAAAATACATGTGCAAATTCTGTTATTTTAATAACATTATAAATTAATGCTTAACATGAAGGATTAACTCTGATCCGAACAAATTTTATTAACGCTTTATACGGTATTCATAACATTTTAGTACACTTACTGATATGATTGAAAAATTGTGTTTATAAGTAGATCTTTCCATTCAATTTGAATAGGTGCTTATTATAGTTATGATACATTCAGACCAAAGATAATACTTGTAATCTTACGTAGTTACGTTACTTAAAAAGTACATAGGTTTCAAAGGTTCTTCGTTCCTGATGCTTTTATAAAGCTTCCTTACTACTGGCAAAGGGAATTTTATCTAGGATTAGCGATGCGTCTTTATTAGCGCCGGCGGCATGAGTTCCACGCCAAGCTCGGCTCGAATAATATCGAGGACTTCGACCAAAATAGCCGTACGTTTATCTACGTAGATAGCATTCGTCGTGTCTATTGGTCAAAATTCTAGAGGTAAGTAGATATAATCTGCGCCACACGCAGCGCGGAACCCGTGTCGTCAGGCACTGTAGGATAGAATAGGATTTCGAATGTAATTAATACGAAAAGTTTTGGATGCGACATGCTTTATAAAACGTTGTACAACTTGCAAATTGCTCGTGAAGTATTTTTAAAGATTCGTTTACGCACTTGTATAAAGCGTTTGTGTGCATAAAATAAACAGCGTATACATAAATATTTTCATACGAAACTTCCGCTCGCCGCCTTTATGCGCTTAAATAAATTTCCTCGTAATCCACATTCTCGTATCGTGTATTTTCTTCGTGATAGCAAAAGGAATCCTACTTGGTATTAGTGACGTACTTGTGAACATGCTACAATGGGATTTACAATGTATTACTCGTTGTAAGCGCGCCTTTATAAATTGAATCCGCCTACAATCCTACATAGCAAGCGAATGTCGAATTTTGCTTGTGATCACTCATGTATTCGGTCGTAGGTCTGGAATAAAATGTCTATGCTAGATTGAATGCTGGAATGTTTCAGATTGCAATGTCGTTGATATTATCATATCCTTTCGAAGTTGACTTGCTATCGTCGTCAAGGATTTATTCTAAAATTCTACTGTTTTTCTTCTAAGCTGCATAATTACTGCTTTTCGTTGGAGTTTAAAATTAAACGCATTGTAAAAGTTTTCATTCAGCAAGATCGAAAAGCATTTGTAAGAAATCTCAATTGTGTCTATCCAGCCCTCTCCTGGCTTGTTTCATCATCTCCCTAACATTATCCCGTTTCCAAGGGGGTCCGCTTACCTAACCTAAGATTTGACAGGTCCGGTTTTTTACAGAAGCGACTGCCTGTCTGACCTTTCAACCCGCGAAGGGAAAACCAGCCCAATACAACCTATTATGTTTGTTTGTTTATTATGTGTTATAACTTATTGTGTTTGTGTTATCAAAATAATAATCTTGTGTAAAACTCTGCAATCTTGGTTTGTTTTTAGTCCTAACGCATGACGTTTAATTTTATCTGATTTTACTTTCTTATTCATGGCATTTAATAAAATTTCCCCTACCCATTGTTCTTCGTAAGTGCCTTTTTTCTCTAACAATTTCCTACTATAGATACTTGTGGTTCACCGGCTTATCTTTTCAATCGCTCTAATGAAACTGTACAAGATTTACTTTCCAATTTGCTCTATAAATTGGAAGAAAAGATTCATGCAGTGCTGGGACAGCTTCCAAGAAGAAAAACTGTTAACAAGGCCATTTGTTCCCTTCATAATGGTGAATTGATTCGGTTAATAAATTAAAATGGTTATTTCATTTAATTTGCAAATGTAATTATGGTTGCGCCGAGGCCGAGGGTGCGTTTGAGTTAATGCGGATTGTGTGAAAACACCTGCCTACGGATACTATGATATATATACTTGTGTTGCACACTTATTATTTTCGAAACGAAGGTTATGGGTGCCGAGACAAACCTCTGTGGTTTAACGGCATTATTCAAACCATGTATTAGATTAAGGATATAATGAAAAATAAAAAAAATTACCTACCCATATTATAATATAAATGACTGAATTAAAATTAATAAATACTCAATGTTTATGTTAGAAAACCTGGTTTTCACACGAAAGCACGGACATGAGTGTAGTGCTGATGTCATTATTAATAGTGAATATAATATTGTAGTCTATTAATATATTTTTTTCTTAATAATAGTAATCGATACATTAGTCAGTACAAACACTGCAGGTCAGTCTAAAATACCGCCCACTCTCGTACCTGGTTCAAAGGTGCCCATTATACTGGCCGCGTTACCGCGCACTATTGCTAAGGAATTAGGGAATTAGGTCTATTAAATGTTCCCTAACCGCGGTTAGATAACCTTTAGGTGACCTGGCATGTTGACGTTTTCATATAAAATCCCTTGCCTTGAATCATATTATTAACCTAAATAGTAATTAATTCGTGAATCAATTTTTTAACTTCAGCGCTCCCCATTTGTCCGGCCAAGTAGTTAATGCCATCTGCGGCAAATCTACAATAAGTCACGTCCAAAAAAAAACAAAAAAAAAAAAAAGTAGGTTACGTACCATTAAAATAATGTTTAATTATTAATTCATCGCGTGGTTTTAATATTATAATATTGTTCTATATTTGGTTTTTGATTTTTGTAGAGGATAGGGAGTTCAAGAACTACACGACATTAATCTTAATAATAAACTCAAGTAACTTTAATACATTTGGTAGTAGAACACGTTTACCTGGTAAATGTCTCTAGGACTTCAGAGGACAATGAGGCAAAACACTGCTCAACTATGAACAGTATTAGGTACATCTCTGCTAAAGACGGGTCCGTCGTAGCAGATGCCTTTTCCTTCAGATTTGCTTTTCTAGCCATCACGACTTTAAAGGGGCGGACGGACTTCAAAGACATCACGACTCCAAAAAAAGACATATTGAAGTAATTCACCAAAAAAGCGATATTGTTATTAAATTTGATACTTCTTGATATTGCGCACTTTTATATGCGCATATTATGTCAAATTGCATTATTTCTTTTACATGAATTGCTTTGATGTGGTGTTTTAGACCCTCAGGATTGGGTCATTTCGTATAGGGTTGTCACCCTATATGAAATGTCATAAATAGATACCTATGTCACTTGCTCAGGGGTCAAGAGTCTCAGGGTTGGCCAACCACGAGTGACTTTAGACTCCTACTTTGTTTTAACATTCACCATTATTTTCAGTTCAACTTGCCTTTTCAATTTTATTTTCAGTGCTATCTAAAGTTCATCTATTTCAAAACCTGCTCTTATACACATATACATTAAAATCTGATCCTTCCTCTCTCATAATATCATTCATAATAGATGTTAAGCAACTACAATGCAGTATTTGTTATATCTTATCTCTAAAAACATTTTAGCATTGCTTTTCACTAGTAGATCCTCATGTAAGGCTTAATACGGCTTAGCAAGGATTAGTTGTGTAGCTTATACAGTCGACTAACTACTTAATGTTAAAAGCGCTAAATATTCTTTACACTTCTAGGTATTACAGTTTTTTTTTCTTCTCATAGGACAAAAGTCTCTGGGCCTATATGATGGTAAGCGTTCCTACCTCGTACGCTAGCTTCGTAGAATAGATAACGATTCGAATTTGAGGTATTCATAATAAATTAGTTCGTAGTCTAGAAATATTTAAATTTTCAACGTAGATTTTACGTAGATCAAAGTTTATATTAAAACATAATTTCCATTGAATGAAATTTTATGGTTTGTTTCACGTTACCAATATTAGTTTAGACATTTTATTAATTTTGTTAAGTAATATTATTATCTCTAGATCTTTTCGTACTTACTACGCGCTTAATTGAGTTTTAGGTCTGAAATTTGTCACGTATTAGGTAACTGAATTATTTCTACCCTACTCCTAATGATTCAACCGACGCGACTTGGAACTGAGCTTTTAATTGGCTATTCGTGTTGCTTAAGCCCTTTATTTACATACAAGCAAAAGGTTAAGCTTGCCTGAAAATGATATTGATAAAATTAGTCGGTTGCTTGTCGACGCTTGTATATGAATCGAGGGCTTTATCTGGTGTGGTGCGCAGGACGTGTGCTGTCTTCTGGACCGTTGCTTCCAATACCCTCGGAGGAGCGCCCGCGACTGTGGCTGTCAGTTCGCATTGCTGCATGCTGCCCAAGATGAACAAATCCATGGCAGCTAGCGGAGCCCCGCCCGCGCAAGGGCGCGGGCATGCTCGCACTGCCAATGCCGATGTGCCGGTTGCGACCACCAAGTAAGCCGTAGCACGCTTACTAGTGTGTTACAAGTCGCGTCTCACGTTATTTGCTACGCACGCTGGAAATACTGCACCAGTTTTGACTCAGGTCCAAAATCGAACGGCTCACAAACGTCACAGAGTTGTTATATACACTACAGGACTCGAAGGCTCCCTGAACGTAAATATTGTTTTCAATCTAAGGTTTATCACGTATTTGCTACTCACGCTGGATTTCTTTTCATTGGTTACTATTCAGGACTTAATTCACAAAACTCACACCATCACGCAGATTTGCAACTACCACGTCGACCATGTTTAAATACTGTGATATTTTTATGAAGCTATTTTTTTACATTAAATATTGTTCAGATGTGCCTTCATGACTTCGTTGTTATATGGGTGTGTTAATTCATTACACTTTTATCTGTGTTGATTGTTCTTGACACTGATTGATTGTTTTCTCTAGAAGGCTCACTTGTGACGTTATTAGGCTACTCACATAGTCATCAACGTGTGTCTGCAGCCCCCATGCAAGACAGAATATCATACATTGCATTTACTACGTTTCGCTGTTTTGTATGTTACTATTTTTTGCAGTGATTTTTACATCAACATCGCCATACAATTGTGATTATTTACTGCGATTACACTCTGATGCAGAAAATTCCCTAAATGTATATAAACATACGCACACAATATTGTATTTGTCACGTTTTGCACCGATTTTGCTACAATTTCTTAGGACTCACGATAACCGGAATCATTGCAACAGCACAGTGTTTGTCAGAAGATTTCCTTGATTTACACATCGCCACATTATACATTACGTATTTCCCTTACTCAGTGGTAATACTTGCACAGGTTTCAATATTGACCCATTCAAATCTGGCCATTTTATGGTAGTACCTAATAACCCAGTCGTAATTGTTTGGTTGCAGCCACCAACATTTGGATCAGAAGACTCCATAAATGTAAATATTATTGCTATTTTCACTGGTATTCTTGCACTGATTTGATTGCAACTGAACATTAGGAGGAAGTTAAGGGCTTTAATCGTTAGTATCTACCACATTTATTGTCACGTTATTTCTGCCACGTCGTTCTTGTGCCTATATTGTTAACAGCAAGTGTATATGCGATTGTTTGTTTACAGTCACCAGAAGGGCCAGAAGACACCTTAAATGTAAATATGTTGCGTTATTGTAATAATATGCTTAAATATTCCTGTATTTACTAGAAATAAATGTTGCATTTGTTGCACTGGTTTTGATGCTGGTACCACTTGAGACAGTCTTAATTTTAGTCTCGGATTTGGTAGTTTGATGTTCTATAGGTAAGTCCAAGTAAAAACGCATTATATAAGTTTCACATACTCTGTACAGTGCGATAATTGGAACTTTTGTAAGAAATTATAAACTTTCTCAAATATGAAAATAACAGTAATATGATAGTCATCCATAATAAGTATTTTTAAATAGTGTTAGTTACTATAAACTTTAAGTTGACACGTGTCTCGAAGCATCTTACAATTAGTCAGTCTGACACAATTAGTGAGATTGTTGCCTATCACAAAGGTTTTGCAGTATTGATAATCGACTATAGGTAATTACCTATTGTATGTGGTCCGGGGTTTGTGGTATACCGCGTTATTAACTGGTGGTCTTCAAGGACAGATATATCCGACGTCTAACGAGAATATATCACGGAACATTAATTGTTTATGAGATTCATCATTATTGTAATAATTTTCACACAGTCATTTGATTTCTCAATAATATTATTATTTCCGAGAAATACATTTTCTATCGATTACAGGTTGTTCTTCACAATTTAAAAATACTTCTATTCACCATTCTCAAACATGTATTGCTATCTTAATTAAAGTACATAAGAGAATTTTCGCAAGGATAATGTAAAATCATTATCATACCATGTGATGCCTATAATACGTGATAGACATTTCTACGTATAGATTACGATGAGTAAATTCATTGATGATTGTATTAAATATACAATAGGTTTAAATAAAGCAGCAACAATTTTAGTTCTAGAACTTCGTAACCATTCCGCAGACTTGTCTACATAACTTGGACAAACAAAAATATGCGAGTCAGGGCGACCATGTTTCTTTAGCAAACAAGTAAATGAAACTCTCTTAATAATGGACATAAGCCTTGTTCTACATTTCAAGGGGCATTGCACGCGATGTGTGGTCAAATGTTGAAAGTTATAAGCCTTTGTATAATGATAAATATAACGTTAGCTTTAAGGTATATTTATCTGAATAACATAATACGATCAGAATCTTATACCACGTTATACAACGCAAATGTACCGGTAGATAAAGTTTATCAAATATTTAGGTCAGATGTTAAGATTTCTTTATGAGTCATCAGTATCATTTGTGTAAGATTTCAATAACACGACGAAGTAAATGTGCAAAATCTTTGTTCTCATAATGTTGATCATACAAAGATGTTTAAATCTATTTACATCTAAAACTAATTTCATGCACCAGACGTGAGATTTCAATTTACTCGTCTACATCTTTCACGAATTTTACTGTAAATACATTCTCTTTGATGTGAATTTCAATTCCAGTGCACTTTTCAATTTCCTTTCTTTTTTAATTTTTACTTAAAGCTCAATAATATTTAGACTGATATCACTGACACATAAATTGTCTGCTCGAGTCCTAAACTTGAGTATCGCGTGAGGCCGAATGAGTGGCAGTCCCGTGGTACCACCCATGTTATGTTTACTCATTGTAATATGTTACAAACCTCCATTGAAGGCTGCGTCAGTTACTTTGTGTATATTACAAAAGACAAAATATTTCGTTTTAATTGCATCTGAAAACTAACCGTACTGAATATACCCTATTTAGTCCTTCGAATGTACGCTAGATTTTTAGGCTACCTACCATTACTTACAACCCTATTCCGTTCTTTCATTTTGCACGATCTTGTGCGAATTCTATTCAGTCGCTTAAGTCTACTTATATTAATATCATAGTAGCATTAGGTATATATATAGGTAGGCCCTTAAGTATTTGAGTCAAAGAATCATATTTAGTAACATAGCAGCATAAAAATAATATGTAATGTATTATAGCAGAATTTTGAGTTTCCCATTTTTTTCCAATAATCAGTAAAAAGCTTGACTGTAGAGTGCTCACGTTTGGAGCACATTTGTCGCTGTCACAATATCGCATGTTGGTCATGATGACTCTTCACTTGCACGCAAAAGGTTACGAAAGATACATAAATAAACAGTCCTACTACTTTCCGGTATTATTTTAAAAAGCATTTGAATTATGTATTAAAAATAGTAGTACCTACTTTTAATATTTTAAAAACAAATTTTGATGTTCCTAGTCCTGTTATTTTATTTCTGATTAATTTTACGTCATATCGACATTTGAACCAGCTATATTCCTAACTAAATAATATTATACTATGCCTGAATTTATATTCAAACATGAGGCTAATATATAATTATGCTGTTCATCCAGAAACTTCTTGCTTAAATAAATCCAAGCATGTCAATTATGTTCAGAGCAAACACGTGTAGGTTAGAATTAACGCAAAGCACATGCGGGCAAAGCTAGAAACTCCCTTGTCACTTCTTGGCTCCAAAGTTTAGGATGGTAATCTTATTCCAAAGTTACTCCTAATTATATTATGCTCAGAATTGTACTCTAAATACGCTTGATATTTCGCCGAACGTAAAATTTTGTTTGAGAAACCATTATAACTTTGGGATTTACGTTAGAGTTTGCTTGAGCGTTTTGAATTTCATGTTGATTTTCTTCGTCGTTCTGGATGCTTTAACTTTGGTAACGCTAGAAACGCCACCCTTGATAACTTCTAGCAATGAATCATTTTCAGGTGCTTTAGCGTTGGTTCTATTAAGAGGTTTATATTTATCTTGTTTGGTTCCAGCACATGCGTTGGTCGCATACGCACACACAGAGCTTGGAGTGTGAGGAGCGGTTATTGGCGCGCTGTAACCGACCGCGTGTCAATTCTGCTATATTCGTCTCTGCCGAGCCTACTGGTTTCGCCGCTTTCGACGCTGGCGAGTTCCTGAGGAGGCACGGCTCTCAATCTAAATTGTGTCGTAAAGCTAGGTAAGATTTCATTAAGTATATCTTCATTTTTCTCATGAAACAAAATTATTAAAATATATTAATAAATATTAAAATAATGTCTCGCAGGTCAGCGGACAACATCCCATTAACAACAATGAGCGACTCATCGGAGAGGCTCTGCAAAGTCAAACCGAGAGAGGAGACAATCAATGAAGAAGCCAGCAAATCCGATGACAGTGGTAGTGTTGAAACTGTCAAGCACTTCGGACTACCAATCCTCTCAGTGTCTGGCCCCTCTCCCCCAGATGAGGACTATGATCAGATAGATGAGTATCTGTAGCATTTCCATACTAGTTTCCAGCTCAAATATGTGCTGGAAAAGATGAGGCCACCGTGGCCCAGCCCCGCACAAAGTCCTTAAGCTGAGACTAGACTTTTGCACTAAATTGCACTGTGGACTTCTTTAAAAACTATTTATAAGTCTTGTGATACAAATAGTGTGTGTCATGTATCTAGCTAAGTGATGAGTGGTTAAAGCTAGACTCTTGAGCGTCACAACGAAGACTTTCGGCTGAAGTTCTAATCTACTGTTACTTTAAAAGTGTGTCTTGTTGAGGGACCATAGTCTATAGAATGGTGTGTTTATTTCCCTATAACATTAATATTTTTATATTAATACTATCTCGTGTCTCTATTGAGTGTTTAAAATAAATGAGAGTGGACGAGTAGAACTTTAACATTCACTCTATTAGTGTTTAAGAACAGCACAATAACTTTATTAATAATATTTACAGTGCCACTTTTAACTTAATTGAATATGCGAAGAGTATGAGATGTCTATTATGAAGTTCTTGTAAGCAATTTTATATAAGTATTGTTTAAATGAACTGTATAATTCTAGCTATTGTATTATAATAATCTGCAGTAATTTAGATGTCTCGTTGTGTATTCTTTATTTGCTAGTCTATTGTGAGTGTAGTATCTGTACTTTTATACATATAACTTGTAGATACGGTCCCACTATAATAATATTTGTGTAGTCTCTATTAGAAGTAGCTTTATGAAAAGATACGAAGGTTGAACTTTGGTCCAAGAAATGTATTATCTGCACAGGTGTTTTAGAGCGTAAGCGTAAACGGTATAGAATTTATGGAAACATCGGAGCGAGGAAAAGGTGTGTTGAAGGTTTAGGAACTATTCCTAAAATATTATGTATAAAATTTTAATGTGCCGTGTAGTCTAGCCTTTGTAACTAGTTTGACTAGTTCGCCCACATTTGTTTGAACCTCGCAAAGTTCATATTTTGATTCCCTTGACTATCCAAGTATTTAAAGGATCGTCAATTGATTCTATTAATTATTTTAATTTGTTGCTTTTGTAGAAATAAAAGCAGATCCATTTTGTAACTTTAAAATGTCTGCGATGTTCATTTGCAATTTTCTAATGTAATGGATTCGAACTGGTGTTTAGGGACCAGGTGGACAGGAAACGTCAACGTAGGCCTTAAATTCAAGTGGAGATATTCTACTCCTACAATTACCATTTTTGTCATTAACTATGATATCTATTTTAAAGCTAAGACTATTGTTATTCCCTCCACTATTTATAGATTTATCCTTCAAATCATGGAAATTAGGTAGTTGAGTGTTGCACATACCCTAGATGATAATTCCTCAAATATGTATATCAAATGACTTTGTGTAATTATTTTATAAAATATCAAGGTAACAGTTATAGAAGCAAGTAAGAAATATTGATAAACTTCCATTATATCAATATAAAGTAATATAAATAAAATCATTCGTCAGTCGAGCTTAACAGAAGTAAATTTTTTTGTTAGGTATCGGCAATTTTAATTAGGATATTTATCCAGGCCTAAAAAACTTCTTAAGATGGGGAGAGTTTGATTTGATAAAGAACGCAATTTTATAACAATTATTCATTCGTAATAAAATATTATGACAAATGTACAAAAAATCGATCTTATTGCTTGTTTCTATGACTAAACCTATGTTTTGAGTGATAATTTGATTTTGACCTATAAATGCATTGTGCTTAACCTTTTAGGCTATAGTCAAGTTGAAACTTTTTTGCTCATTTTTGTCAAGAAGCAAAATATTTAAATGTAGAAGGAAGAGTGTCTTTTTTGGAATAATTAAGACAAATATACTTATTATCAACATTACAAGCGTCTTTAGGCCTCATAGGGATGTGTAAGAAGATAATTTTGCAAACTAGTATTTGCTTACGTAGGTACGGTCAAAGTTGTCTTGTGCCAATATTTTATGATTGTGTATTTCATTTTCAAATCTAGCATAGTAAATCGTTTTGTATTCGAAGTTTGAGTTTGTAATATATCGATTTAGTTGTATAACCTTGAAATACTAACCTCCAGACAACGTTAGTCATAATATTAGAATTTTCGTGTCATATTATAATAATTGTGACTTTCTTTATAAAATGCGTTTGAAAAGGAAGAAAGTATTTTAGTAATATATCTCCAATTGTATTTTCACCGTCACAAAATCGTTTTATAATTAGAGTAGCTTTTACATGAGTATCTGAATAGTTCTTTCGTATTATAGTCTATTATGAAGTGTACATATCTATACAGAACACGATATTATATTAATGCTCATAATTTTAATGTAAAATTATAAAAAGTCTATTAAGTATATTGTACAATTATTTACATCCTTATGACTACCTATTTACTATCACGGTGAAATAAATTATTAAATACTTAATGTTTTTTTTATTGCCGGTCATATTCGTGATACTACACGTACAGTCCACATGAAATGTCTTCGAGCAATTCTTCAGTTGAGCTGACAGGATCGTGTTCCAAATTCGGAGGTGATACGCTGAACGAAACTGACTAGAATGGAGTATCCTTTAAAGAAAGGTCAACTTCGCTGGTGTGGTCACCTTGGGAGTCTACCTGGTTGCCAAAAGAAGTATGAGCTTAGCTCTGGCAAACGCAAACCGGCCGGAGATAACTTGCGTTACAGGGATGTCTTGAAACGTCACCTGACTGTTGGCAGTCTAGTGAATCATGAGAGAAGCTTGCCAGTCAGAGTCAAATCGGGATGAGAAAACTTTGAACAGACGGGCCCGTCTTGAAGATATTGACGCCAAACGCCAGATCCGAATAACTCAACCCATCCTACCGCTACACTTATAACTCAAGTGGAACTCCATATTGTGCTTCTTGCAACAGGACTTGGTTTTGCTAGTCACGTTCGCGCCCAGGCTAACACCAGCTAAGGGCGTCGCCGTCGACTCTTACGTCTGGGAAGATATCATTTATAGCTACTATATTTAGTGTTTTTTTTTTGCTTACTCTTCCTAGAATAGAACGATTTTCCATCACTTTTTTATACAAAAAATGTTCTTTGATGACAGAATGTTCTTTAGGTTAAGTATTTATAAACATAAGGCTAGCTTACTTACTCGCTTTATTATTTACTTATTTGCAAAAGAGGATAAGTTTGTTTTTTCCCTAACATGTGTGCCAAGTGATTTTGTTCGTATTTTGACAGAACGACATGACCTATTTGGGTTCACATATTAGTATCAATCAACAAAACGACATAATAAAATTTTCAGAATCGATAAAATGACCGTGACAAAAAAATTACCACGATGCGCACGTTAGCCTACAGGCCAGTAATTATAATGACTCTGCTAACCACAAAGCTTCATAGCGTAATATTAAAATGTCCGTAAAAGAAAAGGCGACTTTGGAGCTTTTAAAAGTAATTACTGCAATATTGAGTTGCGTGGTTCCGGTCGGCTGTTGATTGCCAGCGATGTGAACACACACATGTGGACATTTTCATATCGATTAAAAGAGAGGTCGTATGGGCGTTGTCGGCCCGTTGCGTCGTCGCAACGATCTGATTTTAACGTACTGAGTGGCGTGACGTCGTAAAATGTCGTTAAGGATTATTATGAAGGTTAGCGATTTTGTGCTCAGGCGTCCTGACTGACTCATATTGTGTGACCGAGTCACAATAACGCGATATTGGCGATGGGCTTTGGAGTTAAAGTAGTGGGGTAAAGTTACCTGCATATACTTAGGATGTTCCTGCTAAGTAGTTAATGTAATACATACATACCTACATAAACAGCCTATATAACGTCCCACTGCTGGGCACAGGCCTCCCCTCAATCAACCGGAGAGGTTATGGAGCATACTCCACCACGCTGCTCCACTGCGGGTTGGTGGAGATGATTTATACGGCTAATAGCCGGGACCAACGGCAAATAACAGTAGTATATAGTTAATGTAATATCAATAGCAAATATACGATAAGTCACATCAAAAAAGTGTGTTCGTTATGTTCTCGGGCGCGTGGGTGAATGTGAGTGCCAGTTGGTATGAGTATCCGTGTGAACGTATGCATGGTTGTGAAATTGTGTGTAATTAATTATGATACGAAAACAAAGCACACAGCAACATATGCGTGACACTAGAACGGTCTCACCCTCACCACACATGTTCTTTCCATACCTTTTTGATGCGGAATCGTAAGTATATATCAAAGTACTTAAGTATC